>NW_027455114.1:318647-637295 GCF_040206685.1 Ascaphus truei
CCCTCTCGGAACCACAGACTTAGAAATCGCCAGCTCATATACAGTGCATAAAATATATTTATATATATACCCTTATACACCATTTTAATAAAAAATATCACAAAATTCTTCTAAGTCCCTCGGGAAGAGTGAAAGACGCGTACGTACATTTTCAGAGCTCCTAGACCTTCCTATAAGAAGTTAGCTAAAAAGTAGCTTCGAAAAACGCTTAGGTTAAGTTTCAGAGTTGTTTCTAATGTACCAAAGATGGACTTAGACATAATTTCACTCTCACAACATTATGGCTGGTTGGAGAGGGTCCGAACCACAAGTACCGGGTCCATGGTTCTGGCCGTATACTGGGGGGACGGGGACGACTCCCATTAACCCCTGACTATACCGGGGATACGCTTATCACAATGCCTTTCTGGTCTGTGCTGAAGCAGGGCATTCTGGCAGCCAAGTGGCTTGACCTTTATTAGTGAGCCTGGTTACCCCCTCTCGGAACCACAGACTTAGAAATCGCCAGCTCATATACAGTGCATAAAATATATTTATATATATACCCTTATACACCATTTTAATAAAAAATATCACAAAATTCTTCTAAGTCCCTCGGGAAGAGTGAAAGACGTGCACGTTCATTTTCAGAGCTCCTAGACCTTCCTATAAGAAGTTAGCTAAAAAGTAGCTTCGAAAAACGCTTAGGTTAAGTTTCAGAGTTGCTTCTAATGTACCAAAGCTGGACTTAGACATAATTCCACTCTCACAACATTATGGCTGGTTGGAGACAGTCTGAACCACAAGTACCGGGTCCATGGTTCTGGCCGTATACTGGGGGGACGGGGACGACTCCCATTAACCCCTGACTATACCGGGGATACGCTTATCACAATGCCTTTCTGGTCTGTGCTGAAGCAGGGCATTCTGGCAGCCAAGTGGCTTGACCTTTATTAGTGAGCCTGGTTACCCCCTCTCGGAACCACAGACTTAGAAATCGCCAGCTCATATACAGTGCATAAAATATATTTATATATATACCCTTATACACCATTTTAATAAAAAATATCACAAAATTCTTCTAAGTCCCTCGGGAAGAGTGAAAGACGCGTACGTATATTTTCAGAGCTCCTAGACCTTCCTATAAGAAGTTAGATAAAAAGTAGCTTCGAAAAACGCTTAGGTTAAGTTTCAGAGTTGTTTCTAATGTACCAAAGCTGGACTTAGACATAATTTCACTCTCACAACATTATGGCTGGTTGGAGAGGGTCCGAACCACAAGTACCGGGTCCATGGTTCTGGCCGTATACTGGGGGGACGGGGACGACTCCCATTAACCCCTGACTATACCGGGGATACGCTTATCACAATGCCTTTCTGGTCTGTGCTGAAGCAGGGCATTCTGGCAGCCAAGTGGCTTGACCTTTATTAGTGAGCCTGGTTACCCCCTCTCGGAACCACAGACTTAGAAATCGCCAGCTCATATACAGTGCATAAAATATATTTATATATATATACCCTTATACACCATTTTAATAAAAAATATCACAAAATTCTTCTAAGTCCCTCGGAAAGAGTGAAAGACGCGTACGTTCATTTTCAGAGCTCCTAGACCTTCCTATAAGAAGTTAGCCAAAAAGTAGCTTCGAAAAACGCTTAGGTTAAGTTTCAGAGTTGCTTCTAATGTACCAAAGCTGGACTTAGACATAATTTCACTCTCACAACATTATGGCTGGTTGGAGACAGTCCGAACCACAAGTACCGGGTCCATGGTTCTGGCCGTATACTGGGGGGACGGGGACGACTCCCATTAACCCCTGACTATACCGGGGATACGCTTATCACAATGCCTTTCTGGTCTGTGCTGAAGCAGGGCATTCTGGCAGCCAAGTGGCTTGACCTTTATTAGTGAGCCTGGTTACCCCCTCTCGGAACCACAGACTTAGAAATCGCCAGCTCATATACAGTGCATAAAATATATTTATATATATACCCTTATACACCATTTTAATAAAAAATATCACAAAATTCTTCTAAGTCCCTCGGGAAGAGTGAAAGACGCGTACGTACATTTTCAGAGCTCCTAGACCTTCCTATAAGAAGTTAGCTAAAAAGTAGCTTCGAAAAACGCTTAGGTTAAGTTTCAGAGTTGTTTCTAATGTACCAAAGCTGGACTTAGACATAATTTCACTCTCACAACATTATGGCTGGTTGGAGAGGGTCCGAACCACAAGTACCGGGTCCATGGTTCTGGCCGTATACTGGGGGGACGGGGACGACTCCCATTAACCCCTGACTATACCGGGGATACGCTTATCACAATGCCTTTCTGGTCTGTGCTGAAGCAGGGCATTCTGGCAGCCAAGAGGCTTGACCTTTATTAGTGAGCCTGGTTACCCCCTCTCGGAACCACAGACTTAGAAATCGCCAGCTCATATACAGTGCATAAAATATATTTATATATATACCCTTATACACCATTTTAATAAAAAATATCACAAAATTCTTCTAAGTCCCTCGGGAAGAGTGAAAGACGCGTACGTATATTTTCAGAGCTCCTAGACCTTCCTATAAGAAGTTAGCTAAAAAGTAGCTTCGAAAAACGCTTAGGTTAAGTTTCAGAGTTGTTTCTAATGTACCAAAGCTGGACTTAGACATAATTTCACTCTCACAACATTATGGCTGGTTGGAGAGGGTCCGAACCACAAGTACCGGGTCCATGGTTCTGGCCGTATACTGGGGGGACGGGGACGACTCCCATTAACCCCTGACTATACCGGGGATACGCTTATCACAATGCCTTTCTGGTCTGTGCTGAAGCAGGGCATTCTGGCAGCCAAGTGGCTTGACCTTTATTAGTGAGCCTGGCTACCCCCTCTCGGAACCACAGACTTAGAAATCGCCAGCTCATATACAGTGCATAAAATATATTTATATATATACCCTTATACACCATTTTAATAAAAAATATCACAAAATTCTTCTAAGTCCCTCGGGAAGAGTGAAAGACGCGTACGTATATTTTCAGAGCTCCTAGACCTTCCTATAAGAAGTTAGCTAAAAAGTAGCTTCGAAAAACGCTTAGGTTAAGTTTCAGAGTTGTTTCTAATGTACCAAAGCTGGACTTAGACATAATTTCACTCTCACAACATTATGGCTGGTTGGAGAGGGTCCGAACCACAAGTACCGGGTCCATGGTTCTGGCCGTATACTGGGGGGACGGGGACGACTCCCATTAACCCCTGACTATACCAGGGATACGCTTATCACAATGCCTTTCTGGTCTGTGCTGAAGCAGGGCATTCTGGCAGCCAAGTGGCTTGACCTTTATTAGTGAGCCTGGTTACCCCCTCTCGGAACCACAGACTTAGAAATCGCCAGCTCATATACAGTGCATAAAATATATTTATATATATACCCTTATACACCATTTTAATAAAAAATATCACAAAATTCTTCTAAGTCCCTCGGGAAGAGTGAAAGACGCGCACGTTCATTTTCAGAGCTCCTAGACCTTCCTATAAGAAGTTAGCCAAAAAGTAGCTTCGAAAAACGCTTAGGTTAAGTTTCAGAGTTGTTTCTAATGTACCAAAGCTGGACTTAGACATAATTTCACTCTCACAACATTATGGCTGGTTGGAGAGGGTCCGAACCACAAGTACCGGGTCCATGGTTCTGGCCGTATACTGGGGGGACGGGGACGACTCCCATTAACCCCTGACTATACCGGGGATACGCTTATCACAATGCCTTTCTGGTCTGTGCTGAAGCAGGGCATTCTGGCAGCCAAGTGGCTTGACCTTTATTAGTGAGCCTGGTTACCCCCTCTCGGAACCACAGACTTAGAAATCGCCAGCTCATATACAGTGCATAAAATATATTTATATATATACCCTTATACACCATTTTAATAAAAAATATCACAAAATTCTTCTAAGTCTCTCGGGAAGAGTGAAAGACGCGTACGTACATTTTCAGAGCTCCTAAACCTTCCTATAAGAAGTTAGCTAAAAAGTAGCTTCGAAAAACGCTTAGGTTAAGTTTCAGAGTTGCTTCTAATGTACCAAAGCTGGACTTAGATATAATCTCACTCTCACAACATTATGGCTGGTTGGAGACAGTCCGAACCACAAGTACCGGGTCCATGGTTCTGGCCGTATACTGGGGGGACGGGGACGACTCCCATTAACCCCTGACTATACCGGGGATACGCTTATCACAATGCCTTTCTGGTCTGTGCTGAAGCAGGGCATTCTGGCAGGCAAGTGGCTTGACCTTTATTAGTGAGCCTGGTTACCCCCTCTCGGAACCACAGACTTAGAAATCGCCAGCTCATATACAGTGCATAAAATATATTTATATATATATATACCCTTATACACCATTTTAATAAAAAATATCACAAAATTCTTCTAAGTCCCTCGGGAAGAGTGAAAGACGCGCACGTTCATTTTCAGAGCTCCTAGACCTTCCTATAAGAAGTTAGCCAAAAAGTAGCTTCGAAAAACGCTTAGGTTAAGTTTCAGAGTTGTTTCTAATGTACCAAAGCTGGACTTAGACATAATTTCACTCTCACAACATTATGGCTGGTTGGAGAGGGTCCGAACCACAAGTACCGGGTCCATGGTTCTGGCCGTATACTGGGGGGACGGGGACGACTCCCATTAACCCCTGACTATACCGGGGATACGCTTATCACAATGCCTTTCTGGTCTGTGCTGAAGCAGGGCATTCTGGCAGCCAAGTGGCTTGACCTTTATTAGTGAGCCTGGTTACCCCCTCTCGGAACCACAGACTTAGAAATCGCCAGCTCATATACAGTGCATAAAATATATTTATATATATACCCTTATACACCATTTTAATAAAAAATATCACAAAATTCTTCTAAGTCCCTCGGGAAGAGTGAAAGACGCGCACGTTCATTTTCAGAGCTCCTAGACCTTCCTATAAGAAGTTAGCTAAAAAGTAGCTTCGCAAAACGCTTAGGTTAAGTTTCAGAGTTGCTTCTAATGTACCAAAGCTGGACTTAGACATAATTTCACTCTCACAACATTATGGCTGGTTGGAGACAGTCCGAACCACAAGTACCGGGTCCATGGTTCTGGCCGTATACTGGGGGGACGGGGACGACTCCCATTAACCCCTGACTATACCGGGGATACGCTTATCACAATGCCTTTCTGGTCTGTGCTGAAGCAGGGCATTCTGGCAGCCAAGTGGCTTGACCTTTATTAGTGAGCCTGGTTACCCCCTCTCGGAACCACAGACTTAGAAATCGCCAGCTCATATACAGTGCATAAAATATATTTATATATATACCCTTATACACCATTTTAATAAAAAATATCACAAAATTCTTCTAAGTCCCTCGGGAAGAGTGAAAGACGCGTACGTATATTTTCAGAGCTCCTAGACCTTCCTATAAGAAGTTAGCTAAAAAGAAGCTTCGAAAAACGCTTAGGTTAAGTTTCAGAGTTGTTTCTAATGTACCAAAGCTGGACTTAGACATAATTTCACTCTCACAACATTATGGCTGGTTGGAGACAGTCCGAACCACAAGTACCGGGTCCATGGTTCTGGCCGTATACTGGGGGGACGGGGACGACTCCCATTAACCCCTGACTATACCGGGGATACGCTTATCACAATGCCTTTCTGGTCTGTGCTGAAGCAGGGCATTCTGGCAGCCAAGTGGCTTGACCTTTATTAGTGAGCCTGGTTACCCCCTCTCGGAACCACAGACTTAGAAATCGCCAGCTCATATACAGTGCATAAAATATATTTATATATATACCCTTATACACCATTTTAATAAAAAATATCACAAAATTCTTCTAAGTCCCTCGGAAAGAGTGAAAGACGCGTACGTTCATTTTCAGAGCTCCTAGACCTTCCTATAAGAAGTTAGCCAAAAAGTAGCTTCGAAAAACGCTTAGGTTAAGTTTCAGAGTTGCTTCTAATGTACCAAAGCTGGACTTAGACATAATTTCACTCTCACAACATTATGGCTGGTTGGAGACAGTCCGAACCACAAGTACCGGGTCCATGGTTCTGGCCGTATACTGGGGGGACGGGGACGACTCCCATTAACCCCTGACTATACCGGGGATACGCTTATCACAATGCCTTTCTGGTCTGTGCTGAAGCAGGGCATTCTGGCAGCCAAGTGGCTTGACCTTTATTAGTGAGCCTGGTTACCCCCTCTCGGAACCACAGACTTAGAAATCGCCAGCTCATATACAGTGCATAAAATATATTTATATATATACCCTTATACACCATTTTAATAAAAAATATCACAAAATTCTTCTAAGTCCCTCGGGAAGAGTGAAAGACGCGTACGTACATTTTCAGAGCTCCTAGACCTTCCTATAAGAAGTTAGCTAAAAAGTAGCTTCGAAAAACGCTTAGGTTAAGTTTCAGAGTTGTTTCTAATGTACCAAAGCTGGACTTAGACATAATTTCACTCTCACAACATTATGGCTGGTTGGAGAGGGTCCGAACCACAAGTACCGGGTCCATGGTTCTGGCCGTATACTGGGGGGACGGGGACGACTCCCATTAACCCCTGACTATACCGGGGATACGCTTATCACAATGCCTTTCTGGTCTGTGCTGAAGCAGGGCATTCTGGCAGCCAAGTGGCTTGACCTTTATTAGTGAGCCTGGTTACCCCCTCTCGGAACCACAGACTTAGAAATCGCCAGCTCATATACAGTGCATAAAATATATTTATATATATACCCTTATACACCATTTTAATAAAAAATATCACAAAATTCTTCTAAGTCCCTCGGGAAGAGTGAAAGACGTGCACGTTCATTTTCAGAGCTCCTAGACCTTCCTATAAGAAGTTAGCTAAAAAGTAGCTTCGAAAAACGCTTAGGTTAAGTTTCAGAGTTGCTTCTAATGTACCAAAGCTGGACTTAGACATAATTCCACTCTCACAACATTATGGCTGGTTGGAGACAGTCTGAACCACAAGTACCGGGTCCATGGTTCTGGCCGTATACTGGGGGGACGGGGACGACTCCCATTAACCCCTGACTATACCGGGGATACGCTTATCACAATGCCTTTCTGGTCTGTGCTGAAGCAGGGCATTCTGGCAGCCAAGTGGCTTGACCTTTATTAGTGAGCCTGGTTACCCCCTCTCGGAACCACAGACTTAGAAATCGCCAGCTCATATACAGTGCATAAAATATATTTATATATATACCCTTATACACCATTTTAATAAAAAATATCACAAAATTCTTCTAAGTCCCTCGGGAAGAGTGAAAGACGCGTACGTATATTTTCAGAGCTCCTAGACCTTCCTATAAGAAGTTAGCTAAAAAGTAGCTTCGAAAAACGCTTAGGTTAAGTTTCAGAGTTGCTTCTAATGTACCAAAGCTGGACTTAGATATAATCTCACTCTCACAACATTATGGCTGGTTGGAGACAGTCCGAACCACAAGTACCGGGTCCATGGTTCTGGCCGTATACTGGGGGGACGGGGACGACTCCCATTAACCCCTGACTATACCGGGGATACGCTTATCACAATGCCTTTCTGGTCTGTGCTGAAGCAGGGCATTCTGGCAGGCAAGTGGCTTGACCTTTATTAGTGAGCCTGGTTACCCCCTCTCGGAACCACAGACTTAGAAATCGCCAGCTCATATACAGTGCATAAAATATATTTATATATATATATACCCTTATACACCATTTTAATAAAAAATATCACAAAATTCTTCTAAGTCCCTCGGGAAGAGTGAAAGACGCGCACGTTCATTTTCAGAGCTCCTAGACCTTCCTATAAGAAGTTAGCCAAAAAGTAGCTTCGAAAAACGCTTAGGTTAAGTTTCAGAGTTGTTTCTAATGTACCAAAGCTGGACTTAGACATAATTTCACTCTCACAACATTATGGCTGGTTGGAGAGGGTCCGAACCACAAGTACCGGGTCCATGGTTCTGGCCGTATACTGGGGGGACGGGGACGACTCCCATTAACCCCTGACTATACCGGGGATACGCTTATCACAATGCCTTTCTGGTCTGTGCTGAAGCAGGGCATTCTGGCAGCCAAGTGGCTTGACCTTTATTAGTGAGCCTGGTTACCCCCTCTCGGAACCACAGACTTAGAAATCGCCAGCTCATATACAGTGCATAAAATATATTTATATATATACCCTTATACACCATTTTAATAAAAAATATCACAAAATTCTTCTAAGTCCCTCGGGAAGAGTGAAAGACGCGCACGTTCATTTTCAGAGCTCCTAGACCTTCCTATAAGAAGTTAGCTAAAAAGTAGCTTCGCAAAACGCTTAGGTTAAGTTTCAGAGTTGCTTCTAATGTACCAAAGCTGGACTTAGACATAATTTCACTCTCACAACATTATGGCTGGTTGGAGACAGTCCGAACCACAAGTACCGGGTCCATGGTTCTGGCCGTATACTGGGGGGACGGGGACGACTCCCATTAACCCCTGACTATACCGGGGATACGCTTATCACAATGCCTTTCTGGTCTGTGCTGAAGCAGGGCATTCTGGCAGCCAAGTGGCTTGACCTTTATTAGTGAGCCTGGTTACCCCCTCTCGGAACCACAGACTTAGAAATCGCCAGCTCATATACAGTGCATAAAATATATTTATATATATACCCTTATACACCATTTTAATAAAAAATATCACAAAATTCTTCTAAGTCCCTCGGGAAGAGTGAAAGACGCGTACGTATATTTTCAGAGCTCCTAGACCTTCCTATAAGAAGTTAGCTAAAAAGTAGCTTCGAAAAACGCTTAGGTTAAGTTTCAGAGTTGTTTCTAATGTACCAAAGCTGGACTTAGACATAATTTCACTCTCACAACATTATGGCTGGTTGGAGAGGGTCCGAACCACAAGTACCGGGTCCATGGTTCTGGCCGTATACTGGGGGGACGGGGACGACTCCCATTAACCCCTGACTATACCGGGGATACGCTTATCACAATGCCTTTCTGGTCTGTGCTGAAGCAGGGCATTCTGGCAGCCAAGTGGCTTGACCTTTATTAGTGAGCCTGGTTACCCCCTCTCGGAACCACAGACTTAGAAATCGCCAGCTCATATACAGTGCATAAAATATATTTATATATATACCCTTATACACCATTTTAATAAAAAATATCACAAAATTCTTCTAAGTCCCTCGGAAAGAGTGAAAGACGCGTACGTTCATTTTCAGAGCTCCTAGACCTTCCTATAAGAAGTTAGCCAAAAAGTAGCTTCGAAAAACGCTTAGGTTAAGTTTCAGAGTTGCTTCTAATGTACCAAAGCTGGACTTAGACATAATTTCACTCTCACAACATTATGGCTGGTTGGAGACAGTCCGAACCACAAGTACCGGGTCCATGGTTCTGGCCGTATACTGGGGGGACGGGGACGACTCCCATTAACCCCTGACTATACCGGGGATACGCTTATCACAATGCCTTTCTGGTCTGTGCTGAAGCAGGGCATTCTGGCAGCCAAGTGGCTTGACCTTTATTAGTGAGCCTGGTTACCCCCTCTCGGAACCACAGACTTAGAAATCGCCAGCTCATATACAGTGCATAAAATATATTTATATATATACCCTTATACACCATTTTAATAAAAAATATCACAAAATTCTTCTAAGTCCCTCGGGAAGAGTGAAAGACGCGTACGTACATTTTCAGAGCTCCTAGACCTTCCTATAAGAAGTTAGCTAAAAAGTAGCTTCGAAAAACGCTTAGGTTAAGTTTCAGAGTTGTTTCTAATGTACCAAAGCTGGACTTAGACATAATTTCACTCTCACAACATTATGGCTGGTTGGAGAGGGTCCGAACCACAAGTACCGGGTCCATGGTTCTGGCCGTATACTGGGGGGACGGGGACGACTCCCATTAACCCCTGACTATACCGGGGATACGCTTATCACAATGCCTTTCTGGTCTGTGCTGAAGCAGGGCATTCTGGCAGCCAAGTGGCTTGACCTTTATTAGTGAGCCTGGTTACCCCCTCTCGGAACCACAGACTTAGAAATCGCCAGCTCATATACAGTGCATAAAATATATTTATATATATACCCTTATACACCATTTTAATAAAAAATATCACAAAATTCTTCTAAGTCCCTCGGGAAGAGTGAAAGACGTGCACGTTCATTTTCAGAGCTCCTAGACCTTCCTATAAGAAGTTAGCTAAAAAGTAGCTTCGAAAAACGCTTAGGTTAAGTTTCAGAGTTGCTTCTAATGTACCAAAGCTGGACTTAGACATAATTCCACTCTCACAACATTATGGCTGGTTGGAGACAGTCTGAACCACAAGTACCGGGTCCATGGTTCTGGCCGTATACTGGGGGGACGGGGACGACTCCCATTAACCCCTGACTATACCGGGGATACGCTTATCACAATGCCTTTCTGGTCTGTGCTGAAGCAGGGCATTCTGGCAGCCAAGTGGCTTGACCTTTATTAGTGAGCCTGGTTACCCCCTCTCGGAACCACAGACTTAGAAATCGCCAGCTCATATACAGTGCATAAAATATATTTATATATATACCCTTATACACCATTTTAATAAAAAATATCACAAAATTCTTCTAAGTCCCTCGGGAAGAGTGAAAGACGCGTACGTATATTTTCAGAGCTCCTAGACCTTCCTATAAGAAGTTAGCTAAAAAGTAGCTTCGAAAAACGCTTAGGTTAAGTTTCAGAGTTGTTTCTAATGTACCAAAGCTGGACTTAGACATAATTTCACTCTCACAACATTATGGCTGGTTGGAGAGGGTCCGAACCACAAGTACCGGGTCCATGGTTCTGGCCGTATACTGGGGGGACGGGGACGACTCCCATTAACCCCTGACTATACCGGGAATACGCTTATCACAATGCCTTTCTGGTCTGTGCTGAAGCAGGGCATTCTGGCAGCCAAGAGGCTTGACCTTTATTAGTGAGCCTGGTTACCCCCTCTCGGAACCACAGACTTAGAAATCGCCAGCTCATATACAGTGCATAAAATATATTTATATATATACCCTTATACACCATTTTAATAAAAAATATCACAAAATTCTTCTAAGTCCCTCGGGAAGAGTGAAAGACGCGTACGTATATTTTCAGAGCTCCTAGACCTTCCTATAAGAAGTTAGCTAAAAAGTAGCTTCGAAAAACGCTTAGGTTAAGTTTCAGAGTTGTTTCTAATGTACCAAAGCTGGACTTAGACATAATTTCACTCTCACAACATTATGGCTGGTTGGAGAGGGTCCGAACCACAAGTACCGGGTCCATGGTTCTGGCCGTATACTGGGGGGACGGGGACGACTCCCATTAACCCCTGACTATACCGGGGATACGCTTATCACAATGCCTTTCTGGTCTGTGCTGAAGCAGGGCATTCTGGCAGCCAAGTGGCTTGACCTTTATTAGTGAGCCTGGTTACCCCCTCTCGGAACCACAGACTTAGAAATCGCCAGCTCATATACAGTGCATAAAATATATTTATATATATACCCTTATACACCATTTTAATAAAAAATATCACAAAATTCTTCTAAGTCCCTCGGGAAGAGTGAAAGACGCGTACGTATATTTTCAGAGCTCCTAGACCTTCCTATAAGAAGTTAGCTAAAAAGTAGCTTCGAAAAACGCTTAGGTTAAGTTTCAGAGTTGTTTCTAATGTACCAAAGCTGGACTTAGACATAATTTCACTCTCACAACATTATGGCTGGTTGGAGAGGGTCCGAACCACAAGTACCGGGTCCATGGTTCTGGCCGTATACTGGGGGGACGGGGACGACTCCCATTAACCCCTGACTATACCAGGGATACGCTTATCACAATGCCTTTCTGGTCTGTGCTGAAGCAGGGCATTCTGGCAGCCAAGTGGCTTGACCTTTATTAGTGAGCCTGGTTACCCCCTCTCGGAACCACAGACTTAGAAATCGCCAGCTCATATACAGTGCATAAAATATATTTATATATATACCCTTATACACCATTTTAATAAAAAATATCACAAAATTCTTCTAAGTCCCTCGGGAAGAGTGAAAGACGCGCACGTTCATTTTCAGAGCTCCTAGACCTTCCTATAAGAAGTTAGCCAAAAAGTAGCTTCGAAAAACGCTTAGGTTAAGTTTCAGAGTTGCTTCTAATGTACCAAAGCTGGACTTAGACATAATTTCACTCTCACAACATTATGGCTGGTTGGAGACAGTCCGAACCACAAGTACCGGGTCCATGGTTTTGGCCGTATACTGGGGGGACGGGGACGACTCCCATTAACCCCTGACTATACCGGGGATACGCTTATCACAATGCCTTTCTGGTCTGTGCTGAAGCAGGGCATTCTGGCAGCCAAGTGGCTTGACCTTTATTAGTGAGCCTGGTTACCCCCTCTCGGAACCACAGACTTAGAAATCGCCAGCTCATATACAGTGCATAAAATATATTTATATATATACCCTTATACACCATTTTAATAAAAAATATCACAAAATTCTTCTAAGTCTCTCGGGAAGAGTGAAAGACGCGTACGTACATTTTCAGAGCTCCTAAACCTTCCTATAAGAAGTTAGCTAAAAAGTAGCTTCGAAAAACGCTTAGGTTAAGTTTCAGAGTTGCTTCTAATGTACCAAAGCTGGACTTAGATATAATCTCACTCTCACAACATTATGGCTGGTTGGAGACAGTCCGAACCACAAGTACCGGGTCCATGGTTCTGGCCGTATACTGGGGGGACGGGGACGACTCCCATTAACCCCTGACTATACCGGGGATACGCTTATCACAATGCCTTTCTGGTCTGTGCTGAAGCAGGGCATTCTGGCAGCCAAGTGGCTTGACCTTTATTAGTGAGCCTGGTTACCCCCTCTCGGAACCACAGACTTAGAAATCGCCAGCTCATATACAGTGCATAAAATATATTTATATATATATATACCCTTATACACCATTTTAATAAAAAATATCACAAAATTCTTCTAAGTCCCTCGGGAAGAGTGAAAGACGCGCACGTTCATTTTCAGAGCTCCTAGACCTTCCTATAAGAAGTTAGCCAAAAAGTAGCTTCGAAAAACGCTTAGGTTAAGTTTCAGAGTTGTTTCTAATGTACCAAAGCTGGACTTAGACATAATTTCACTCTCACAACATTATGGCTGGTTGGAGAGGGTCCGAACCACAAGTACCGGGTCCATGGTTCTGGCCGTATACTGGGGGGACGGGGACGACTCCCATTAACCCCTGACTATACCGGGGATACGCTTATCACAATGCCTTTCTGGTCTGTGCTGAAGCAGGGCATTCTGGCAGCCAAGTGGCTTGACCTTTATTAGTGAGCCTGGTTACCCCCTCTCGGAACCACAGACTTAGAAATCGCCAGCTCATATACAGTGCATAAAATATATTTATATATATACCCTTATACACCATTTTAATAAAAAATATCACAAAATTCTTCTAAGTCCCTCGGGAAGAGTGAAAGACGCGCACGTTCATTTTCAGAGCTCCTAGACCTTCCTATAAGAAGTTAGCTAAAAAGTAGCTTCGCAAAACGCTTAGGTTAAGTTTCAGAGTTGCTTCTAATGTACCAAAGCTGGACTTAGACATAATTTCACTCTCACAACATTATGGCTGGTTGGAGACAGTCCGAACCACAAGTACCGGGTCCATGGTTCTGGCCGTATACTGGGGGGACGGGGACGACTCCCATTAACCCCTGACTATACCGGGGATACGCTTATCACAATGCCTTTCTGGTCTGTGCTGAAGCAGGGCATTCTGGCAGCCAAGTGGCTTGACCTTTATTAGTGAGCCTGGTTACCCCCTCTCGGAACCACAGACTTAGAAATCGCCAGCTCATATACAGTGCATAAAATATATTTATATATATACCCTTATACACCATTTTAATAAAAAATATCACAAAATTCTTCTAAGTCCCTCGGGAAGAGTGAAAGACGCGTACGTATATTTTCAGAGCTCCTAGACCTTCCTATAAGAAGTTAGCTAAAAAGTAGCTTCGAAAAACGCTTAGGTTAAGTTTCAGAGTTGTTTCTAATGTACCAAAGCTGGACTTAGACATAATTTCACTCTCACAACATTATGGCTGGTTGGAGAGGGTCCGAACCACAAGTACCGGGTCCATGGTTCTGGCCGTATACTGGGGGGACGGGGACGACTCCCATTAACCCCTGACTATACCGGGGATACGCTTATCACAATGCCTTTCTGGTCTGTGCTGAAGCAGGGCATTCTGGCAGCCAAGTGGCTTGACCTTTATTAGTGAGCCTGGTTACCCCCTCTCGGAACCACAGACTTAGAAATCGCCAGCTCATATACAGTGCATAAAATATATTTATATATATACCCTTATACACCATTTTAATAAAAAATATCACAAAATTCTTCTAAGTCCCTCGGAAAGAGTGAAAGACGCGTACGTTCATTTTCAGAGCTCCTAGACCTTCCTATAAGAAGTTAGCCAAAAAGTAGCTTCGAAAAACGCTTAGGTTAAGTTTCAGAGTTGCTTCTAATGTACCAAAGCTGGACTTAGACATAATTTCACTCTCACAACATTATGGCTGGTTGGAGACAGTCCGAACCACAAGTACCGGGTCCATGGTTCTGGCCGTATACTGGGGGGACGGGGACGACTCCCATTAACCCCTGACTATACCGGGGATACGCTTATCACAATGCCTTTCTGGTCTGTGCTGAAGCAGGGCATTCTGGCAGCCAAGTGGCTTGACCTTTATTAGTGAGCCTGGTTACCCCCTCTCGGAACCACAGACTTAGAAATCGCCAGCTCATATACAGTGCATAAAATATATTTATATATATACCCTTATACACCATTTTAATAAAAAATATCACAAAATTCTTCTAAGTCCCTCGGGAAGAGTGAAAGACGCGTACGTACATTTTCAGAGCTCCTAGACCTTCCTATAAGAAGTTAGCTAAAAAGTAGCTTCGAAAAACGCTTAGGTTAAGTTTCAGAGTTGTTTCTAATGTACCAAAGCTGGACTTAGACATAATTTCACTCTCACAACATTATGGCTGGTTGGAGAGGGTCCGAACCACAAGTACCGGGTCCATGGTTCTGGCCGTATACTGGGGGGACGGGGACGACTCCCATTAACCCCTGACTATACCGGGGATACGCTTATCACAATGCCTTTCTGGTCTGTGCTGAAGCAGGGCATTCTGGCAGCCAAGTGGCTTGACCTTTATTAGTGAGCCTGGTTACCCCCTCTCGGAACCACAGACTTAGAAATCGCCAGCTCATATACAGTGCATAAAATATATTTATATATATACCCTTATACACCATTTTAATAAAAAATATCACAAAATTCTTCTAAGTCCCTCGGGAAGAGTGAAAGACGCGCACGTTCATTTTCAGAGCTCCTAAACCTTCCTATAAGAAGTTAGCTAAAAAGTAGCTTCGAAAAACGCTTAGGTTAAGTTTCAGAGTTGCTTCTAATGTACCAAAGCTGGACTTAGACATAATTCCACTCTCACAACATTATGGCTGGTTGGAGACAGTCTGAACCACAAGTACCGGGTCCATGGTTCTGGCCGTATACTGGGGGGACGGGGACGACTCCCATTAACCCCTGACTATACCGGGGATACGCTTATCACAATGCCTTTCTGGTCTGTGCTGAAGCAGGGCATTCTGGCAGCCAAGTGGCTTGACCTTTATTAGTGAGCCTGGTTACCCCCTCTCGGAACCACAGACTTAGAAATCGCCAGCTCATATACAGTGCATAAAATATATTTATATATATACCCTTATACACCATTTTAATAAAAAATATCACAAAATTCTTCTAAGTCTCTCGGGAAGAGTGAAAGACGCGTACGTACATTTTCAGAGCTCCTAAACCTTCCTATAAGAAGTTAGCTAAAAAGTAGCTTCGAAAAACGCTTAGGTTAAGTTTCAGAGTTGCTTCTAATGTACCAAAGCTGGACTTAGATATAATCTCACTCTCACAACATTATGGCTGGTTGGAGACAGTCCGAACCACAAGTACCGGGTCCATGGTTCTGGCCGTATACTGGGGGGACGGGGACGACTCCCATTAACCCCTGACTATACCGGGGATACGCTTATCACAATGCCTTTCTGGTCTGTGCTGAAGCAGGGCATTCTGGCAGCCAAGTGGCTTGACCTTTATTAGTGAGCCTGGTTACCCCCTCTCGGAACCACAGACTTAGAAATCGCCAGCTCATATACAGTGCATAAAATATATTTATATATATATATACCCTTATACACCATTTTAATAAAAAATATCACAAAATTCTTCTAAGTCCCTCGGGAAGAGTGAAAGACGCGCACGTTCATTTTCAGAGCTCCTAGACCTTCCTATAAGAAGTTAGCCAAAAAGTAGCTTCGAAAAACGCTTAGGTTAAGTTTCAGAGTTGTTTCTAATGTACCAAAGCTGGACTTAGACATAATTTCACTCTCACAACATTATGGCTGGTTGGAGAGGGTCCGAACCACAAGTACTGGGTCCATGGTTCTGGCCGTATACTGGGGGGACGGGGACGACTCCCATTAACCCCTGACTATACCGGGGATACGCTTATCACAATGCCTTTCTGGTCTGTGCTGAAGCAGGGCATTCTGGCAGCCAAGTGGCTTGACCTTTATTAGTGAGCCTGGTTACCCCCTCTCGGAACCACAGACTTAGAAATCGCCAGCTCATATACAGTGCATAAAATATATTTATATATATACCCTTATACACCATTTTAATAAAAAATATCACAAAATTCTTCTAAGTCCCTCGGGAAGAGTGAAAGACGCGCACGTTCATTTTCAGAGCTCCTAGACCTTCCTATAAGAAGTTAGCTAAAAAGTAGCTTCGCAAAACGCTTAGGTTAAGTTTCAGAGTTGCTTCTAATGTACCAAAGCTGGACTTAGACATAATTTCACTCTCACAACATTATGGCTGGTTGGAGACAGTCCGAACCACAAGTACCGGGTCCATGGTTCTGGCCGTATACTGGGGGGACGGGGACGACTCCCATTAACCCCTGACTATACCGGGGATACGCTTATCACAATGCCTTTCTGGTCTGTGCTGAAGCAGGGCATTCTGGCAGCCAAGTGGCTTGACCTTTATTAGTGAGCCTGGTTACCCCCTCTCGGAACCACAGACTTAGAAATCGCCAGCTCATATACAGTGCATAAAATATATTTATATATATACCCTTATACACCATTTTAATAAAAAATATCACAAAATTCTTCTAAGTCCCTCGGGAAGAGTGAAAGACGCGTACGTATATTTTCAGAGCTCCTAGACCTTCCTATAAGAAGTTAGCTAAAAAGTAGCTTCGAAAAACGCTTAGGTTAAGTTTCAGAGTTGTTTCTAATGTACCAAAGCTGGACTTAGACATAATTTCACTCTCACAACATTATGGCTGGTTGGAGAGGGTCCGAACCACAAGTACCGGGTCCATGGTTCTGGCCGTATACTGGGGGGACGGGGACGACTCCCATTAACCCCTGACTATACCGGGGATACGCTTATCACAATGCCTTTCTGGTCTGTGCTGAAGCAGGGCATTCTGGCAGCCAAGTGGCTTGACCTTTATTAGTGAGCCTGGTTACCCCCTCTCGGAACCACAGACTTAGAAATCGCCAGCTCATATACAGTGCATAAAATATATTTATATATATACCCTTATACACCATTTTAATAAAAAATATCACAAAATTCTTCTAAGTCCCTCGGAAAGAGTGAAAGACGCGTACGTTCATTTTCAGAGCTCCTAGACCTTCCTATAAGAAGTTAGCCAAAAAGTAGCTTCGAAAAACGCTTAGGTTAAGTTTCAGAGTTGCTTCTAATGTACCAAAGCTGGACTTAGACATAATTTCACTCTCACAACATTATGGCTGGTTGGAGACAGTCCGAACCACAAGTACCGGGTCCATGGTTCTGGCCGTATACTGGGGGGACGGGGACGACTCCCATTAACCCCTGACTATACCGGGGATACGCTTATCACAATGCCTTTCTGGTCTGTGCTGAAGCAGGGCATTCTGGCAGCCAAGTGGCTTGACCTTTATTAGTGAGCCTGGTTACCCCCTCTCGGAACCACAGACTTAGAAATCGCCAGCTCATATACAGTGCATAAAATATATTTATATATATACCCTTATACACCATTTTAATAAAAAATATCACAAAATTCTTCTAAGTCCCTCAGGAAGAGTGAAAGACGCGTACGTACATTTTCAGAGCTCCTAGACCTTCCTATAAGAAGTTAGCTAAAAAGTAGCTTCGAAAAACGCTTAGGTTAAGTTTCAGAGTTGTTTCTAATGTACCAAAGCTGGACTTAGACATAATTTCACTCTCACAACATTATGGCTGGTTGGAGAGGGTCCGAACCACAAGTACCGGGTCCATGGTTCTGGCCGTATACTGGGGGGACGGGGACGACTCCCATTAACCCCTGACTATACCGGGGATACGCTTATCACAATGCCTTTCTGGTCTGTGCTGAAGCAGGGCATTCTGGCAGCCAAGTGGCTTGACCTTTATTAGTGAGCCTGGTTACCCCCTCTCGGAACCACAGACTTAGAAATCGCCAGCTCATATACAGTGCATAAAATATATTTATATATATACCCTTATACACCATTTTAATAAAAAATATCACAAAATTCTTCTAAGTCCCTCGGGAAGAGTGAAAGACGCGCACGTTCATTTTCAGAGCTCCTAGACCTTCCTATAAGAAGTTAGCTAAAAAGTAGCTTCGAAAAACGCTTAGGTTAAGTTTCAGAGTTGCTTCTAATGTACCAAAGCTGGACTTAGACATAATTCCACTCTCACAACATTATGGCTGGTTGGAGACAGTCTGAACCACAAGTACCGGGTCCATGGTTCTGGCCGTATACTGGGGGGACGGGGACGACTCCCATTAACCCCTGACTATACCGGGGATACGCTTATCACAATGCCTTTCTGGTCTGTGCTGAAGCAGGGCATTCTGGCAGCCAAGTGGCTTGACCTTTATTAGTGAGCCTGGTTACCCCCTCTCGGAACCACAGACTTAGAAATCGCCAGCTCATATACAGTGCATAAAATATATTTATATATATACCCTTATACACCATTTTAATAAAAAATATCACAAAATTCTTCTAAGTCCCTCGGGAAGAGTGAAAGACGCGTACGTATATTTTCAGAGCTCCTAGACCTTCCTATAAGAAGTTAGATAAAAAGTAGCTTCGAAAAACGCTTAGGTTAAGTTTCAGAGTTGTTTCTAATGTACCAAAGCTGGACTTAGACATAATTTCACTCTCACAACATTATGGCTGGTTGGAGAGGGTCCGAACCACAAGTACCGGGTCCATGGTTCTGGCCGTATACTGGGGGGACGGGGACGACTCCCATTAACCCCTGACTATACCGGGAATACGCTTATCACAATGCCTTTCTGGTCTGTGCTGAAGCAGGGCATTCTGGCAGCCAAGAGGCTTGACCTTTATTAGTGAGCCTGGTTACCCCCTCTCGGAACCACAGACTTAGAAATCGCCAGCTCATATACAGTGCATAAAATATATTTATATATATACCCTTATACACCATTTTAATAAAAAATATCACAAAATTCTTCTAAGTCCCTCGGGAAGAGTGAAAGACGCGTACGTATATTTTCAGAGCTCCTAGACCTTCCTATAAGAAGTTAGCTAAAAAGTAGCTTCGAAAAACGCTTAGGTTAAGTTTCAGAGTTGTTTCTAATGTACCAAAGCTGGACTTAGACATAATTTCACTCTCACAACATTATGGCTGGTTGGAGAGGGTCCGAACCACAAGTACCGGGTCCATGGTTCTGGCCGTATACTGGGGGGACGGGGACGACTCCCATTAACCCCTGACTATACCAGGGATACGCTTATCACAATGCCTTTCTGGTCTGTGCTGAAGCAGGGCATTCTGGCAGCCAAGTGGCTTGACCTTTATTAGTGAGCCTGGTTACCCCCTCTCGGAACCACAGACTTAGAAATCGCCAGCTCATATACAGTGCATAAAATATATTTATATATATACCCTTATACACCATTTTAATAAAAAATATCACAAAATTCTTCTAAGTCCCTCGGGAAGAGTGAAAGACGCGCACGTTCATTTTCAGAGCTCCTAGACCTTCCTATAAGAAGTTAGCCAAAAAGTAGCTTCGAAAAACGCTTAGGTTAAGTTTCAGAGTTGCTTCTAATGTACCAAAGCTGGACTTAGACATAATTTCACTCTCACAACATTATGGCTGGTTGGAGACAGTCCGAACCACAAGTACCGGGTCCATGGTTTTGGCCGTATACTGGGGGGACGGGGACGACTCCCATTAACCCCTGACTATACCGGGGATACGCTTATCACAATGCCTTTCTGGTCTGTGCTGAAGCAGGGCATTCTGGCAGCCAAGTGGCTTGACCTTTATTAGTGAGCCTGGTTACCCCCTCTCGGAACCACAGACTTAGAAATCGCCTGCTCATATACAGTGCATAAAATATATTTATATATATACCCTTATACACCATTTTAATAAAAAATATCACAAAATTCTTCTAAGTCTCTCGGGAAGAGTGAAAGACGCGTACGTACATTTTCAGAGCTCCTAAACCTTCCTATAAGAAGTTAGCTAAAAAGTAGCTTCGAAAAACGCTTAGGTTAAGTTTCAGAGTTGCTTCTAATGTACCAAAGCTGGACTTAGATATAATCTCACTCTCACAACATTATGGCTGGTTGGAGACAGTCCGAACCACAAGTACCGGGTCCATGGTTCTGGCCGTATACTGGGGGGACGGGGACGACTCCCATTAACCCCTGACTATACCGGGGATACGCTTATCACAATGCCTTTATGGTCTGTGCTGAAGCAGGGCATTCTGGCAGGCAAGTGGCTTGACCTTTATTAGTGAGCCTGGTTACCCCCTCTCGGAACCACAGACTTAGAAATCGCCAGCTCATATACAGTGCATAAAATATATTTATATATATATATACCCTTATACACCATTTTAATAAAAAATATCACAAAATTCTTCTAAGTCCCTCGGGAAGAGTGAAAGACGCGCACGTTCATTTTCAGAGCTCCTAGACCTTCCTATAAGAAGTTAGCCAAAAAGTAGCTTCGAAAAACGCTTAGGTTAAGTTTCAGAGTTGTTTCTAATGTACCAAAGCTGGACTTAGACATAATTTCACTCTCACAACATTATGGCTGGTTGGAGAGGGTCCGAACCACAAGTACCGGGTCCATGGTTCTGGCCGTATACTGGGGGGACGGGGACGACTCCCATTAACCCCTGACTATACCGGGGATACGCTTATCACAATGCCTTTCTGGTCTGTGCTGAAGCAGGGCATTCTGGCAGCCAAGTGGCTTGACCTTTATTAGTGAGCCTGGTTACCCCCTCTCGGAACCACAGACTTAGAAATCGCCAGCTCATATACAGTGCATAAAATATATTTATATATATACCCTTATACACCATTTTAATAAAAAATATCACAAAATTCTTCTAAGTCCCTCGGGAAGAGTGAAAGACGCGCACGTTCATTTTCAGAGCTCCTAGACCTTCCTATAAGAAGTTAGCTAAAAAGTAGCTTCGCAAAACGCTTAGGTTAAGTTTCAGAGTTGCTTCTAATGTACCAAAGCTGGACTTAGACATAATTTCACTCTCACAACATTATGGCTGGTTGGAGACAGTCCGAACCACAAGTACCGGGTCCATGGTTCTGGCCGTATACTGGGGGGACGGGGACGACTCCCATTAACCCCTGACTATACCGGGGATACGCTTATCACAATGCCTTTCTGGTCTGTGCTGAAGCAGGGCATTCTGGCAGCCAAGTGGCTTGACCTTTATTAGTGAGCCTGGTTACCCCCTCTCGGAACCACAGACTTAGAAATCGCCAGCTCATATACAGTGCATAAAATATATTTATATATATACCCTTATACACCATTTTAATAAAAAATATCACAAAATTCTTCTAAGTCCCTCGGGAAGAGTGAAAGACGCGTACGTATATTTTCAGAGCTCCTAGACCTTCCTATAAGAAGTTAGCTAAAAAGTAGCTTCGAAAAACGCTTAGGTTAAGTTTCAGAGTTGTTTCTAATGTACCAAAGCTGGACTTAGACATAATTTCACTCTCACAACATTATGGCTGGATGGAGAGGGTCCGAACCACAAGTACCGGGTCCATGGTTCTGGCCGTATACTGGGGGGACGGGGACGACTCCCATTAACCCCTGACTATACCGGGGATACGCTTATCACAATGCCTTTCTGGTCTGTGCTGAAGCAGGGCATTCTGGCAGCCAAGTGGCTTGACCTTTATTAGTGAGCCTGGTTACCCCCTCTCGGAACCACAGACTTAGAAATCGCCAGCTCATATACAGTGCATAAAATATATTTATATATATACCCTTATACACCATTTTAATAAAAAATATCACAAAATTCTTCTAAGTCCCTCGGAAAGAGTGAAAGACGCGTACATTCATTTTCAGAGCTCCTAGACCTTCCTATAAGAAGTTAGCCAAAAAGTAGCTTCGAAAAACGCTTAGGTTAAGTTTCAGAGTTGCTTCTAATGTACCAAAGCTGGACTTAGACATAATTTCACTCTCACAACATTATGGCTGGTTGGAGACAGTCCGAACCACAAGTACCGGGTCCATGGTTCTGGCCGTATACTGGGGGGACGGGGACGACTCCCATTAACCCCTGACTATACCGGGGATACGCTTATCACAATGCCTTTCTGGTCTGTGCTGAAGCAGGGCATTCTGGCAGCCAAGTGGCTTGACCTTTATTAGTGAGCCTGGTTACCCCCTCTCGGAACCACAGACTTAGAAATCGCCAGCTCATATACAGTGCATAAAATATATTTATATATATACCCTTATACACCATTTTAATAAAAAATATCACAAAATTCTTCTAAGTCCCTCGGGAAGAGTGAAAGACGCGTACGTACATTTTCAGAGCTCCTAGACCTTCCTATAAGAAGTTAGCTAAAAAGTAGCTTCGAAAAACGCTTAGGTTAAGTTTCAGAGTTGTTTCTAATGTACCAAAGCTGGACTTAGACATAATTTCACTCTCACAACATTATGGCTGGTTGGAGAGGGTCCGAACCACAAGTACCGGGTCCATGGTTCTGGCCGTATACTGGGGGGACGGGGACGACTCCCATTAACCCCTGACTATACCGGGGATACGCTTATCACAATGCCTTTCTGGTCTGTGCTGAAGCAGGGCATTCTGGCAGCCAAGTGGCTTGACCTTTATTAGTGAGCCTGGTTACCCCCTCTCGGAACCACAGACTTAGAAATCGCCAGCTCATATACAGTGCATAAAATATATTTATATATATACCCTTATACACCATTTTAATAAAAAATATCACAAAATTCTTCTAAGTCCCTCGGGAAGAGTGAAAGACGTGCACGTTCATTTTCAGAGCTCCTAGACCTTCCTATAAGAAGTTAGCTAAAAAGTAGCTTCGAAAAACGCTTAGGTTAAGTTTCAGAGTTGCTTCTAATGTACCAAAGCTGGACTTAGACATAATTCCACTCTCACAACATTATGGCTGGTTGGAGACAGTCTGAACCACAAGTACCGGGTCCATGGTTCTGGCCGTATACTGGGGGGACGGGGACGACTCCCATTAACCCCTGACTATACCGGGGATACGCTTATCACAATGCCTTTCTGGTCTGTGCTGAAGCAGGGCATTCTGGCAGCCAAGTGGCTTGACCTTTATTAGTGAGCCTGGTTACCCCCTCTCGGAACCACAGACTTAGAAATCGCCAGCTCATATACAGTGCATAAAATATATTTATATATATACCCTTATACACCATTTTAATAAAAAATATCACAAAATTCTTCTAAGTCCCTCAGGAAGAGTGAAAGACGCGTACGTATATTTTCAGAGCTCCTAGACCTTCCTATAAGAAGTTAGCTAAAAAGTAGCTTCGAAAAACGCTTAGGTTAAGTTTCAGAGTTGTTTCTAATGTACCAAAGCTGGACTTAGACATAATTTCACTCTCACAACATTATGGCTGGTTGGAGAGGGTCCGAACCACAAGTACCGGGTCCATGGTTCTGGCCGTATACTGGGGGGACGGGGACGACTCCCATTAACCCCTGACTATACCGGGAATACGCCTATCACAATGCCTTTCTGGTCTGTGCTGAAGCAGGGCATTCTGGCAGCCAAGAGGCTTGACCTTTATTAGTGAGCCTGGTTACCCCCTCTCGGAACCACAGACTTAGAAATCGCCAGCTCATATACAGTGCATAAAATATATTTATATATATACCCTTATACACCATTTTAATAAAAAATATCACAAAATTCTTCTAAGTCCCTCGGGAAGAGTGAAAGACGCGTACGTATATTTTCAGAGCTCCTAGACCTTCCTATAAGAAGTTAGCTAAAAAGTAGCTTCGAAAAACGCTTAGGTTAAGTTTCAGAGTTGTTTCTAATGTACCAAAGCTGGACTTAGACATAATTTCACTCTCACAACATTATGGCTGGTTGGAGAGGGTCCGAACCACAAGTACCGGGTCCATGGTTCTGGCCGTATACTGGGGGGACGGGGACGACTCCCATTAACCCCTGACTATACCGGGGATACGCTTATCTCAATGCCTTTCTTGTCTGTGCTGAAGCAGGGCATTCTGGCAGCCAAGTGGCTTGACCTTTATTAGTGAGCCTGGTTACCCCCTCTCTGAACCACAGACTTAGAAATCGCCAGCTCATATACAGTGCATAAAATATATTTATATATATACCCTTATACACCATTTTAATAAAAAATATCACAAAATTCTTCTAAGTCCCTCGGGAAGAGTGAAAGACGCGCACGTTCATTTTCAGAGCTCCTAGACCTTCCTATAAGAAGTTAGCCAAAAAGTAGCTTCGAAAAACGCTTAGGTTAAGTTTCAGAGTTGCTTCTAATGTACCAAAGCTGGACTTAGACATAATTTCACTCTCACAACATTATGGCTGGTTGGAGACAGTCCGAACCACAAGTACCGGGTCCATGGTTCTGGCCGTATACTGGGGGGACGGGGACGACTCCCATTAACCCCTGACTATACCGGGGATACGCTTATCACAATGCCTTTCTGGTCTGTGCTGAAGCAGGGCATTCTGGCAGCCAAGTGGCTTGACCTTTATTAGTGAGCCTGGTTACCCCCTCTCGGAACCACAGACTTAGAAATCGCCAGCTCATATACAGTGCATAAAATATATTTATATATATATACCCTTATACACCATTTTAATAAAAAATATCACAAAATTCTTCTAAGTCCCTCGGGAAGAGTGAAAGACGCGCACGTTCATTTTCAGAGCTCCTAGACCTTCCTATAAGAAGTTAGCCAAAAAGTAGCTTCGAAAAACGCTTAGGTTAAGTTTCAGAGTTGCTTCTAATGTACCAAAGCTGGACTTAGACATAATTTCACTCTCACAACATTATGGCTGGTTGGAGACAGTCCGAACCACAAGTACCGGGTCCATGGTTCTGGCCGTATACTGGGGGGACGGGGACGACTCCCATTAACCCCTGACTATACCGGGGATACGCTTATCACAATGCCTTTCTGGTCTGTGCTGAAGCAGGGCATTCTGGCAGCCAAGAGGCTTGACCTTATTAGTGAGCCTGGTTACCCCCTCTCGGAACCACAGACTTAGAAATCGCCAGCTCATATACAGTGCATAAAATATATTTATATATATACCCTTATACACCATTTTAATAAAAAATATCACAAAATTCTTCTAAGTCCCTCGGGAAGAGTGAAAGACGCGTACGTATATTTTCAGAGCTCCTAGACCTTCCTATAAGAAGTTAGCTAAAAAGTAGCTTCGAAAAACGCTTAGGTTAAGTTTCAGAGTTGTTTCTAATGTACCAAAGCTGGACTTAGACATAATTTCACTCTCACAACATTATGGCTGGTTGGAGAGGGTCCGAACCACAAGTACCGGGTCCATGGTTCTGGCCGTATACTGGGGGGCGGGGACGACTCCCATTAACCCCTGACTATACCGGGGATACGCTTATCTCAATGCCTTTCTTGTCTGTGCTGAAGCAGGGCATTCTGGCAGCCAAGTGGCTTGACCTTTATTAGTGAGCCTGGTTACCCCCTCTCTGAACCACAGACTTAGAAATCGCCAGCTCATATACAGTGCATAAAATATATTTATATATATACCCTTATACACCATTTTAATAAAAAATATCACAAAATTCTTCTAAGTCCCTCGGGAAGAGTGAAAGACGCGCACGTTCATTTTCAGAGCTCCTAGACCTTCCTATAAGAAGTTAGCCAAAAAGTAGCTTCGAAAAACGCTTAGGTTAAGTTTCAGAGTTGCTTCTAATGTACCAAAGCTGGACTTAGACATAATTTCACTCTCACAACATTATGGCTGGTTGGAGACAGTCCGAACCACAAGTACCGGGTCCATGGTTCTGGCCGTATACTGGGGGGACGGGGACGACTCCCATTAACCCCTGACTATACCGGGGATACGCTTATCACAATGCCTTTCTGGTCTGTGCTGAAGCAGGGCATTCTGGCAGCCAAGTGGCTTGACCTTTATTAGTGAGCCTGGTTACCCCCTCTCGGAACCACAGACTTAGAAATCGCCAGCTCATATACAGTGCATAAAATATATTTATATATATATACCCTTATACACCATTTTAATAAAAAATATCACAAAATTCTTCTAAGTCCCTCGGGAAGAGTGAAAGACGCGCACGTTCATTTTCAGAGCTCCTAGACCTTCCTATAAGAAGTTAGCCAAAAAGTAGCTTCGAAAAACGCTTAGGTTAAGTTTCAGAGTTGCTTCTAATGTACCAAAGCTGGACTTAGACATAATTTCACTCTCACAACATTATGGCTGGTTGGAGACAGTCCGAACCACAAGTACCGGGTCCATGGTTCTGGCCGTATACTGGGGGGACGGGGACGACTCCCATTAACCCCTGACTATACCGGGGATACGCTTATCACAATGCCTTTCTGGTCTGTGCTGAAGCAGGGCATTCTGGCAGCCAAGTGGCTTGACCTTTATTAGTGAGCCTGGTTACCCCCTCTCGGAACCACAGACTTAGAAATCGCCAGCTCATATACAGTGCATAAAATATATTTATATATATATATACCCTTATACACCATTTTAATAAAAAATATCACAAAATTCTTCTAAGTCCCTCGGGAAGAGTGAAAGACGCGTACGTACATTTTCAGAGCTCCTAGACCTTCCTATAAGAAGTTAGCTAAAAAGTAGCTTCGAAAAACGCTTAGGTTAAGTTTCAGAGTTGTTTCTAATGTACCAAAGCTGGACTTAGACATAATTTCACTCTCACAACATTATGGCTGGTTGGAGAGGGTCCGAACCACAAGTACCGGGTCCATGGTTCTGGCCGTATACTGGGGGGACGGGGACGACTCCCATTAACCCCTGACTATACCGGGGATACGCTTATCACAATGCCTTTCTGGTCTGTGCTGAAGCAGGGCATTCTGGCAGCCAAGTGGCTTGACCTTTATTAGTGAGCCTGGTTACCCCCTCTCGGAACCACAGACTTAGAAATCGCCAGCTCATATACAGTGCATAAAATATATTTATATATATATACCCTTATACACCATTTTAATAAAAAATATCACAAAATTCTTCTAAGTCCCTCGGGAAGAGTGAAAGACGCGCACGTTCATTTTCAGAGCTCCTAGACCTTCCTATAAGAAGTTAGCCAAAAAGTAGCTTCGAAAAACGCTTAGGTTAAGTTTCAGAGTTGCTTCTAATGTACCAAAGCTGGACTTAGACATAATTTCACTCTCACAACATTATGGCTGGTTGGAGACAGTCCGAACCACAAGTACCGGGTCCATGGTTCTGGCCGTATACTGGGGGGACGGGGACGACTCCCATTAACCCCTGACTATACCGGGGATACGCTTATCACAATGCCTTTCTGGTCTGTGCTGAAGCAGGGCATTCTGGCAGCCAAGTGGCTTGACCTTTATTAGTGAGCCTGGTTACCCCCTCTCGGAACCACAGACTTAGAAATCGCCAGCTCATATACAGTGCATAAAATATATTTATATATATATATACCCTTATACACCATTTTAATAAAAAATATCACAATATTCTTCTAAGTCCCTCGGGAAGAGTGAAAGACGCGTACGTACATTTTCAGAGCTCCTAGACCTTCCTATAAGAAGTTAGCTAAAAAGTAGCTTCGAAAAACGCTTAGGTTAAGTTTCAGAGTTGTTTCTAATGTACCAAAGCTGGACTTAGACATAATTTCACTCTCACAACATTATGGCTGGTTGGAGAGGGTCCGAACCACAAGTACCGGGTCCATGGTTCTGGCCGTATACTGGGGGGACGGGGACGACTCCCATTAACCCCTGACTATACCGGGGATACGCTTATCACAATGCCTTTCTGGTTTGTGCTGAAGCAGGGCATTCTGGCAGCCAAGTGGCTTGACCTTTATTAGTGAGCCTGGTTACCCCCTCTCGGAACCACAGACTTAGAAATCGCCAGCTCATATACAGTGCATAAAATATATTTATATATATACCCTTATACACCATTTTAATAAAAAATATCACAAAATTCTTCTAAGTCCCTCGGGAAGAGTGAAAGACGCGCACGTTCATTTTCAGAGCTCCTAGACCTTCCTATAAGAAGTTAGCTAAAAAGTAGCTTCGAAAAACGCTTAGGTTAAGTTTCAGAGTTGCTTCTAATGTACCAAAGCTGGACTTAGACATAATTTCACTCTCACAACATTATGGCTGGTTGGAGACAGTCCGAACCACAAGTACCGGGTCCATGGTTCTGGCCGTATACTGGGGGGACGAGGACGACTCCCATTAACCCCTGACTATACCGGGGATACGCTTATCACAATGCCTTTCTGGTCTGTGCTGAAGCAGGGCATTCTGGCAGCCAAGTGGCTTGACCTTTATTAGTGAGCCTGGTTACCCCCTCTCGGAACCACAGACTTAGAAATCGCCAGCTCATATACAGTGCATAAAATATATTTATATATATACCCTTATACACCATTTTAATAAAAAATATCACAAAATTCTTCTAAGTCCCTCGGGAAGAGTGAAAGACGCGCACGTTCATTTTCAGAGCTCCTAGACCTTCCTATAAGAAGTTAGCTAAAAAGTAGCTTCGAAAAACGCTTAGGTTAAGTTTCAGAGTTGCTTCTAATGTACCAAAGCTGGACTTAGACATAATTTCACTCACAACATTATGGCTGGTTGGAGACAGTCCGAACCACAAGTACCGGGTCCATGGTTCTGGCCGTATACTGGGGGGACGGGGACGACTCCCATTAACCCCTGACTATACCGGGGATACGCTTATCACAATGCCTTTCTGGTCTGTGCTGAAGCAGGGCATTCTGGCAGCCAAGTGGCTTGACCTTTATTAGTGAGCCTGGTTACCCCCTCTCGGAACCACAGACTTAGAAATCGCCAGCTCATATACAGTGCATAAAATATATTTTTATATATACCCTTATACACCATTTTAATAAAAAATATCACAAAATTCTTCTAAGTCCCTCGGGAAGAGTGAAAGACGCGCACGTTCATTTTCAGAGCTCCTAGACCTTCCTATAAGAAGTTAGCCAAAAAGTAGCTTCGAAAAACGCTTAGGTTAAGTTTCAGAGTTGCTTCTAATGTACCAAAGCTGGACTTAGACATAATTTCACTCTCACAACATTATGGCTGGTTGGAGACAGTCCGAACCACAAGTACCGGGTCCATGGTTCTGGCCGTATACTGGGGGGACGGGGACGACTCCCATTAACCCCTGACTATACCGGGGATACGCTTATCACAATGCCTTTCTGGTCTGTGCTGAAGCAGGGCATTCTGGCAGGCAAGTGGCTTGACCTTTATTAGTGAGCCTGGTTACCCCCTCTCGGAACCACAGACTTAGAAATCGCCAGCTCATATACAGTGCATAAAATATATTTATATATATATATACCCTTATACACCATTTTAATAAAAAATATCACAAAATTCTTCTAAGTCCCTCGGGAAGAGTGAAAGACGCGCACGTTCATTTTCAGAGCTCCTAGACCTTCCTATAAGAAGTTAGCCAAAAAGTAGCTTCGAAAAACGCTTAGGTTAAGTTTCAGAGTTGTTTCTAATGTACCAAAGCTGGACTTAGATATAATTTCACTCTCACAACATTATGGCTGGTTGGAGAGGGTCCGAACCACAAGTACCGGGTCCATGGTTCTGGCCGTATACTGGGGGGACGGGGACGACTCCCATTAACCCCTGACTATACCGGGGATACGCTTATCACAATGCCTTTCTGGTCTGTGCTGAAGCAGGGCATTCTGGCAGCCAAGTGGCTTGACCTTTATTAGTGAGCCTGGTTACCCCCTCTCGGAACCACAGACTTAGAAATCGCCAGCTCATATACAGTGCATAAAATATATTTATATATATATACCCTTATACACCATTTTAATAAAAAATATCACAAAATTCTTCTAAGTCCCTCGGGAAGAGTGAAAGACGCGCACGTTCATTTTCAGAGCTCCTAGACCTTCCTATAAGAAGTTAGCCAAAAAGTAGCTTCGAAAAACGCTTAGGTTAAGTTTCAGAGTTGCTTCTAATGTACCAAAGCTGGACTTAGACATAATTTCACTCTCACAACATTATGGCTGGTTGGAGACAGTCCGAACCACAAGTACCGGGTCCATGGTTCTGGCCGTATACTGGGGGGACGGGGACGACTCCCATTAACCCCTGACTATACCGGGGATACGCTTATCACAATGCCTTTCTGGTTTGTGCTGAAGCAGGGCATTCTGGCAGCCAAGTGGCTTGACCTTTATTAGTGAGCCTGGTTACCCCCTCTCGGAACCACAGACTTAGAAATCGCCAGCTCATATACAGTGCATAAAATATATTTATATATATACCCTTATACACCATTTTAATAAAAAATATCACAAAATTCTTCTAAGTCCCTCGGGAAGAGTGAAAGACGCGCACGTTCATTTTCAGAGCTCCTAGACCTTCCTATAAGAAGTTAGCCAAAAAGTAGCTTCGAAAAACGCTTAGGTTAAGTTTCAGAGTTGCTTCTAATGTACCAAAGCTGGACTTAGACATAATTTCACTCTCACAACATTATGGCTGGTTGGAGACAGTCCGAACCACAAGTACCGGGTCCATGGTTCTGGCCGTATACTGGGGGGACGGGGACGACTCCCATTAACCCCTGACTATACCGGGGATACGCTTATCACAATGCCTTTCTGGTCTGTGCTGAAGCAGGGCATTCTGGCAGCCAAGTGGCTTGACCTTTATTAGTGAGCCTGGTTACCCCCTCTCGGAACCACAGACTTAGAAATCGCCAGCTCATATACAGTGCATAAAATATATTTATATATATATACCCTTATACACCATTTTAATAAAAAATATCACAAAATTCTTCTAAGTCCCTCGGGAAGAGTGAAAGACGCGCACGTTCATTTTCAGAGCTCCTAGACCTTCCTATAAGAAGTTAGCCAAAAAGTAGCTTCGAAAAACGCTTAGGTTAAGTTTCAGAGTTGCTTCTAATGTACCAAAGCTGGACTTAGACATAATTTCACTCTCACAACATTATGGCTGGTTGGAGACAGTCCGAACCACAAGTACCGGGTCCATGGTTCTGGCGCTTATACTGGGGGGACGGGGACGACTCCCATTAACCCCTGACTATACCGGGGATACGCTTATCACAATGCCTTTCTGGTCTGTGCTGAAGCAGGGCATTCTGGCAGCCAAGTGGCTTGACCTTTATTAGTGAGCCTGGTTACCCCCTCTCGGAACCACAGACTTAGAAATCGCCAGCTCATATACAGTGCATAAAATATATTTATATATATATATACCCTTATACACCATTTTAATAAAAAATATCACAAAATTCTTCTAAGTCCCTCGGGAAGAGTGAAAGACGCGTACGTACATTTTCAGAGCTCCTAGACCTTCCTATAAGAAGTTAGCTAAAAAGTAGCTTCGAAAAACGCTTAGGTTAAGTTTCAGAGTTGTTTCTAATGTACCAAAGCTGGACTTAGACATAATTTCACTCTCACAACATTATGGCTGGTTGGAGAGGGTCCGAACCACAAGTACCGGGTCCATGGTTCTGGCCGTATACTGGGGGGACGGGGACGACTCCCATTAACCCCTGACTATACCGGGGATACGCTTATCACAATGCCTTTCTGGTCTGTGCTGAAGCAGGGCATTCTGGCAGCCAAGTGGCTTGACCTTTATTAGTGAGCCTGGTTACCCCCTCTCGGAACCACAGACTTAGAAATCGCCAGCTCATATACAGTGCATAAAATATATTTATATATATATACCCTTATACACCATTTTAATAAAAAATATCACAAAATTCTTCTAAGTCCCTCGGGAAGAGTGAAAGACGCGCACGTTCATTTTCAGAGCTCCTAGACCTTCCTATAAGAAGTTAGCCAAAAAGTAGCTTCGAAAAACGCTTAGGTTAAGTTTCAGAGTTGCTTCTAATGTACCAAAGCTGGACTTAGACATAATTTCACTCTCACAACATTATGGCTGGTTGGAGACAGTCCGAACCACAAGTACCGGGTCCATGGTTCTGGCCGTATACTGGGGGGACGGGGACGACTCCCATTAACCCCTGACTATACCGGGGATACGCTTATCACAATGCCTTTCTGGTCTGTGCTGAAGCAGGGCATTCTGGCAGCCAAGTGGCTTGACCTTTATTAGTGAGCCTGGTTACCCCCTCTCGGAACCACAGACTTAGAAATCGCCAGCTCATATACAGTGCATAAAATATATTTATATATATATATACCCTTATACACCATTTTAATAAAAAATATCACAATATTCTTCTAAGTCCCTCGGGAAGAGTGAAAGACGCGTACGTACATTTTCAGAGCTCCTAGACCTTCCTATAAGAAGTTAGCTAAAAAGTAGCTTCGAAAAACGCTTAGGTTAAGTTTCAGAGTTGTTTCTAATGTACCAAAGCTGGACTTAGACATAATTTCACTCTCACAACATTATGGCTGGTTGGAGAGGGTCCGAACCACAAGTACCGGGTCCATGGTTCTGGCCGTATACTGGGGGGACGGGGACGACTCCCATTAACCCCTGACTATACCGGGGATACGCTTATCACAATGCCTTTCTGGTTTGTGCTGAAGCAGGGCATTCTGGCAGCCAAGTGGCTTGACCTTTATTAGTGAGCCTGGTTACCCCCTCTCGGAACCACAGACTTAGAAATCGCCAGCTCATATACAGTGCATAAAATATATTTATATATATACCCTTATACACCATTTTAATAAAAAATATCACAAAATTCTTCTAAGTCCCTCGGGAAGAGTGAAAGACGCGCACGTTCATTTTCAGAGCTCCTAGACCTTCCTATAAGAAGTTAGCTAAAAAGTAGCTTCGAAAAACGCTTAGGTTAAGTTTCAGAGTTGCTTCTAATGTACCAAAGCTGGACTTAGACATAATTTCACTCTCACAACATTATGGCTGGTTGGAGACAGTCCGAACCACAAGTACCGGGTCCATGGTTCTGGCCGTATACTGGGGGGACGAGGACGACTCCCATTAACCCCTGACTATACCGGGGATACGCTTATCACAATGCCTTTCTGGTCTGTGCTGAAGCAGGGCATTCTGGCAGCCAAGTGGCTTGACCTTTATTAGTGAGCCTGGTTACCCCCTCTCGGAACCACAGACTTAGAAATCGCCAGCTCATATACAGTGCATAAAATATATTTATATATATATATACCCTTATACACCATTTTAATAAAAAATATCACAAAATTCTTCTAAGTCCCTCGGGAAGAGTGAAAGACGCGTACGTACATTTTCAGAGCTCCTAGACCTTCCTATAAGAAGTTAGCTAAAAAGTAGCTTCGAAAAACGCTTAGGTTAAGTTTCAGAGTTGTTTCTAATGTACCAAAGCTGGACTTAGACATAATTTCACTCTCACAACATTATGGCTGGTTGGAGAGGGTCCGAACCACAAGTACCGGGTCCATGGTTCTGGCCGTATACTGGGGGGACGGGGACGACTCCCATTAACCCCTGACTATACCGGGGATACGCTTATCACAATGCCTTTCTGGTCTGTGCTGAAGCAGGGCATTCTGGCAGCCAAGTGGCTTGACCTTTATTAGTGAGCCTGGTTACCCCCTCTCGGAACCACAGACTTAGAAATCGCCAGCTCATATACAGTGCATAAAATATATTTATATATATATACCCTTATACACCATTTTAATAAAAAATATCACAAAATTCTTCTAAGTCCCTCGGGAAGAGTGAAAGACGCGCACGTTCATTTTCAGAGCTCCTAGACCTTCCTATAAGAAGTTAGCCAAAAAGTAGCTTCGAAAAACGCTTAGGTTAAGTTTCAGAGTTGCTTCTAATGTACCAAAGCTGGACTTAGACATAATTTCACTCTCACAACATTATGGCTGGTTGGAGACAGTCCGAACCACAAGTACCGGGTCCATGGTTCTGGCCGTATACTGGGGGGACGGGGACGACTCCCATTAACCCCTGACTATACCGGGGATACGCTTATCACAATGCCTTTCTGGTCTGTGCTGAAGCAGGGCATTCTGGCAGCCAAGTGGCTTGACCTTTATTAGTGAGCCTGGTTACCCCCTCTCGGAACCACAGACTTAGAAATCGCCAGCTCATATACAGTGCATAAAATATATTTATATATATATATACCCTTATACACCATTTTAATAAAAAATATCACAATATTCTTCTAAGTCCCTCGGGAAGAGTGAAAGACGCGTACGTACATTTTCAGAGCTCCTAGACCTTCCTATAAGAAGTTAGCTAAAAAGTAGCTTCGAAAAACGCTTAGGTTAAGTTTCAGAGTTGTTTCTAATGTACCAAAGCTGGACTTAGACATAATTTCACTCTCACAACATTATGGCTGGTTGGAGAGGGTCCGAACCACAAGTACCGGGTCCATGGTTCTGGCCGTATACTGGGGGGACGGGGACGACTCCCATTAACCCCTGACTATACCGGGGATACGCTTATCACAATGCCTTTCTGGTTTGTGCTGAAGCAGGGCATTCTGGCAGCCAAGTGGCTTGACCTTTATTAGTGAGCCTGGTTACCCCCTCTCGGAACCACAGACTTAGAAATCGCCAGCTCATATACAGTGCATAAAATATATTTATATATATACCCTTATACACCATTTTAATAAAAAATATCACAAAATTCTTCTAAGTCCCTCGGGAAGAGTGAAAGACGCGCACGTTCATTTTCAGAGCTCCTAGACCTTCCTATAAGAAGTTAGCTAAAAAGTAGCTTCGAAAAACGCTTAGGTTAAGTTTCAGAGTTGCTTCTAATGTACCAAAGCTGGACTTAGACATAATTTCACTCTCACAACATTATGGCTGGTTGGAGACAGTCCGAACCACAAGTACCGGGTCCATGGTTCTGGCCGTATACTGGGGGGACGAGGACGACTCCCATTAACCCCTGACTATACCGGGGATACGCTTATCACAATGCCTTTCTGGTCTGTGCTGAAGCAGGGCATTCTGGCAGCCAAGTGGCTTGACCTTTATTAGTGAGCCTGGTTACCCCCTCTCGGAACCACAGACTTAGAAATCGCCAGCTCATATACAGTGCATAAAATATATTTATATATATATATACCCTTATACACCATTTTAATAAAAAATATCACAAAATTCTTCTAAGTCCCTCGGGAAGAGTGAAAGACGCGTACGTACATTTTCAGAGCTCCTAGACCTTCCTATAAGAAGTTAGCTAAAAAGTAGCTTCGAAAAACGCTTAGGTTAAGTTTCAGAGTTGTTTCTAATGTACCAAAGCTGGACTTAGACATAATTTCACTCTCACAACATTATGGCTGGTTGGAGAGGGTCCGAACCACAAGTACCGGGTCCATGGTTCTGGCCGTATACTGGGGGGACGGGGACGACTCCCATTAACCCCTGACTATACCGGGGATACGCTTATCACAATGCCTTTCTGGTCTGTGCTGAAGCAGGGCATTCTGGCAGCCAAGTGGCTTGACCTTTATTAGTGAGCCTGGTTACCCCCTCTCGGAACCACAGACTTAGAAATCGCCAGCTCATATACAGTGCATAAAATATATTTATATATATATATACCCTTATACACCATTTTAATAAAAAATATCACAAAATTCTTCTAAGTCCCTCGGGAAGAGTGAAAGACGCGCACGTTCATTTTCAGAGCTCCTAGACCTTCCTATAAGAAGTTAGCCAAAAAGTAGCTTCGAAAAACGCTTAGGTTAAGTTTCAGAGTTGCTTCTAATGTACCAAAGCTGGACTTAGACATAATTTCACTCTCACAACATTATGGCTGGTTGGAGACAGTCCGAACCACAAGTACCGGGTCCATGGTTCTGGCCGTATACTGGGGGGACGGGGACGACTCCCATTAACCCCTGACTATACCGGGGATACGCTTATCACAATGCCTTTCTGGTCTGTGCTGAAGCAGGGCATTCTGGCAGCCAAGTGGCTTGACCTTTATTAGTGAGCCTGGTTACCCCCTCTCGGAACCACAGACTTAGAAATCGCCAGCTCATATACAGTGCATAAAATATATTTATATATATATATACCCTTATACACCATTTTAATAAAAAATATCACAATATTCTTCTAAGTCCCTCGGGAAGAGTGAAAGACGCGTACGTACATTTTCAGAGCTCCTAGACCTTCCTATAAGAAGTTAGCTAAAAAGTAGCTTCGAAAAACGCTTAGGTTAAGTTTCAGAGTTGTTTCTAATGTACCAAAGCTGGACTTAGACATAATTTCACTCTCACAACATTATGGCTGGTTGGAGAGGGTCCGAACCACAAGTACCGGGTCCATGGTTCTGGCCGTATACTGGGGGGACGGGGACGACTCCCATTAACCCCTGACTATACCGGGGATACGCTTATCACAATGCCTTTCTGGTTTGTGCTGAAGCAGGGCATTCTGGCAGCCAAGTGGCTTGACCTTTATTAGTGAGCCTGGTTACCCCCTCTCGGAACCACAGACTTAGAAATCGCCAGCTCATATACAGTGCATAAAATATATTTATATATATACCCTTATACACCATTTTAATAAAAAATATCACAAAATTCTTCTAAGTCCCTCGGGAAGAGTGAAAGACGCGCACGTTCATTTTCAGAGCTCCTAGACCTTCCTATAAGAAGTTAGCTAAAAAGTAGCTTCGAAAAACGCTTAGGTTAAGTTTCAGAGTTGCTTCTAATGTACCAAAGCTGGACTTAGACATAATTTCACTCTCACAACATTATGGCTGGTTGGAGACAGTCCGAACCACAAGTACCGGGTCCATGGTTCTGGCCGTATACTGGGGGGACGAGGACGACTCCCATTAACCCCTGACTATACCGGGGATACGCTTATCACAATGCCTTTCTGGTCTGTGCTGAAGCAGGGCATTCTGGCAGCCAAGTGGCTTGACCTTTATTAGTGAGCCTGGTTACCCCCTCTCGGAACCACAGACTTAGAAATCGCCAGCTCATATACAGTGCATAAAATATATTTATATATATACCCTTATACACCATTTTAATAAAAAATATCACAAAATTCTTCTAAGTCCCTCGGGAAGAGTGAAAGACGCGCACGTTCATTTTCAGAGCTCCTAGACCTTCCTATAAGAAGTTAGCTAAAAAGTAGCTTCGAAAAACGCTTAGGTTAAGTTTCAGAGTTGCTTCTAATGTACCAAAGCTGGACTTAGACATAATTTCACTCTCACAACATTATGGCTGGTTGGAGACAGTCCGAACCACAAGTACCGGGTCCATGGTTCTGGCCGTATACTGGGGGGACGAGGACGACTCCCATTAACCCCTGACTATACCGGGGATACGCTTATCACAATGCCTTTCTGGTCTGTGCTGAAGCAGGGCATTCTGGCAGCCAAGTGGCTTGACCTTTATTAGTGAGCCTGGTTACCCCCTCTCGGAACCACAGACTTAGAAATCGCCAGCTCATATACAGTGCATAAAATATATTTATATATATACCCTTATACACCATTTTAATAAAAAATATCACAAAATTCTTCTAAGTCCCTCGGGAAGAGTGAAAGACGCGCACGTTCATTTTCAGAGCTCCTAGACCTTCCTATAAGAAGTTAGCTAAAAAGTAGCTTCGAAAAACGCTTAGGTTAAGTTTCAGAGTTGCTTCTAATGTACCAAAGCTGGACTTAGACATAATTTCACTCACAACATTATGGCTGGTTGGAGACAGTCCGAACCACAAGTACCGGGTCCATGGTTCTGGCCGTATACTGGGGGGACGGGGACGACTCCCATTAACCCCTGACTATACCGGGGATACGCTTATCACAATGCCTTTCTGGTCTGTGCTGAAGCAGGGCATTCTGGCAGCCAAGTGGCTTGACCTTTATTAGTGAGCCTGGTTACCCCCTCTCGGAACCACAGACTTAGAAATCGCCAGCTCATATACAGTGCATAAAATATATTTTTATATATACCCTTATACACCATTTTAATAAAAAATATCACAAAATTCTTCTAAGTCCCTCGGGAAGAGTGAAAGACGCGCACGTTCATTTTCAGAGCTCCTAGACCTTCCTATAAGAAGTTAGCCAAAAAGTAGCTTCGAAAAACGCTTAGGTTAAGTTTCAGAGTTGCTTCTAATGTACCAAAGCTGGACTTAGACATAATTTCACTCTCACAACATTATGGCTGGTTGGAGACAGTCCGAACCACAAGTACCGGGTCCATGGTTCTGGCCGTATACTGGGGGGACGGGGACGACTCCCATTAACCCCTGACTATACCGGGGATACGCTTATCACAATGCCTTTCTGGTCTGTGCTGAAGCAGGGCATTCTGGCAGGCAAGTGGCTTGACCTTTATTAGTGAGCCTGGTTACCCCCTCTCGGAACCACAGACTTAGAAATCGCCAGCTCATATACAGTGCATAAAATATATTTATATATATATACCCTTATACACCATTTTAATAAAAAATATCACAAAATTCTTCTAAGTCCCTCGGGAAGAGTGAAAGACGCGCACGTTCATTTTCAGAGCTCCTAGACCTTCCTATAAGAAGTTAGCCAAAAAGTAGCTTCGAAAAACGCTTAGGTTAAGTTTCAGAGTTGTTTCTAATGTACCAAAGCTGGACTTAGACATAATTTCACTCTCACAACATTATGGCTGGTTGGAGAGGGTCCGAACCACAAGTACCGGGTCCATGGTTCTGGCCGTATACTGGGGGGACGGGGACGACTCCCATTAACCCCTGACTATACCGGGGATACGCTTATCACAATGCCTTTCTGGTCTGTGCTGAAGCAGGGCATTCTGGCAGCCAAGTGGCTTGACCTTTATTAGTGAGCCTGGTTACCCCCTCTCGGAACCACAGACTTAGAAATCGCCAGCTCATATACAGTGCATAAAATATATTTATATATATATACCCTTATACACCATTTTAATAAAAAATATCACAAAATTCTTCTAAGTCCCTCGGGAAGAGTGAAAGACGCGCACGTTCATTTTCAGAGCTCCTAGACCTTCCTATAAGAAGTTAGCCAAAAAGTAGCTTCGAAAAACGCTTAGGTTAAGTTTCAGAGTTGCTTCTAATGTACCAAAGCTGGACTTAGACATAATTTCACTCTCACAACATTATGGCTGGTTGGAGACAGTCCGAACCACAAGTACCGGGTCCATGGTTCTGGCCGTATACTGGGGGGACGGGGACGACTCCCATTAACCCCTGACTATACCGGGGATACGCTTATCACAATGCCTTTCTGGTCTGTGCTGAAGCAGGGCATTCTGGCAGCCAAGTGGCTTGACCTTTATTAGTGAGCCTGGTTACCCCCTCTCGGAACCACAGACTTAGAAATCGCCAGCTCATATACAGTGCATAAAATATATTTATATATATATATACCCTTATACACCATTTTAATAAAAAATATCACAATATTCTTCTAAGTCCCTCGGGAAGAGTGAAAGACGCGTACGTACATTTTCAGAGCTCCTAGACCTTCCTATAAGAAGTTAGCTAAAAAGTAGCTTCGAAAAACGCTTAGGTTAAGTTTCAGAGTTGTTTCTAATGTACCAAAGCTGGACTTAGACATAATTTCACTCTCACAACATTATGGCTGGTTGGAGAGGGTCCGAACCACAAGTACCGGGTCCATGGTTCTGGCCGTATACTGGGGGGACGGGGACGACTCCCATTAACCCCTGACTATACCGGGGATACGCTTATCACAATGCCTTTCTGGTTTGTGCTGAAGCAGGGCATTCTGGCAGCCAAGTGGCTTGACCTTTATTAGTGAGCCTGGTTACCCCCTCTCGGAACCACAGACTTAGAAATCGCCAGCTCATATACAGTGCATAAAATATATTTATATATATACCCTTATACACCATTTTAATAAAAAATATCACAAAATTCTTCTAAGTCCCTCGGGAAGAGTGAAAGACGCGCACGTTCATTTTCAGAGCTCCTAGACCTTCCTATAAGAAGTTAGCTAAAAAGTAGCTTCGAAAAACGCTTAGGTTAAGTTTCAGAGTTGCTTCTAATGTACCAAAGCTGGACTTAGACATAATTTCACTCTCACAACATTATGGCTGGTTGGAGACAGTCCGAACCACAAGTACCGGGTCCATGGTTCTGGCCGTATACTGGGGGGACGAGGACGACTCCCATTAACCCCTGACTATACCGGGGATACGCTTATCACAATGCCTTTCTGGTCTGTGCTGAAGCAGGGCATTCTGGCAGCCAAGTGGCTTGACCTTTATTAGTGAGCCTGGTTACCCCCTCTCGGAACCACAGACTTAGAAATCGCCAGCTCATATACAGTGCATAAAATATATTTATATATATACCCTTATACACCATTTTAATAAAAAATATCACAAAATTCTTCTAAGTCCCTCGGGAAGAGTGAAAGACGCGCACGTTCATTTTCAGAGCTCCTAGACCTTCCTATAAGAAGTTAGCTAAAAAGTAGCTTCGAAAAACGCTTAGGTTAAGTTTCAGAGTTGTTTCTAATGTACCAAAGCTGGACTTAGACATAATTTCACTCTCACAACATTATGGCTGGTTGGAGAGGGTCCGAACCACAAGTACCGGGTCCATGGTTCTGGCCGTATACTGGGGGGACGGGGACGACTCCCATTAACCCCTGACTATACCGGGGATACGCTTATCACAATGCCTTTCTGGTCTGTGCTGAAGCAGGGCATTCTGGCAGCCAAGTGGCTTGACCTTTATTAGTGAGCCTGGTTACCCCCTCTCGGAACCACAGACTTAGAAATCGCCAGCTCATATACAGTGCATAAAATATATTTATATATATATACCCTTATACACCATTTTAATAAAAAATATCACAAAATTCTTCTAAGTCCCTCGGGAAGAGTGAAAGACGCGCACGTTCATTTTCAGAGCTCCTAGACCTTCCTATAAGAAGTTAGCCAAAAAGTAGCTTCGAAAAACGCTTAGGTTAAGTTTCAGAGTTGCTTCTAATGTACCAAAGCTGGACTTAGACATAATTTCACTCTCACAACATTATGGCTGGTTGGAGACAGTCCGAACCACAAGTACCGGGTCCATGGTTCTGGCCGTATACTGGGGGGACGGGGACGACTCCCATTAACCCCTGACTATACCGGGGATACGCTTATCACAATGCCTTTCTGGTCTGTGCTGAAGCAGGGCATTCTGGCAGCCAAGTGGCTTGACCTTTATTAGTGAGCCTGGTTACCCCCTCTCGGAACCACAGACTTAGAAATCGCCAGCTCATATACAGTGCATAAAATATATTTATATATATATATACCCTTATACACCATTTTAATAAAAAATATCACAATATTCTTCTAAGTCCCTCGGGAAGAGTGAAAGACGCGTACGTACATTTTCAGAGCTCCTAGACCTTCCTATAAGAAGTTAGCTAAAAAGTAGCTTCGAAAAACGCTTAGGTTAAGTTTCAGAGTTGTTTCTAATGTACCAAAGCTGGACTTAGACATAATTTCACTCTCACAACATTATGGCTGGTTGGAGAGGGTCCGAACCACAAGTACCGGGTCCATGGTTCTGGCCGTATACTGGGGGGACGGGGACGACTCCCATTAACCCCTGACTATACCGGGGATACGCTTATCACAATGCCTTTCTGGTTTGTGCTGAAGCAGGGCATTCTGGCAGCCAAGTGGCTTGACCTTTATTAGTGAGCCTGGTTACCCCCTCTCGGAACCACAGACTTAGAAATCGCCAGCTCATATACAGTGCATAAAATATATTTATATATATACCCTTATACACCATTTTAATAAAAAATATCACAAAATTCTTCTAAGTCCCTCGGGAAGAGTGAAAGACGCGCACGTTCATTTTCAGAGCTCCTAGACCTTCCTATAAGAAGTTAGCTAAAAAGTAGCTTCGAAAAACGCTTAGGTTAAGTTTCAGAGTTGCTTCTAATGTACCAAAGCTGGACTTAGACATAATTTCACTCTCACAACATTATGGCTGGTTGGAGACAGTCCGAACCACAAGTACCGGGTCCATGGTTCTGGCCGTATACTGGGGGGACGAGGACGACTCCCATTAACCCCTGACTATACCGGGGATACGCTTATCACAATGCCTTTCTGGTCTGTGCTGAAGCAGGGCATTCTGGCAGCCAAGTGGCTTGACCTTTATTAGTGAGCCTGGTTACCCCCTCTCGGAACCACAGACTTAGAAATCGCCAGCTCATATACAGTGCATAAAATATATTTATATATATATATACCCTTATACACCATTTTAATAAAAAATATCACAAAATTCTTCTAAGTCCCTCGGGAAGAGTGAAAGACGCGTACGTACATTTTCAGAGCTCCTAGACCTTCCTATAAGAAGTTAGCTAAAAAGTAGCTTCGAAAAACGCTTAGGTTAAGTTTCAGAGTTGTTTCTAATGTACCAAAGCTGGACTTAGACATAATTTCACTCTCACAACATTATGGCTGGTTGGAGAGGGTCCGAACCACAAGTACCGGGTCCATGGTTCTGGCCGTATACTGGGGGGACGGGGACGACTCCCATTAACCCCTGACTATACCGGGGATACGCTTATCACAATGCCTTTCTGGTCTGTGCTGAAGCAGGGCATTCTGGCAGCCAAGTGGCTTGACCTTTATTAGTGAGCCTGGTTACCCCCTCTCGGAACCACAGACTTAGAAATCGCCAGCTCATATACAGTGCATAAAATATATTTATATATATATATACCCTTATACACCATTTTAATAAAAAATATCACAAAATTCTTCTAAGTCCCTCGGGAAGAGTGAAAGACGCGCACGTTCATTTTCAGAGCTCCTAGACCTTCCTATAAGAAGTTAGCCAAAAAGTAGCTTCGAAAAACGCTTAGGTTAAGTTTCAGAGTTGCTTCTAATGTACCAAAGCTGGACTTAGACATAATTTCACTCTCACAACATTATGGCTGGTTGGAGACAGTCCGAACCACAAGTACCGGGTCCATGGTTCTGGCCGTATACTGGGGGGACGGGGACGACTCCCATTAACCCCTGACTATACCGGGGATACGCTTATCACAATGCCTTTCTGGTCTGTGCTGAAGCAGGGCATTCTGGCAGCCAAGTGGCTTGACCTTTATTAGTGAGCCTGGTTACCCCCTCTCGGAACCACAGACTTAGAAATCGCCAGCTCATATACAGTGCATAAAATATATTTATATATATATATATACCCTTATACACCATTTTAATAAAAAATATCACAATATTCTTCTAAGTCCCTCGGGAAGAGTGAAAGACGCGTACGTACATTTTCAGAGCTCCTAGACCTTCCTATAAGAAGTTAGCTAAAAAGTAGCTTCGAAAAACGCTTAGGTTAAGTTTCAGAGTTGTTTCTAATGTACCAAAGCTGGACTTAGACATAATTTCACTCTCACAACATTATGGCTGGTTGGAGAGGGTCCGAACCACAAGTACCGGGTCCATGGTTCTGGCCGTATACTGGGGGGACGGGGACGACTCCCATTAACCCCTGACTATACCGGGGATACGCTTATCACAATGCCTTTCTGGTTTGTGCTGAAGCAGGGCATTCTGGCAGCCAAGTGGCTTGACCTTTATTAGTGAGCCTGGTTACCCCCTCTCGGAACCACAGACTTAGAAATCGCCAGCTCATATACAGTGCATAAAATATATTTATATATATACCCTTATACACCATTTTAATAAAAAATATCACAAAATTCTTCTAAGTCCCTCGGGAAGAGTGAAAGACGCGCACGTTCATTTTCAGAGCTCCTAGACCTTCCTATAAGAAGTTAGCTAAAAAGTAGCTTCGAAAAACGCTTAGGTTAAGTTTCAGAGTTGCTTCTAATGTACCAAAGCTGGACTTAGACATAATTTCACTCTCACAACATTATGGCTGGTTGGAGACAGTCCGAACCACAAGTACCGGGTCCATGGTTCTGGCCGTATACTGGGGGGACGAGGACGACTCCCATTAACCCCTGACTATACCGGGGATACGCTTATCACAATGCCTTTCTGGTCTGTGCTGAAGCAGGGCATTCTGGCAGCCAAGTGGCTTGACCTTTATTAGTGAGCCTGGTTACCCCCTCTCGGAACCACAGACTTAGAAATCGCCAGCTCATATACAGTGCATAAAATATATTTATATATATACCCTTATACACCATTTTAATAAAAAATATCACAAAATTCTTCTAAGTCCCTCGGGAAGAGTGAAAGACGCGCACGTTCATTTTCAGAGCTCCTAGACCTTCCTATAAGAAGTTAGCTAAAAAGTAGCTTCGAAAAACGCTTAGGTTAAGTTTCAGAGTTGCTTCTAATGTACCAAAGCTGGACTTAGACATAATTTCACTCACAACATTATGGCTGGTTGGAGACAGTCCGAACCACAAGTACCGGGTCCATGGTTCTGGCCGTATACTGGGGGGACGGGGACGACTCCCATTAACCCCTGACTATACCGGGGATACGCTTATCACAATGCCTTTCTGGTCTGTGCTGAAGCAGGGCATTCTGGCAGCCAAGTGGCTTGACCTTTATTAGTGAGCCTGGTTACCCCCTCTCGGAACCACAGACTTAGAAATCGCCAGCTCATATACAGTGCATAAAATATATTTTTATATATACCCTTATACACCATTTTAATAAAAAATATCACAAAATTCTTCTAAGTCCCTCGGGAAGAGTGAAAGACGCGCACGTTCATTTTCAGAGCTCCTAGACCTTCCTATAAGAAGTTAGCCAAAAAGTAGCTTCGAAAAACGCTTAGGTTAAGTTTCAGAGTTGCTTCTAATGTACCAAAGCTGGACTTAGACATAATTTCACTCTCACAACATTATGGCTGGTTGGAGACAGTCCGAACCACAAGTACCGGGTCCATGGTTCTGGCCGTATACTGGGGGGACGGGGACGACTCCCATTAACCCCTGACTATACCGGGGATACGCTTATCACAATGCCTTTCTGGTCTGTGCTGAAGCAGGGCATTCTGGCAGGCAAGTGGCTTGACCTTTATTAGTGAGCCTGGTTACCCCCTCTCGGAACCACAGACTTAGAAATCGCCAGCTCATATACAGTGCATAAAATATATTTATATATATATACCCTTATACACCATTTTAATAAAAAATATCACAAAATTCTTCTAAGTCCCTCGGGAAGAGTGAAAGACGCGCACGTTCATTTTCAGAGCTCCTAGACCTTCCTATAAGAAGTTAGCCAAAAAGTAGCTTCGAAAAACGCTTAGGTTAAGTTTCAGAGTTGTTTCTAATGTACCAAAGCTGGACTTAGACATAATTTCACTCTCACAACATTATGGCTGGTTGGAGAGGGTCCGAACCACAAGTACCGGGTCCATGGTTCTGGCCGTATACTGGGGGGACGGGGACGACTCCCATTAACCCCTGACTATACCGGGGATACGCTTATCACAATGCCTTTCTGGTCTGTGCTGAAGCAGGGCATTCTGGCAGCCAAGTGGCTTGACCTTTATTAGTGAGCCTGGTTACCCCCTCTCGGAACCACAGACTTAGAAATCGCCAGCTCATATACAGTGCATAAAATATATTTATATATATATACCCTTATACACCATTTTAATAAAAAATATCACAAAATTCTTCTAAGTCCCTCGGGAAGAGTGAAAGACGCGCACGTTCATTTTCAGAGCTCCTAGACCTTCCTATAAGAAGTTAGCCAAAAAGTAGCTTCGAAAAACGCTTAGGTTAAGTTTCAGAGTTGCTTCTAATGTACCAAAGCTGGACTTAGACATAATTTCACTCTCACAACATTATGGCTGGTTGGAGACAGTCCGAACCACAAGTACCGGGTCCATGGTTCTGGCCGTATACTGGGGGGACGGGGACGACTCCCATTAACCCCTGACTATACCGGGGATACGCTTATCACAATGCCTTTCTGGTCTGTGCTGAAGCAGGGCATTCTGGCAGCCAAGTGGCTTGACCTTTATTAGTGAGCCTGGTTACCCCCTCTCGGAACCACAGACTTAGAAATCGCCAGCTCATATACAGTGCATAAAATATATTTATATATATATATACCCTTATACACCATTTTAATAAAAAATATCACAATATTCTTCTAAGTCCCTCGGGAAGAGTGAAAGACGCGTACGTACATTTTCAGAGCTCCTAGACCTTCCTATAAGAAGTTAGCTAAAAAGTAGCTTCGAAAAACGCTTAGGTTAAGTTTCAGAGTTGTTTCTAATGTACCAAAGCTGGACTTAGACATAATTTCACTCTCACAACATTATGGCTGGTTGGAGAGGGTCCGAACCACAAGTACCGGGTCCATGGTTCTGGCCGTATACTGGGGGGACGGGGACGACTCCCATTAACCCCTGACTATACCGGGGATACGCTTATCACAATGCCTTTCTGGTTTGTGCTGAAGCAGGGCATTCTGGCAGCCAAGTGGCTTGACCTTTATTAGTGAGCCTGGTTACCCCCTCTCGGAACCACAGACTTAGAAATCGCCAGCTCATATACAGTGCATAAAATATATTTATATATATACCCTTATACTCCATTTTAATAAAAAATATCACAAAATTCTTCTAAGTCCCTCGGGAAGAGTGAAAGACGCGCACGTTCATTTTCAGAGCTCCTAGACCTTCCTATAAGAAGTTAGCTAAAAAGTAGCTTCGAAAAACGCTTAGGTTAAGTTTCAGAGTTGCTTCTAATGTACCAAAGCTGGACTTAGACATAATTTCACTCTCACAACATTATGGCTGGTTGGAGACAGTCCGAACCACAAGTACCGGGTCCATGGTTCTGGCCGTATACTGGGGGGACGAGGACGACTCCCATTAACCCCTGACTATACCGGGGATACGCTTATCACAATGCCTTTCTGGTCTGTGCTGAAGCAGGGCATTCTGGCAGCCAAGTGGCTTGACCTTTATTAGTGAGCCTGGTTACCCCCTCTCGGAACCACAGACTTAGAAATCGCCAGCTCATATACAGTGCATAAAATATATTTATATATATACCCTTATACACCATTTTAATAAAAAATATCACAAAATTCTTCTAAGTCCCTCGGGAAGAGTGAAAGACGCGCACGTTCATTTTCAGAGCTCCTAGACCTTCCTATAAGAAGTTAGCTAAAAAGTAGCTTCGAAAAACGCTTAGGTTAAGTTTCAGAGTTGCTTCTAATGTACCAAAGCTGGACTTAGACATAATTTCACTCACAACATTATGGCTGGTTGGAGACAGTCCGAACCACAAGTACCGGGTCCATGGTTCTGGCCGTATACTGGGGGGACGGGGACGACTCCCATTAACCCCTGACTATACCGGGGATACGCTTATCACAATGCCTTTCTGGTCTGTGCTGAAGCAGGGCATTCTGGCAGCCAAGTGGCTTGACCTTTATTAGTGAGCCTGGTTACCCCCTCTCGGAACCACAGACTTAGAAATCGCCAGCTCATATACAGTGCATAAAATATATTTTTATATATACCCTTATACACCATTTTAATAAAAAATATCACAAAATTCTTCTAAGTCCCTCGGGAAGAGTGAAAGACGCGCACGTTCATTTTCAGAGCTCCTAGACCTTCCTATAAGAAGTTAGCCAAAAAGTAGCTTCGAAAAACGCTTAGGTTAAGTTTCAGAGTTGCTTCTAATGTACCAAAGCTGGACTTAGACATAATTTCACTCTCACAACATTATGGCTGGTTGGAGACAGTCCGAACCACAAGTACCGGGTCCATGGTTCTGGCCGTATACTGGGGGGACGGGGACGACTCCCATTAACCCCTGACTATACCGGGGATACGCTTATCACAATGCCTTTCTGGTCTGTGCTGAAGCAGGGCATTCTGGCAGGCAAGTGGCTTGACCTTTATTAGTGAGCCTGGTTACCCCCTCTCGGAACCACAGACTTAGAAATCGCCAGCTCATATACAGTGCATAAAATATATTTATATATATATACCCTTATACACCATTTTAATAAAAAATATCACAAAATTCTTCTAAGTCCCTCGGGAAGAGTGAAAGACGCGCACGTTCATTTTCAGAGCTCCTAGACCTTCCTATAAGAAGTTAGCCAAAAAGTAGCTTCGAAAAACGCTTAGGTTAAGTTTCAGAGTTGTTTCTAATGTACCAAAGCTGGACTTAGACATAATTTCACTCTCACAACATTATGGCTGGTTGGAGAGGGTCCGAACCACAAGTACCGGGTCCATGGTTCTGGCCGTATACTGGGGGGACGGGGACGACTCCCATTAACCCCTGACTATACCGGGGATACGCTTATCACAATGCCTTTCTGGTCTGTGCTGAAGCAGGGCATTCTGGCAGCCAAGTGGCTTGACCTTTATTAGTGAGCCTGGTTACCCCCTCTCGGAACCACAGACTTAGAAATCGCCAGCTCATATACAGTGCATAAAATATATTTATATATATATACCCTTATACACCATTTTAATAAAAAATATCACAAAATTCTTCTAAGTCCCTCGGGAAGAGTGAAAGACGCGCACGTTCATTTTCAGAGCTCCTAGACCTTCCTATAAGAAGTTAGCCAAAAAGTAGCTTCGAAAAACGCTTAGGTTAAGTTTCAGAGTTGCTTCTAATGTACCAAAGCTGGACTTAGACATAATTTCACTCTCACAACATTATGGCTGGTTGGAGACAGTCCGAACCACAAGTACCGGGTCCATGGTTCTGGCCGTATACTGGGGGGACGGGGACGACTCCCATTAACCCCTGACTATACCGGGGATACGCTTATCACAATGCCTTTCTGGTTTGTGCTGAAGCAGGGCATTCTGGCAGCCAAGTGGCTTGACCTTTATTAGTGAGCCTGGTTACCCCCTCTCGGAACCACAGACTTAGAAATCGCCAGCTCATATACAGTGCATAAAATATATTTATATATATACCCTTATACACCATTTTAATAAAAAATATCACAAAATTCTTCTAAGTCCCTCGGGAAGAGTGAAAGACGCGCACGTTCATTTTCAGAGCTCCTAGACCTTCCTATAAGAAGTTAGCTAAAAAGTAGCTTCGAAAAACGCTTAGGTTAAGTTTCAGAGTTGCTTCTAATGTACCAAAGCTGGACTTAGACATAATTTCACTCTCACAACATTATGGCTGGTTGGAGACAGTCCGAACCACAAGTACCGGGTCCATGGTTCTGGCCGTATACTGGGGGGACGAGGACGACTCCCATTAACCCCTGACTATACCGGGGATACGCTTATCACAATGCCTTTCTGGTCTGTGCTGAAGCAGGGCATTCTGGCAGCCAAGTGGCTTGACCTTTATTAGTGAGCCTGGTTACCCCCTCTCGGAACCACAGACTTAGAAATCGCCAGCTCATATACAGTGCATAAAATATATTTATATATATACCCTTATACACCATTTTAATAAAAAATATCACAAAATTCTTCTAAGTCCCTCGGGAAGAGTGAAAGACGCGCACGTTCATTTTCAGAGCTCCTAGACCTTCCTATAAGAAGTTAGCTAAAAAGTAGCTTCGAAAAACGCTTAGGTTAAGTTTCAGAGTTGCTTCTAATGTACCAAAGCTGGACTTAGACATAATTTCACTCACAACATTATGGCTGGTTGGAGACAGTCCGAACCACAAGTACCGGGTCCATGGTTCTGGCCGTATACTGGGGGGACGGGGACGACTCCCATTAACCCCTGACTATACCGGGGATACGCTTATCACAATGCCTTTCTGGTCTGTGCTGAAGCAGGGCATTCTGGCAGCCAAGTGGCTTGACCTTTATTAGTGAGCCTGGTTACCCCCTCTCGGAACCACAGACTTAGAAATCGCCAGCTCATATACAGTGCATAAAATATATTTTTATATATACCCTTATACACCATTTTAATAAAAAATATCACAAAATTCTTCTAAGTCCCTCGGGAAGAGTGAAAGACGCGCACGTTCATTTTCAGAGCTCCTAGACCTTCCTATAAGAAGTTAGCCAAAAAGTAGCTTCGAAAAACGCTTAGGTTAAGTTTCAGAGTTGCTTCTAATGTACCAAAGCTGGACTTAGACATAATTTCACTCTCACAACATTATGGCTGGTTGGAGACAGTCCGAACCACAAGTACCGGGTCCATGGTTCTGGCCGTATACTGGGGGGACGGGGACGACTCCCATTAACCCCTGACTATACCGGGGATACGCTTATCACAATGCCTTTCTGGTCTGTGCTGAAGCAGGGCATTCTGGCAGGCAAGTGGCTTGACCTTTATTAGTGAGCCTGGTTACCCCCTCTCGGAACCACAGACTTAGAAATCGCCAGCTCATATACAGTGCATAAAATATATTTATATATATATACCCTTATACACCATTTTAATAAAAAATATCACAAAATTCTTCTAAGTCCCTCGGGAAGAGTGAAAGACGCGCACGTTCATTTTCAGAGCTCCTAGACCTTCCTATAAGAAGTTAGCCAAAAAGTAGCTTCGAAAAACGCTTAGGTTAAGTTTCAGAGTTGTTTCTAATGTACCAAAGCTGGACTTAGACATAATTTCACTCTCACAACATTATGGCTGGTTGGAGAGGGTCCGAACCACAAGTACCGGGTCCATGGTTCTGGCCGTATACTGGGGGGACGGGGACGACTCCCATTAACCCCTGACTATACCGGGGATACGCTTATCACAATGCCTTTCTGGTCTGTGCTGAAGCAGGGCATTCTGGCAGCCAAGTGGCTTGACCTTTATTAGTGAGCCTGGTTACCCCCTCTCGGAACCACAGACTTAGAAATCGCCAGCTCATATACAGTGCATAAAATATATTTATATATATATACCCTTATACACCATTTTAATAAAAAATATCACAAAATTCTTCTAAGTCCCTCGGGAAGAGTGAAAGACGCGCACGTTCATTTTCAGAGCTCCTAGACCTTCCTATAAGAAGTTAGCCAAAAAGTAGCTTCGAAAAACGCTTAGGTTAAGTTTCAGAGTTGCTTCTAATGTACCAAAGCTGGACTTAGACATAATTTCACTCTCACAACATTATGGCTGGTTGGAGACAGTCCGAACCACAAGTACCGGGTCCATGGTTCTGGCCGTATACTGGGGGGACGGGGACGACTCCCATTAACCCCTGACTATACCGGGGATACGCTTATCACAATGCCTTTCTGGTCTGTGCTGAAGCAGGGCATTCTGGCAGCCAAGTGGCTTGACCTTTATTAGTGAGCCTGGTTACCCCCTCTCGGAACCACAGACTTAGAAATCGCCAGCTCATATACAGTGCATAAAATATATTTATATATATATATACCCTTATACACCATTTTAATAAAAAATATCACAAAATTCTTCTAAGTCCCTCGGGAAGAGTGAAAGACGCGTACGTACATTTTCAGAGCTCCTAGACCTTCCTATAAGAAGTTAGCTAAAAAGTAGCTTCGAAAAACGCTTAGGTTAAGTTTCAGAGTTGTTTCTAATGTACCAAAGCTGGACTTAGACATAATTTCACTCTCACAACATTATGGCTGGTTGGAGAGGGTCCGAACCACAAGTACCGGGTCCATGGTTCTGGCCGTATACTGGGGGGACGGGGACGACTCCCATTAACCCCTGACTATACCGGGGATACGCTTATCACAATGCCTTTCTGGTTTGTGCTGAAGCAGGGCATTCTGGCAGCCAAGTGGCTTGACCTTTATTAGTGAGCCTGGTTACCCCCTCTCGGAACCACAGACTTAGAAATCGCCAGCTCATATACAGTGCATAAAATATATTTATATATATACCCTTATACACCATTTTAATAAAAAATATCACAAAATTCTTCTAAGTCCCTCGGGAAGAGTGAAAGACGCGCACGTTCATTTTCAGAGCTCCTAGACCTTCCTATAAGAAGTTAGCTAAAAAGTAGCTTCGAAAAACGCTTAGGTTAAGTTTCAGAGTTGCTTCTAATGTACCAAAGCTGGACTTAGACATAATTTCACTCTCACAACATTATGGCTGGTTGGAGACAGTCCGAACCACAAGTACCGGGTCCATGGTTCTGGCCGTATACTGGGGGGACGAGGACGACTCCCATTAACCCCTGACTATACCGGGGATACGCTTATCACAATGCCTTTCTGGTCTGTGCTGAAGCAGGGCATTCTGGCAGCCAAGTGGCTTGACCTTTATTAGTGAGCCTGGTTACCCCCTCTCGGAACCACAGACTTAGAAATCGCCAGCTCATATACAGTGCATAAAATATATTTATATATATACCCTTATACACCATTTTAATAAAAAATATCACAAAATTCTTCTAAGTCCTTCGGGAAGAGTGAAAGACGCGCACGTTCATTTTCAGAGCTCCTAGACCTTCCTATAAGAAGTTAGCCAAAAAGTAGCTTCGAAAAACGCTTAGGTTAAGTTTCAGAGTTGCTTCTAATGTACCAAAGCTGGACTTAGACATAATTTCACTCTCACAACATTATGGCTGGTTGGAGACAGTCCGAACCACAAGTACCGGGTCCATGGTTCTGGCCGTATACTGGGGGGACGGGGACGACTCCCATTAACCCCTGACTATACCGGGGATACGCTTATCACAATGCCTTTCTGGTCTGTGCTGAAGCAGGGCATTCTGGCAGGCAAGTGGCTTGACCTTTATTAGTGAGCCTGGTTACCCCCTCTCGGAACCACAGACTTAGAAATCGCCAGCTCATATACAGTGCATAAAATATATTTTTATATATACCCTTATACACCATTTTAATAAAAAATATCACAAAATTCTTCTAACTCCCTCGGGAAGAGTGAAAGACGCGCACGTTCATTTTCAGAGCTCCTAGACCTTCCTATAAGAAGTTAGCTAAAAAGTAGCTTCGAAAAACGCTTAGGTTAAGTTTCAGAGTTGCTTCTAATGTACCAAAGCTGGACTTAGACATAATTTCACTCACAACATTATGGCTGGTTGGAGACAGTCCGAACCACAAGTACCGGGTCCATGGTTCTGGCCGTATACTGGGGGGACGGGGACGACTCCCATTAACCCCTGACTATACCGGGGATACGCTTATCACAATGCCTTTCTGGTCTGTGCTGAAGCAGGGCATTCTGGCAGCCAAGTGGCTTGACCTTTATTAGTGAGCCTGGTTACCCCCTCTCGGAACCACAGACTTAGAAATCGCCAGCTCATATACAGTGCATAAAATATATTTATATATATACCCTTATACACCATTTTAAAAAAAAATATCACAAAATTCTTCTAAGTCCCTCGGGAAGAGTGAAAGACGCGCACGTTCATTTTCAGAGCTCCTAGACCTTCCTATAAGAAGTTAGCCAAAAAGTAGCTTCGAAAAACGCTTAGGTTAAGTTTCAGAGTTGCTTCTAATGTACCAAAGCTGGACTTAGACATAATTTCACTCTCACAACATTATGGCTGGTTGGAGAGGGTCCGAACCACAAGTACCGGGTCCATGGTTCTGGCCGTATACTGGGGGGACGGGGACGACTCCCATTAACCCCTGACTATACCGGGGATACGCTTATCACAATGCCTTTCTGGTCTGTGCTGAAGCAGGGCATTCTGGCAGCCAAGTGGCTTGACCTTTATTAGTGAGCCTGGTTACCCCCTCTCGGAACCACAGACTTAGAAATCGCCAGCTCATATACAGTGCATAAAATATATTTATATATATACCCTTATACACCATTTTAATAAAAAATATCACAAAATTCTTCTAAGTCCCTCGGGAAGAGTGAAAGACGCGCACGTTCATTTTCAGAGCTCCTAGACCTTCCTATAAGAAGTTAGCCAAAAAGTAGCTTCGAAAAACGCTTAGGTTAAGTTTCAGAGTTGCTTCTAATGTACCAAAGCTGGACTTAGATATAATTTCACTCTCACAACATTATGGCTGGTTGGAGACAGTCCGAACCACAAATACCGGGTCCATGGTTCTGGCCGTATACTGGGGGGACGGGGACGACTCCCATTAACCCCTGACTATACCGGGGATACGCTTTTCACAATGCCTTTCTGGTCTGTGCTGAAGCAGGGCATTCTGGCAGGCAAGTGGCTTGACCTTTATTAGTGAGCCTGGTTACCCCCTCTCGGAACCACAGACTTAGAAATCGCCAGCTCATATACAGTGCATAAAATATATTTATATATATACCCTTATACACCATTTTAATAAAAAATATCACAAAATTCTTCTAAGTCCCTCGGGAAGAGTGAAAGACGCGTACGTACATTTTCAGAGCTCCTAGACCTTCCTATAAGAAGTTAGCTAAAAAGTAGCTTCGAAAAACGCTTAGGTTAAGTTTCAGAGTTGTTTCTAATGTACCAAAGCTGGACTTAGACATAATTTCACTCTCACAACATTATGGCTGGTTGGAGACAGTCCGAACCACAAGTACCGGGTCCATGGTTCTGGCCGTATACTTGGGGGACGGGGACGACTCCCATTAACCCCTGACTATACCGGGGATACGCTTATCACAATGCCTTTCTGGTCTGTGCTGAAGCAGGGCATTCTGGCAGGCAAGTGGCTTGACCTTTATTAGTGAGCCTGGTTACCCCCTCTCGGAACCACAGACTTAGAAATCGCCAGCTCATATACAGTGCATAAAATATATTTATATATATACCCTTATACACCATTTTAATAAAAAATATCACAAAATTCTTCTAAGTCCCTCGGGAAGAGTGAAAGACGCGCACGTTCATTTTCAGAGCTCCTAGACCTTCCTATAAGAAGTTAGCCAAAAAGTAGCTTCGAAAAACGCTTAGGTTAAGTTTCAGAGTTGCTTCTAATGTACCAAAGCTGAACTTAGACATAATTTCACTCTCACAACATTATGGCTGGTTGGAGACAGTCCGAACCACAAGTACCGGGTCCATGGTTCTGGCCGTATACTGGGGGGACGGGGACGACTCCCATTAACCCCTGACTATACCGGGGATACGCTTATCACAATGCCTTTCTGGTCTGTGCTGAAGCAGGGCATTCTGGCAGCCAAGTGGCTTGACCTTTATTAGTGAGCCTGGTTACCCCCTCTCGGAACCACAGACTTAGAAATCGCCAGCTCATATACAGTGCATAAAATATATTTATATATATATACCCTTATACACCATTTTTATAAAAAATATCACAAAATTCTTCTAAGTCCCTCGGGAAGAGTGAAAGACGCGCACGTTCATTTTCAGAGCTCCTAGACCTTCCTATAAGAAGTTAGCCAAAAAGTAGCTTCGAAAAACGCTTAGGTTAAGTTTCAGAGTTGCTTCTAATGTACCAAAGCAAGACTTAGACATAATTTCACTCTCACAACATTATGGCTGGTTGGAGACAGTCCGAACCACAAGTACCGGGTCCATGGTTCTGGCCGTATACTGGGGGGACGGGGACGACTCCCATTAACCCCTGACTATACCGGGGATACGCTTTTCACAATGCCTTTCTGGTCTGTGCAGAAGCAGGGTATTCTGGCAGGCAAGTGGCTTGACCTTTATTAGTGAGCCTGGTTACCCCCTCTCGGAACCACAGACTTAGAAATCGCCAGCTCATATACAGTGCATAAAATATATTTATATATATACCCTTATACACCATTTTAATAAAAAATATCACAAAATTCTTCTAAGTCCCTCGGGAAGAGTGAAAGACGCGTACGTACATTTTCAGAGCTCCTAGACCTTCCTATAAGAAGTTAGCTAAAAAGTAGCTTCGAAAAACGCTTAGGTTAAGTTTCAGAGTTGTTTCTAATGTACCAAAGCTGGACTTAGACATAATTTCACTCTCACAACATTATGGCTGGTTGGAGAGGGTCCGAACCACAAGTACCGGGTCCATGGTTCTGGCCGTATACTGGGGGGACGGGGACGACTCCCATTAACCCCTGACTATACCGGGGATACGCTTATCACAATGCCTTTCTGGTCTGTGCTGAAGCAGGGCATTCTGGCAGCCAAGTGGCTTGACCTTTATTAGTGAGCCTGGTTACCCCCTCTCGGAACCACAGACTTAGAAATCGCCAGCTCATATACAGTGCATAAAATATATTTATATATATACCCTTATACACCATTTTAATAAAAAATATCACAAAATTCTTCTAAGTCCCTCGGGAAGAGTGAAAGACGCGCACGTTCATTTTCAGAGCTCCTAGACCTTCCTATAAGAAGTTAGCCAAAAAGTAGCTTCGAAAAACGCTTAGGTTAAGTTTCAGAGTTGCTTCTAATGTACCAAAGCTGGACTTAGATATAATTTCACTCTCACAACATTATGGCTGGTTGGAGACAGTCCGAACCACAAGTACCGGGTCCATGGTTCTGGCCGTATATTGGGGGGACGGGGACGACTCCCATTAACCCCTGACTATACCGGGGATACGCTTTTCACAATGCCTTTCTGGTCTGTGCTGAAGCAGGGCATTCTGGCAGGCAAGTGGCTTGACCTTTATTAGTGAGCCTGGTTACCCCCTCTCGGAACCACAGACTTAGAAATCGCCAGCTCATATACAGTGCATAAAATATATTTATATATATACCCTTATACACCATTTTAATAAAAAATATCACAAAATTCTTCTAAGTCCCTCGGGAAGAGTGAAAGACGCGTACGTACATTTTCAGAGCTCCTAGACCTTCCTATAAGAAGTTAGCTAAAAAGTAGCTTCGAAAAACGCTTAGGTTAAGTTTCAGAGTTGTTTCTAATGTACCAAAGCTGGACTTAGACATAATTTCACTCTCACAACATTATGGCTGGTTGGAGACAGTCCGAACCACAAGTACCGGGTCCATGGTTCTGGCCGTATACTTGGGGGACGGGGACGACTCCCATTAACCCCTGACTATACCGGGGATACGCTTATCACAATGCCTTTCTGGTCTGTGCTGAAGCAGGGCATTCTGGCAGGCAAGTGGCTTGACCTTTATTAGTGAGCCTGGTTACCCCCTCTCGGAACCACAGACTTAGAAATCGCCAGCTCATATACAGTGCATAAAATATATTTATATATATACCCTTATACACCATTTTAATAAAAAATATCACAAAATTCTTCTAAGTCCCTCGGGAAGAGTGAAAGACGCGCACGTTCATTTTCAGAGCTCCTAGACCTTCCTATAAGAAGTTAGCCAAAAAGTAGCTTCGAAAAACGCTTAGGTTAAGTTTCAGAGTTGCTTCTAATGTACCAAAGCTGGACTTAGACATAATTTCACTCTCACAACATTATGGCTGGTTGGAGACAGTCCGAACCACAAGTACCGGGTCCATGGTTCTGGCCGTATACTGGGGGGACGGGGACGACTCCCATTAACCCCTGACTATACCGGGGATACGCTTATCACAATGCCTTTCTGGTCTGTGCTGAAGCAGGGCATTCTGGCAGGCAAGTGGCTTGACCTTTATTAGTGAGCCTGGTTACCCCCTCTCGGAACCACAGACTTAGAAATCGCCAGCTCATATACAGTGCATAAAATATATTTTTATATATACCCTTATACACCATTTTAATAAAAAATATCACAAAATTCTTCTAAGTCCCTCGGGAAGAGTGAAAGACGCGCACGTTCATTTTCAGAGCTCCTAGACCTTCCTATAAGAAGTTAGCCAAAAAGTAGCTTCGAAAAACGCTTAGGTTAAGTTTCAGAGTTGCTTCTAATGTACCAAAGCTGGACTTAGACATAATTTCACTCTCACAACATTATGGCTGGTTGGAGACAGTCCGAACCACAAGGACCGGGTCCATGGTTCTGGCCGTATACTGGGGGGACGGGGACGACTCCCATTAACCCCTGACTATACCGGGGATACGCTTATCACAATGCCTTTCTGGTCTGTGCTGAAGCAGGGCATTCTGGCAGGCAAGTGGCTTGACCTTTATTAGTGAGCCTGGTTACCCCCTCTCGGAACCACAGACTTAGAAATCGCCAGCTCATATACAGTGCATAAAATATATTTATATATATATACCCTTATACACCATTTTAATAAAAAATATCACAAAATTCTTCTAAGTCCCTCGGGAAGAGTGAAAGACGCGCACGTTCATTTTCAGAGCTCCTAGACCTTCCTATAAGAAGTTAGCCAAAAAGTAGCTTCGAAAAACGCTTAGGTTAAGTTTCAGAGTTGCTTCTAATGTACCAAAGCTGGACTTAGATATAATTTCACTCTCACAACATTATGGCTGGTTGGAGACAGTCCGAACCACAAGTACCGGGTCCATGGTTCTGACCGTATACTGGGGGGACGGGGACGACTCCCATTAACCCCTGACTATACCGGGGATACGCTTTTCACAATGCCTTTCTGGTCTGTGCTGAAGCAGGGTATTCTGGCAGGCAAGTGGCTTGACCTTTATTAGTGAGCCTGGTTACCCCCTCTCGGAACCACAGACTTAGAAATCGCCAGCTCATATACAGTGCATAAAATATATTTATATATATACCCTTATACACCATTTTAATAAAAAATATCACAAAATTCTTCTAAGTCCCTCGGGAAGAGTGAAAGACGCGTACGTACATTTTCAGAGCTCCTAGACCTTCCTATAAGAAGTTAGCTAAAAAGTAGCTTCGAAAAACGCTTAGGTTAAGTTTCAGAGTTGTTTCTAATGTACCAAAGCTGGACTTAGACATAATTTCACTCTCACAACATTATGGCTGGTTGGAGAGGGTCCGAACCACAAGTACCGGGTCCATGGTTCTGGCCGTATACTGGGGGGACGGGGACGACTCCCATTAACCCCTGACTATACCGGGGATACGCTTATCACAATGCCTTTCTGGTCTGTGCTGAAGCAGGGCATTCTGGCAGCCAAGTGGCTTGACCTTTATTAGTGAGCCTGGTTACCCCCTCTCGGAACCACAGACTTAGAAATCGCCAGCTCATATACAGTGCATAAAATATATTTATATATATACCCTTATACACCATTTTAATAAAAAATATCACAAAATTCTTCTAAGTCCCTCGGGAAGAGTGAAAGACGCGCACGTTCATTTTCAGAGCTCCTAGACCTTCCTATAAGAAGTTAGCCAAAAAGTAGCTTCGAAAAACGCTTAGGTTAAGTTTCAGAGTTGCTTCTAATGTACCAAAGCTGGACTTAGATATAATTTCACTCTCACAACATTATGGCTGGTTGGAGACAGTCCGAACCACAAGTACCGGGTACATGGTTCTGGCCGTATACTGGGGGGACGGGGACGACTCCCATTAACCCCTGACTATACCGGGGATACGCTTTTCACAATGCCTTTCTGGTCTGTGCTGAAGCAGGGCATTCTGGCAGGCAAGTGGCTTGACCTTTATTAATGAGCCTGGTTACCCCCTCTCGGAACCACAGACTTAGAAATCGCCAGCTCATATACAGTGCATAAAATATATTTATATATATACCCTTATACACCATTTTAATAAAAAATATCACAAAATTCTTCTAAGTCCCTCGGGAAGAGTGAAAGACGCGTACGTACATTTTCAGAGCTCCTAGACCTTCCTATAAGAAGTTAGCTAAAAAGTAGCTTCGAAAAACGCTTAGGTTAAGTTTCAGAGTTGTTTCTAATGTACCAAAGCTGGACTTAGACATAATTTCACTCTCACAACATTATGGCTGGTTGGAGACAGTCCGAACCACAAGTACCGGGTCCATGGTTCTGGCCGTATACTTGGGGGACGGGGACGACTCCCATTAACCCCTGACTATACCGGGGATACGCTTATCACAATGCCTTTCTGGTCTGTGCTGAAGCAGGGCATTCTGGCAGGCAAGTGGCTTGACCTTTATTAGTGAGCCTGGTTACCCCCTCTCGGAACCACAGACTTAGAAATCGCCAGCTCATATACAGTGCATAAAATATATTTATATATATACCCTTATACACCATTTTAATAAAAAATATCACAAAATTCTTCTAAGTCCCTCGGGAAGAGTGAAAGACGCGCACGTTCATTTTCAGAGCTCCTAGACCTTCCTATAAGAAGTTAGCCAAAAAGTAGCTTCGAAAAACGCTTAGGTTAAGTTTCAGAGTTGCTTCTAATGTACCAAAGCTGGACTTAGACATAATTTCACTCTCACAACATTATGGCTGGTTGGAGACAGTCCGAACCACAAGTACCGGGTCCATGGTTCTGGCCGTATACTGGGGGGACGGGGACGACTCCCATTAACCCCTGACTATACCGGGGATACGCTTATCACAATGCCTTTCTGGTCTGTGCTGAAGCAGGGCATTCTGGCAGCCAAGTGGCTTGACCTTTATTAGTGAGCCTGGTTACCCCCTCTCGGAACCACAGACTTAGAAATCGCCAGCTCATATACAGTGCATAAAATATATTTATATATATATACCCTTATACACCATTTTTATAAAAAATATCACAAAATTCTTCTAAGTCCCTCGGGAAGAGTGAAAGACGCGCACGTTCATTTTCAGAGCTCCTAGACCTTCCTATAAGAAGTTAGCCAAAAAGTAGCTTCGAAAAACGCTTAGGTTAAGTTTCAGAGTTGCTTCTAATGTACCAAAGCAAGACTTAGACATAATTTCACTCTCACAACATTATGGCTGGTTGGAGACAGTCCGAACCACAAGTACCGGGTCCATGGTTCTGGCCGTATACTGGGGGGACGGGGACGACTCCCATTAACCCCTGACTATACCGGGGATACGCTTTTCACAATGCCTTTCTGGTCTGTGCTGAAGCAGGGTATTCTGGCAGGCAAGTGGCTTGACCTTTATTAGTGAGCCTGGTTACCCCCTCTCGGAACCACAGACTTAGAAATCGCCAGCTCATATACAGTGCATAAAATATATTTATATATATACCCTTATACACCATTTTAATAAAAAATATCACAAAATTCTTCTAAGTCCCTCGGGAAGAGTGAAAGACGCGCACGTTCATTTTCAGAGCTCCTAGACCTTCCTATAAGAAGTTAGCCAAAAAGTAGCTTCGAAAAACGCTTAGGTTAAGTTTCAGAGTTGCTTCTAATGTACCAAAGCTGGACTTAGATATAATTTCACTCTCACAACATTATGGCTGGTTGGAGACAGTCCGAACCACAAGTACCGGGTCCATGGTTCTGGCCGTATACTGGGGGGACGGGGACGACTCCCATTAACCCCTGACTATACCGGGGATACGCTTTTCACAATGCCTTTCTGGTCTGTGCTGAAGCAGGGCATTCTGGCAGGCAAGTGGCTTGACCTTTATTAGTGAGCCTGGTTACCCCCTCTCGGAACCACAGACTTAGAAATCGCCAGCTCATATACAGTGCATAAAATATATTTATATATATACCCTTATACACCATTTTAATAAAAAATATCACAAAATTCTTCTAAGTCCCTCGGGAAGAGTGAAAGACGCGTACGTACATTTTCAGAGCTCCTAGACCTTCCTATAAGAAGTTAGCTAAAAAGTAGCTTCGAAAAACGCTTAGGTTAAGTTTCAGAGTTGTTTCTAATGTACCAAAGCTGGACTTAGACATAATTTCACTCTCACAACATTATGGCTGGTTGGAGACAGTCCGAACCACAAGTACCGGGTCCATGGTTCTGGCCGTATACTTGGGGGACGGGGACGACTCCCATTAACCCCTGACTATACCGGGGATACGCTTATCACAATGCCTTTCTGGTCTGTGCTGAAGCAGGGCATTCTGGCAGGCAAGTGGCTTGACCTTTATTAGTGAGCCTGGTTACCCCCTCTCGGAACCACAGACTTAGAAATCGCCAGCTCATATACAGTGCATAAAATATATTTATATATATACCCTTATACACCATTTTAATAAAAAATATCACAAAATTCTTCTAAGTCCCTCGGGAAGAGTGAAAGACGCGCACGTTCATTTTCAGAGCTCCTAGACCTTCCTATAAGAAGTTAGCCAAAAAGTAGCTTCGAAAAACGCTTAGGTTAAGTTTCAGAGTTGCTTCTAATGTACCAAAGCTGGACTTAGACATAATTTCACTCTCACAACATTATGGCTGGTTGGAGACAGTCCGAACCACAAGAACCGGGTCCATGGTTCTGGCCGTATACTGGGGGGACGGGGACGACTCCCATTAACCCCTGACTATACCGGGGATACGCTTATCACAATGCCTTTCTGGTCTGTGCTGAAGCAGGGCATTCTGGCAGCCAAGTGGCTTGACCTTTATTAGTGAGCCTGGTTACCCCCTCTCGGAACCACAGACTTAGAAATCGCCAGCTCATATACAGTGCATAAAATATATTTATATATATATACCCTTATACACCATTTTTATAAAAAATATCACAAAATTCTTCTAAGTCCCTCGGGAAGAGTGAAAGACGCGTACGTACATTTTCAGAGCTCCTAGACCTTCCTATAAGAAGTTAGCTAAAAAGTAGCTTCGAAAAACGCTTAGGTTAAGTTTCAGAGTTGTTTCTAAAGTACCAAAGCTGGACTTAGACATAATTTCACTCTCACAACATTATGGCTGGTTGGAGACAGTCCGAACCACAAGTACCGGGTCCATGGTTCTGGCCGTATACTTGGGGGACGGGGACGACTCCCATTAACCCCTGACTATACCGGGGATACGCTTATCACAATGCCTTTCTGGTCTGTGCTGAAGCAGGGCATTCTGGCAGGCAAGTGGCTTGACCTTTATTAGTGAGCCTGGTTACCCCCTCTCGGAACCACAGACTTAGAAATCGCCAGCTCATATACAGTGCATAAAATATATTTATATATATACCCTTATACACCATTTTAATAAAAAATATCACAAAATTCTTCTAAGTCCCTCGGGAAGAGTGAATGACGCGCACGTTCATTTTCAGAGCTCCTAGACCTTCCTATAAGAAGTTAGCCAAAAAGTAGCTTCGAAAAACGCTTAGGTTAAGTTTCAGAGTTGCTTCTAATGTACCAAAGCTGAACTTAGACATAATTTCACTCTCACAACATTATGGCTGGTTGGAGACAGTCCGAACCACAAGTACCGGGTCCATGGTTCTGGCCGTATACTGGGGGGACGGGGACGACTCCCATTAACCCCTGACTATACCGGGGATACGCTTATCACAATGCCTTTCTGGTCTGTGCTGAAGCAGGGCATTCTGGCAGCCAAGTGGCTTGACCTTTATTAGTGAGCCTGGTTACCCCCTCTCGGAACCACAGACTTAGAAATCGCCAGCTCATATACAGTGCATAAAATATATTTATATATATATACCCTTATACACCATTTTTATAAAAAATATCACAAAATTCTTCTAAGTCCCTCGGGAAGAGTGAAAGACGCGCACGTTCATTTTCAGAGCTCCTAGACCTTCCTATAAGAAGTTAGCCAAAAAGTAGCTTCGAAAAACGCTTAGGTTAAGTTTCAGAGTTGCTTCTAATGTACCAAAGCAAGACTTAGACATAATTTCACTCTCACAACATTATGGCTGGTTGGAGACAGTCCGAACCACAAGTACCGGGTCCATGGTTCTGGCCGTATACTGGGGGGACGGGGACGACTCCCATTAACCCCTGACTATACCGGGGATACGCTTTTCACAATGCCTTTCTGGTCTGTGCAGAAGCAGGGTATTCTGGCAGGCAAGTGGCTTGACCTTTATTAGTGAGCCTGGTTACCCCCTCTCGGAACCACAGACTTAGAAATCGCCAGCTCATATACAGTGCATAAAATATATTTATATATATACCCTTATACACCATTTTAATAAAAAATATCACAAAATTCTTCTAAGTCCCTCGGGAAGAGTGAAAGACGCGTACGTACATTTTCAGAGCTCCTAGACCTTCCTATAAGAAGTTAGCTAAAAAGTAGCTTCGAAAAACGCTTAGGTTAAGTTTCAGAGTTGTTTCTAATGTACCAAAGCTGGACTTAGACATAATTTCACTCTCACAACATTATGGCTGGTTGGAGAGGGTCCGAACCACAAGTACCGGGTCCATGGTTCTGGCCGTATACTGGGGGGACGGGGACGACTCCCATTAACCCCTGACTATACCGGGGATACGCTTATCACAATGCCTTTCTGGTCTGTGCTGAAGCAGGGCATTCTGGCAGCCAAGTGGCTTGACCTTTATTAGTGAGCCTGGTTACCCCCTCTCGGAACCACAGACTTAGAAATCGCCAGCTCATATACAGTGCATAAAATATATTTATATATATACCCTTATACACCATTTTAATAAAAAATATCACAAAATTCTTCTAAGTCCCTCGGGAAGAGTGAAAGACGCGCACGTTCATTTTCAGAGCTCCTAGACCTTCCTATAAGAAGTTAGCCAAAAAGTAGCTTCGAAAAACGCTTAGGTTAAGTTTCAGAGTTGCTTCTAATGTACCAAAGCTGGACTTAGATATAATTTCACTCTCACAACATTATGGCTGGTTGGAGACAGTCCGAACCACAAGTACCGGGTCCATGGTTCTGGCCGTATATTGGGGGGACGGGGACTACTCCCATTAACCCCTGACTATACCGGGGATACGCTTTTCACAATGCCTTTCTGGTCTGTGCTGAAGCAGGGCATTCTGGCAGGCAAGTGGCTTGACCTTTATTAGTGAGCCTGGTTACCCCCTCTCGGAACCACAGACTTAGAAATCGCCAGCTCATATACAGTGCATAAAATATATTTATATATATACCCTTATACACCATTTTAATAAAAAATATCACAAAATTCTTCTAAGTCCCTCGGGAAGAGTGAAAGACGCGTACGTACATTTTCAGAGCTCCTAGACCTTCCTATAAGAAGTTAGCTAAAAAGTAGCTTCGAAAAACGCTTAGGTTAAGTTTCAGAGTTGTTTCTAATGTACCAAAGCTGGACTTAGACATAATTTCACTCTCACAACATTATGGCTGGTTGGAGACAGTCCGAACCACAAGTACCGGGTCCATGGTTCTGGCCGTATACTTGGGGGACGGGGACGACTCCCATTAACCCCTGACTATACCGGGGATACGCTTATCACAATGCCTTTCTGGTCTGTGCTGAAGCAGGGCATTCTGGCAGGCAAGTGGCTTGACCTTTATTAGTGAGCCTGGTTACCCCCTCTCGGAACCACAGACTTAGAAATCGCCAGCTCATATACAGTGCATAAAATATATTTTTATATATACCCTTATACACCATTTTAATAAAAAATATCACAAAATTCTTCTAAGTCCCTCGGGAAGAGTGAAAGACGCGCACGTTCATTTTCAGAGCTCCTAGACCTTCCTATAAGAAGTTAGCCAAAAAGTAGCTTCGAAAAACGCTTAGGTTAAGTTTCAGAGTTGCTTCTAATGTACCAAAGCTGGACTTAGACATAATTTCACTCTCACAACATTATGGCTGGTTGGAGACAGTCCGAACCACAAGTACCGGGTCCATGGTTCTGGCCGTATACTGGGGGGACGGGGACGACTCCCATTAACCCCTGACTATACCGGGGATACGCTTATCACAATGCCTTTCTGGTCTGTGCTGAAGCAGGGCATTCTGGCAGGCAAGTGGCTTGACCTTTATTAGTGAGCCTGGTTACCCCCTCTCGGAACCACAGACTTAGAAATCGCCAGCTCATATACAGTGCATAAAATATATTTATATATATATACCCTTATACACCATTTTAATAAAAAATATCACAAAATTCTTCTAAGTCCCTCGGGAAGAGTGAAAGACGCGTACGTACATTTTCAGAGCTCCTAGACCTTCCTATAAGAAGTTAGCTAAAAAGTAGCTTCGAAAAACGCTTAGGTTAAGTTTCAGAGTTGTTTCTAATGTACCAAAGCTGGACTTAGACATAATTTCACTCTCACAACATTATGGCTGGTTGGAGAGGGTCCGAACCACAAGTACCGGGTCCATGGTTCTGGCCGTATACTGGGGGGACGGGGACGACTCCCATTAACCCCTGACTATACCGGGGATACGCTTATCACAATGCCTTTCTGGTCTGTGCTGAAGCAGGGCATTCTGGCAGCCAAGTGGCTTGACCTTTATTAGTGAGCCTGGTTACCCCCTCTCGGAACCACAGACTTAGAAATCGCCAGCTCATATACAGTGCATAAAATATATTTATATATATACCCTTATACACCATTTTAATAAAAAATATCACAAAATTCTTCTAAGTCCCTCGGGAAGAGTGAAAGACGCGCACGTTCATTTTCAGAGCTCCTAGACCTTCCTATAAGAAGTTAGCCAAAAAGTAGCTTCGAAAAACGCTTAGGTTAAGTTTCAGAGTTGCTTCTAATGTACCAAAGCTGGACTTAGATATAATTTCACTCTCACAACATTATGGCTGGTTGGAGACAGTCCGAACCACAAGTACCGGGTACATGGTTCTGGCCGTATACTGGGGGGACGGGGACGACTCCCATTAACCCCTGACTATACCGGGGATACGCTTTTCACAATGCCTTTCTGGTCTGTGCTGAAGCAGGGCATTCTGGCAGGCAAGTGGCTTGACCTTTATTAGTGAGCCTGGTTACCCCCTCTCGGAACCACAGACTTAGAAATCGCCAGCTCATATACAGTGCATAAAATATATTTATATATATACCCTTATACACCATTTTAATAAAAAATATCACAAAATTCTTCTAAGTCCCTCGGGAAGAGTGAAAGACGCGTACGTACATTTTCAGAGCTCCTAGACCTTCCTATAAGAAGTTAGCTAAAAAGTAGCTTCGAAAAACGCTTAGGTTAAGTTTCAGAGTTGTTTCTAATGTACCAAAGCTGGACTTAGACATAATTTCACATTCACAACATTATGGCTGGTTGGAGACAGTCCGAACCACAAGTACCGGGTCCATGGTTCTGGCCGTATACTTGGGGGACGGGGACGACTCCCATTAACCCCTGACTATACCGGGGATACGCTTATCACAATGCCTTTCTGGTCTGTGCTGAAGCAGGGCATTCTGGCAGGCAAGTGGCTTGACCTTTATTAGTGAGCCTGGTTACCCCCTCTCGGAACCACAGACTTAGAAATCGCCAGCTCATATACAGTGCATAAAATATATTTATATATATACCCTTATACACCATTTTAATAAAAAATATCACAAAATTCTTCTAAGTCCCTCGGGAAGAGTGAAAGACGCGCACGTTCATTTTCAGAGCTCCTAGACCTTCCTATAAGAAGTTAGCCAAAAAGTAGCTTCGAAAAACGCTTAGGTTAAGTTTCAGAGTTGCTTCTAATGTACCAAAGCTGGACTTAGACATAATTTCACTCTCACAACATTATGGCTGGTTGGAGACAGTCCGAACCACAAGTACCGGGTCCATGGTTCTGGCCGTATACTGGGGGGACGGGGACGACTCCCATTAACCCCTGACTATACCGGGGATACGCTTATCACAATGCCTTTCTGGTCTGTGCTGAAGCAGGGCATTCTGGCAGGCAAGTGGCTTGACCTTTATTAGTGAGCCTGGTTACCCCCTCTCGGAACCACAGACTTAGAAATCGCCAGCTCATATACAGTGCATAAAATATATTTTTATATATACCCTTATACACCATTTTAATAAAAAATATCACAAAATTCTTCTAAGTCCCTCGGGAAGAGTGAAAGACGCGCACGTTCATTTTCAGAGCTCCTAGACCTTCCTATAAGAAGTTAGCCAAAAAGTAGCTTCGAAAAACGCTTAGGTTAAGTTTCAGAGTTGCTTCTAATGTACCAAAGCTGGACTTAGACATAATTTCACTCTCACAACATTATGGCTGGTTGGAGACAGTCCGAACCACAAGTACCGGGTCCATGGTTCTGGCCGTATACTGGGGGGACGGGGACGACTCCCATTAACCCCTGACTATACCGGGGATACGCTTATCACAATGCCTTTCTGGTCTGTGCTGAAGCAGGGCATTCTGGCAGGCAAGTGGCTTGACCTTTATTAGTGAGCCTGGTTACCCCCTCTCGGAACCACAGACTTAGAAATCGCCAGCTCATATACAGTGCATAAAATATATTTTTATATATACCCTTATACACCATTTTAATAAAAAATATCACAAAATTCTTCTAAGTCCCTCGGGAAGAGTGAAAGACGCGCACGTTCATTTTCAGAGCTCCTAGACCTTCCTATAAGAAGTTAGCCAAAAAGTAGCTTCGAAAAACGCTTAGGTTAAGTTTCAGAGTTGCTTCTAATGTACCAAAGCTGGACTTAGACATAATTTCACTCTCACAACATTATGGCTGGTTGGAGACAGTCCGAACCACAAGTACCGGGTCCATGGTTCTGGCCGTATACTGGGGGGACGGGGACGACTCCCATTAACCCCTGACTATACCGGGGATACGCTTTTCACAATGCCTTTCTGGTCTGTGCTGAAGCAGGGCATTCTGGCAGGCAAGTGGCTTGACCTTTATTAGTGAGCCTGGTTACCCCCTCTCGGAACCACAGACTTAGAAATCGCCAGCTCATATACAGTGCATAAAATATATTTATATATATACCCTTATACACCATTTTAATAAAAAATATCACAAAATTCTTCTAAGTCCCTCGGGAAGAGTGAAAGACGCGTACGTACATTTTCAGAGCTCCTAAACCTTCCTATAAGAAGTTAGCTAAAAAGTAGCTTCGAAAAACGCTTAGGTTAAGTTTCAGAGTTGTTTCTAATGTACCAAAGCTGGACTTAGACATAATTTCACTCTCACAACATTATGGCTGGTTGGAGACAGTCCGAACCACAAGTACCGGGTCCATGGTTCTGGCCGTATACTTGGGGGACGGGGACGACTCCCATTAACCCCTGACTATACCGGGGATACGCTTATCACAATGCCTTTCTGGTCTGTGCTGAAGCAGGGCATTCTGGCAGGCAAGTGGCTTGACCTTTATTAGTGAGCCTGGTTACCCCCTCTCGGAACCACAGACTTAGAAATCGCCAGCTCATATACAGTGCATAAAATATATTTATATATATACCCTTATACACCATTTTAATAAAAAATATCACAAAATTCTTCTAAGTCCCTCGGGAAGAGTGAAAGACGCGCACGTTCATTTTCAGAGCTCCTAGACCTTCCTATAAGAAGTTAGCCAAAAAGTAGCTTCGAAAAACGCTTAGGTTAAGTTTCAGAGTTGCTTCTAATGTACCAAAGCTGGACTTAGACATAATTTCACTCTCACAACATTATGGCTGGTTGGAGACAGTCCGAACCACAAGTACCGGGTCCATGGTTCTGGCCGTATACTGGGGGGACGGGGACGACTCCCATTAACCCCTGACTATACCGGGGATACGCTTATCACAATGCCTTTCTGGTCTGTGCTGAAGCAGGGCATTCTGGCAGGCAAGTGGCTTGACCTTTATTAGTGAGCCTGGTTACCCCCTCTCGGAACCACAGACTTAGAAATCGCCAGCTCATATACAGTGCATAAAATATATTTTTATATATACCCTTATACACCATTTTAATAAAAAATATCACAAAATTCTTCTAAGTCCCTCGGGAAGAGTGAAAGACGCGCACGTTCATTTTCAGAGCTCCTAGACCTTCCTATAAGAAGTTAGCCAAAAAGTAGCTTCGAAAAACGCTTAGGTTAAGTTTCAGAGTTGCTTCTAATGTACCAAAGCTGGACTTAGACATAATTTCACTCTCACAACATTATGGCTGGTTGGAGACAGTCCGAACCACAAGTACCGGGTCCATGGTTCTGGCCGTATACTGGGGGGACGGGGACGACTCCCATTAACCCCTGACTATACCGGGGATACGCTTATCACAATGCCTTTCTGGTCTGTGCTGAAGCAGGGCATTCTGGCAGGCAAGTGGCTTGACCTTTATTAGTGAGCCTGGTTACCCCCTCTCGGAACCACAGACTTAGAAATCGCCAGCTCATATACAGTGCATAAAATATATTTATATATATATACCCTTATACACCATTTTAATAAAAAATATCACAAAATTCTTCTAAGTCCCTCGGGAAGAGTGAAAGACGCGCACGTTCATTTTCAGAGCTCCTAGACCTTCCTATAAGAAGTTAGCCAAAAAGTAGCTTCGAAAAACGCTTAGGTTAAGTTTCAGAGTTGCTTCTAATGTACCAAAGCTGGACTTAGATATAATTTCACTCTCACAACATTATGGCTGGTTGGAGACAGTCCGAACCACAAGTACCGGGTCCATGGTTCTGACCGTATACTGGGGGGACGGGGACGACTCCCATTAACCCCTGACTATACCGGGGATACGCTTTTCACAATGCCTTTCTGGTCTGTGCTGAAGCAGGGTATTCTGGCAGGCAAGTGGCTTGACCTTTATTAGTGAGCCTGGTTACCCCCTCTCGGAACCACAGACTTAGAAATCGCCAGCTCATATACAGTGCATAAAATATATTTATATATATACCCTTATACACCATTTTAATAAAAAATATCACAAAATTCTTCTAAGTCCCTCGGGAAGAGTGAAAGACGCGTACGTACATTTTCAGAGCTCCTAGACCTTCCTATAAGAAGTTAGCTAAAAAGTAGCTTCGAAAAACGCTTAGGTTAAGTTTCAGAGTTGTTTCTAATGTACCAAAGCTGGACTTAGACATAATTTCACTCTCACAACATTATGGCTGGTTGGAGAGGGTCCGAACCACAAGTACCGGGTCCATGGTTCTGGCCGTATACTGGGGGGACGGGGACGACTCCCATTAACCCCTGACTATACCGGGGATACGCTTATCACAATGCCTTTCTGGTCTGTGCTGAAGCAGGGCATTCTGGCAGCCAAGTGGCTTGACCTTTATTAGTGAGCCTGGTTACCCCCTCTCGGAACCACAGACTTAGAAATCGCCAGCTCATATACAGTGCATAAAATATATTTATATATATACCCTTATACACCATTTTAATAAAAAATATCACAAAATTCTTCTAAGTCCCTCGGGAAGAGTGAAAGACGCGCACGTTCATTTTCAGAGCTCCTAGACCTTCCTATAAGAAGTTAGCCAAAAAGTAGCTTCGAAAAACGCTTAGGTTAAGTTTCAGAGTTGCTTCTAATGTACCAAAGCTGGACTTAGATATAATTTCACTCTCACAACATTATGGCTGGTTGGAGACAGTCCGAACCACAAGTACCGGGTACATGGTTCTGGCCGTATACTGGGGGGACGGGGACGACTCCCATTAACCCCTGACTATACCGGGGATACGCTTTTCACAATGCCTTTCTGGTCTGTGCTGAAGCAGGGCATTCTGGCAGGCAAGTGGCTTGACCTTTATTAGTGAGCCTGGTTACCCCCTCTCGGAACCACAGACTTAGAAATCGCCAGCTCATATACAGTGCATAAAATATATTTATATATATACCCTTATACACCATTTTAATAAAAAATATCACAAAATTCTTCTAAGTCCCTCGGGAAGAGTGAAAGACGCGTACGTACATTTTCAGAGCTCCTAGACCTTCCTATAAGAAGTTAGCTAAAAAGTAGCTTCGAAAAACGCTTAGGTTAAGTTTCAGAGTTGTTTCTAATGTACCAAAGCTGGACTTAGACATAATTTCACTCTCACAACATTATGGCTGGTTGGAGACAGTCCGAACCACAAGTACCGGGTCCATGGTTCTGGCCGTATACTTGGGGGACGGGGACGACTCCCATTAACCCCTGACTATACCGGGGATACGCTTATCACAATGCCTTTCTGGTCTGTGCTGAAGCAGGGCATTCTGGCAGGCAAGTGGCTTGACCTTTATTAGTGAGCCTGGTTACCCCCTCTCGGAACCACAGACTTAGAAATCGCCAGCTCATATACAGTGCATAAAATATATTTATATATATACCCTTATACACCATTTTAATAAAAAATATCACAAAATTCTTCTAAGTCCCTCGGGAAGAGTGAAAGACGCGCACGTTCATTTTCAGAGCTCCTAGACCTTCCTATAAGAAGTTAGCCAAAAAGTAGCTTCGAAAAACGCTTAGGTTAAGTTTCAGAGTTGCTTCTAATGTACCAAAGCTGGACTTAGACATAATTTCACTCTCACAACATTATGGCTGGTTGGAGACAGTCCGAACCACAAGTACCGGGTCCATGGTTCTGGCCGTATACTGGGGGGACGGGGACGACTCCCATTAACCCCTGACTATACCGGGGATACGCTTATCACAATGCCTTTCTGGTCTGTGCTGAAGCAGGGCATTCTGGCAGCCAAGTGCTTTACCTTTATTAGTGAGCCTGGTTACCCCCTCTCGGAACCACAGACTTAGAAATCGCCAGCTCATATACAGTGCATAAAATATATTTATATATATATACCCTTATACACCATTTTTATAAAAAATATCACAAAATTCTTCTAAGTCCCTCGGGAAGAGTGAAAGACGCGCACGTTCATTTTCAGAGCTCCTAGACCTTCCTATAAGAAGTTAGCCAAAAAGTAGCTTCGAAAAACGCTTAGGTTAAGTTTCAGAGTTGCTTCTAATGTACCAAAGCAAGACTTAGACATAATTTCACTCTCACAACATTATGGCTGGTTGGAGACAGTCCGAACCACAAGTACCGGGTCCATGGTTCTGGCCGTATACTGGGGGGACGGGGACGACTCCCATTAACCCCTGACTATACCGGGGATACGCTTTTCACAATGCCTTTCTGGTCTGTGCTGAAGCAGGGTATTCTGGCAGGCAAGTGGCTTGACCTTTATTAGTGAGCCTGGTTACCCCCTCTCGGAACCACAGACTTAGAAATCGCCAGCTCATATACAGTGCATAAAATATATTTATATATATACCCTTATACACCATTTTAATAAAAAATATCACAAAATTCTTCTAAGTCCCTCGGGAAGAGTGAAAGACGCGCACGTTCATTTTCAGAGCTCCTAGACCTTCCTATAAGAAGTTAGCCAAAAAGTAGCTTCGAAAAACGCTTAGGTTAAGTTTCAGAGTTGCTTCTAATGTACCAAAGCTGGACTTAGATATAATTTCACTCTCACAACATTATGGCTGGTTGGAGACAGTCCGAACCACAAGTACCGGGTCCATGGTTCTGGCCGTATACTGGGGGGACGGGGACGACTCCCATTAACCCCTGACTATACCGGGGATACGCTTTTCACAATGCCTTTCTGGTCTGTGCTGAAGCAGGGCATTCTGGCAGGCAAGTGGCTTGACCTTTATTAGTGAGCCTGGTTACCCCCTCTCGGAACCACAGACTTAGAAATCGCCAGCTCATATACAGTGCATAAAATATATTTATATATATACCCTTATACACCATTTTAATAAAAAATATCACAAAATTCTTCTAAGTCCCTCGGGAAGAGTGAAAGACGCGTACGTACATTTTCAGAGCTCCTAGACCTTCCTATAAGAAGTTAGCTAAAAAGTAGCTTCGAAAAACGCTTAGGTTAAGTTTCAGAGTTGTTTCTAATGTACCAAAGCTGGACTTAGACATAATTTCACTCTCACAACATTATGGCTGGTTGGAGACAGTCCGAACCACAAGTACCGGGTCAATGGTTCTGGCCGTATACTTGGGGGACGGGGACGACTCCCATTAACCCCTGACTATACCGGGGATACGCTTATCACAATGCCTTTCTGGTCTGTGCTGAAGCAGGGCATTCTGGCAGGCAAGTGGCTTGACCTTTATTAGTGAGCCTGGTTACCCCCTCTCGGAACCACAGACTTAGAAATCGCCAGCTCATATACAGTGCATAAAATATATTTATATATATACCCTTATACACCATTTTAATAAAAAATATCACAAAATTCTTCTAAGTCCCTCGGGAAGAGTGAAAGACGCGCACGTTCATTTTCAGAGCTCCTAGACCTTCCTATAAGAAGTTAGCCAAAAAGTAGCTTCGAAAAACGCTTAGGTTAAGTTTCAGAGTTGCTTCTAATGTACCAAAGCTGGACTTAGACATAATTTCACTCTCACAACATTATGGCTGGTTGGAGACAGTCCGAACCACAAGAACCGGGTCCATGGTTCTGGCCGTATACTGGGGGGACGGGGACGACTCCCATTAACCCCTGACTATACCGGGGATACGCTTATCACAATGCCTTTCTGGTCTGTGCTGAAGCAGGGCATTCTGGCAGCCAAGTGGCTTGACCTTTATTAGTGAGCCTGGTTACCCCCTCTCGGAACCACAGACTTAGAAATCGCCAGCTCATATACAGTGCATAAAATATATTTATATATATATACCCTTATACACCATTTTTATAAAAAATATCACAAAATTCTTCTAAGTCCCTCGGGAAGAGTGAAAGACGCGCACGTTCATTTTCAGAGCTCCTAGACCTTCCTATAAGAAGTTAGCCAAAAAGTAGCTTCGAAAAACGCTTAGGTTAAGTTTCAGAGTTGCTTCTAATGTACCAAAGCAAGACTTAGACATAATTTCACTCTCACAACATTATGGCTGGTTGGAGACAGTCCGAACCACAAGTACCGGGTCCATGGTTCTGGCCGTATACTGGGGGGACGGGGACGACTCCCATTAACCCCTGACTATACCGGGGATACGCTTATCACAATGCCTTTCTGGTCTGTGCTGAAGCAGGGCATTCTGGCAGGCAAGTGGCTTGACCTTTATTAGTGAGCCTGGTTACCCCCTCTCGGAACCACAGACTTAGAAATCGCCAGCTCATATACAGTGCATAAAATATATTTATATATATACCCTTATACACCATTTTAATAAAAAATATCACAAAATTCTTCTAAGTCCCTCGGGAAGAGTGAAAGACGCGTACGTACATTTTCAGAGCTCCTAGACCTTCCTATAAGAAGTTAGCTAAAAAGTAGCTTCGAAAAACGCTTAGGTTAAGTTTCAGAGTTGTTTCTAATGTACCAAAGCTGGACTTAGACATAATTTCACTCTCACAACATTATGGCTGGTTGGAGAGGGTCCGAACCACAAGTACCGGGTCCATGGTTCTGGCCGTATACTGGGGGGACGGGGACGACTCCCATTAACCCCTGACTATACCGGGGATACGCTTATCACAATGCCTTTCTGGTCTGTGCTGAAGCAGGGCATTCTGGCAGCCAAGTGGCTTGACCTTTATTAGTGAGCCTGGTTACCCCCTCTCGGAACCACAGACTTAGAAATCGCCAGCTCATATACAGTGCATAAAATATATTTATATATATACCCTTATACACCATTTTAATAAAAAATATCACAAAATTCTTCTAAGTCCCTCGGGAAGAGTGAAAGACGCGCACGTTCATTTTCAGAGCTCCTAGACCTTCCTATAAGAAGTTAGCCAAAAAGTAGCTTCGAAAAACGCTTAGGTTAAGTTTCAGAGTTGCTTCTAATGTACCAAAGCTGGACTTAGACATAATTTCACTCTCACAACATTATGGCTGGTTGGAGACAGTCCGAACCACAAGTACCGGGTCCATGGTTCTGGCCGTATACTGGGGGGACGGGGACGACTCCCATTAACCCCTGACTATACCGGGGATACGCTTATCACAATGCCTTTCTGGTCTGTGCTGAAGCAGGGCATTCTGGCAGCCAAGTGGCTTGACCTTTATTAGTGAGCCTGGTTACCCCTTCTCGGAACCACAGACTTAGAAATCGCCAGCTCATATACAGTGCATAAAATATATTTATATATATATACCCTTATACACCATTTTAATAAAAAATATCACAAAATTCTTCTAAGTCCCTCGGGAAGAGTGAAAGACGCGCACGTTCATTTTCAGAGCTCCTAGACCTTCCTATAATAAGTTAGCCAAAAAGTAGCTTCGAAAAACGCTTAGGTTAAGTTTCAGAGTTGCTTCTAATGTACCAAAGCAAGACTTAGACATAATTTCACTCTCACAACATTATGGCTGGTTGGAGAGGGTCCGAACCACAAGTACCGGGTCCATGGTTCTGGCCGTATACTGGGGGGACGGGGACGACTCCCATTAACCCCTGACTATACCGGGGATACGCTTATCACAATGCCTTTCTGGTCTGTGCTGAAGCAGGGCATTCTGGCAGCCAAGTGGCTTGACCTTTATTAGTGAGCCTGGTTACCCCCTCTCGGAACCACAGACTTAGAAATCGCCAGCTCATATACAGTGCATAAAATATATTTATATATATACCCTTATACACCATTTTAATAAAAAATATCACAAAATTCTTCTAAGTCCCTCGGGAAGAGTGAAAGACGCGCACGTTCATTTTCAGAGCTCCTAGACCTTCCTATAAGAAGTTAGCCAAAAAGTAGCTTCGAAAAACGCTTAGGTCAAGTTTCAGAGTTGCTTCTAATGTACCAAAGCTGGACTTAGACATAATTTCACTCTCACAACATTATGGCTGGTTGGAGACAGTCCGAACCACAAGTACCGGGTCCATGGTTCTGGCCGTATACTGGGGGGACGGGGACGACTCCCATTAACCCCTGACTATACCGGGGATACGCTTATCACAATGCCTTTCTGGTCTGTGCTGAAGCAGGGCATTCTGGCAGGCAAGTGGCTTGACCTTTATTAGTGAGCCTGGTTACCCCCTCTCGGAACCACAGACTTAGAAATCGCCAGCTCATATACAGTGCATAAAATATATTTATATATATATACCCTTATACACCATTTTAATAAAAAATATCACAAAATTCTTCTAAGTCCCTCGGGAAGAGTGAAAGACGCGCACGTTCATTTTCAGAGCTCCTAGACCTTCCTACACTGGCGACACACTTTATTCGAGCTCGGCTAGTCCCACGAATTCGGGTATACCCGGGTGTATTGAGGTTTGTGACTGTTTTCTGCCCGAGTGCATTGGGTTATTTTCCAGGCAGGGATTGAAGCATTTTATTCCCGCTGGCTGCAATACTGCACAGTAAATATATATATACTGCATTACAATTCATGAATTTATGCCATCTGGTAGACACGCGAAGCATTGCAGCCTATTAAATCCTAATCATTATCATTTAACAGATCAGCCGCCCGTCAGCCAGGCATGAACCCAGGCTGGGAAGGCAAACGCAACGGGGCTTGTCAGAGGTGAGGAGCGGCGCATTCCAGGTATCTGCCAGGTACATACTGGGTATTTGCTCGAATAAAGTGTGTCGGTGCAGTATAAGAAGTTAGCCAAAAAGTAGCTTCGAAAAACGCTTAGGTTAAGTTTCAGAGTTGCTTCTAATGTACCAAAGCTGGACTTAGATATAATTTCACTCTCACAACATTATGGCTGGTTGGAGACAGTCCGAACCACAAGTACCGGGTCCATGGTTCTGGCCGTATACTGGGGGGACGGGGACGACTCCCATTAACCCCTGACTATACCGGGGATACGCTTTTCACAATGCCTTTCTGGTCTGTGCTGAAGCAGGGCATTCTGGCAGGCAAGTGGCTTGACCTTTATTAGTGAGCCTGGTTACCCCCTCTCGGAACCACAGACTTAGAAATCGCCAGCTCATATACAGTGCATAAAATATATTTATATATAAACCCTTATACACCATTTTAATAAAAAATATCACAAAATTCTTCTAAGTCCCTCGGGAAGAGTGAAAGACGCGCACGTTCATTTTCAGAGCTCCTAGACCTTCCTATAAGAAGTTAGCCAAAAAGTAGCTTCGAAAAACGCTTAGGTTAAGTTTCAGAGTTGCTTCTAATGTACCAAAGCTGGACTTAGACATAATTTCACTCTCACAACATTATGGCTGGTTGGAGACAGTCCGAACCACAAGTACCGGGTCCATGGTTCTGGCCGTATACTGGGGGGACGGGGACGACTCCCATTAACCCCTGACTATACCGGGGATACGCTTATCACAATGCCTTTCTGGTCTGTGCTGAAGCAGGGCATTCTGGCAGCCAAGTGGCTTGACCTTTATTAGTGAGCCTGGTTACCCCCTCTCGGAACCACAGACTTAGAAATCGCCAGCTCATATACAGTGCATAAAATATATTTATATATATACCCTTATACACCATTTTAATAAAAAATATCACAAAATTCTTCTAAGTCCCTCGGGAAGAGTGAAAGACGCGCACGTTCATTTTCAGAGCTCCTAGACCTTCCTATAAGAAGTTAGCCAAAAAGTAGCTTCGAAAAACGCTTAGGTTAAGTTTCAGAGTTGCTTCTAATGTACCAAAGCTGGACTTAGACATAATTTCACTCTCACAACATTATGGCTGGTTGGAGACAGTCCGAACCACAAGTACCGGGTCCATGGTTCTGGCCGTATACTGGGGGGACGGGGACGACTCCCATTAACCCCTGACTATACCGGGGATACGCTTATCACAATGCCTTTCTGGTCTGTGCTGAAGCAGGGCATTCTGGCAGCCAAGTGGCTTGACCTTTATTAGTGAGCCTGGTTACCCCCTCTCGGAACCACAGACTTAGAAATCGCCAGCTCATATACAGTGCATAAAATATATTTATATATATACCCTTATACACCATTTTAATAAAAAATATCACAAAATTCTTCTAAGTCCCTCGGGAAGAGTGAAAGACGCGCACGTTCATTTTCAGAGCTCCTAGACCTTCCTATAAGAAGTTAGCCAAAAAGTAGCTTCGAAAAACGCTTAGGTTAAGTTTCAGAGTTGCTTCTAATGTACCAAAGCTGGACTTAGACATAATTTCACTCTCACAACATTATGGCTGGTTGGAGACAGTCCGAACCACAAGTACCGGGTCCATGGTTCTGGCCGTATACTGGGGGGACGGGGACGACTCCCATTAACCCCTGACTATACCGGGGATACGCTTATCACAATGCCTTTCTGGTCTGTGCTGAAGCAGGGCATTCTGGCAGCCAAGTGGCTTGACCTTTATTAGTGAGCCTGGTTACCCCCTCTCGGAACCACAGACTTAGAAATCGCCAGCTCATATACAGTGCATAAAATATATTTATATATATATACCCTTATACACCATTTTTATAAAAAATATCACAAAATTCTTCTAAGTCCCTCGGGAAGAGTGAAAGACGCGCACGTTCATTTTCAGAGCTCCTAGACCTTCCTATAATAAGTTAGCCAAAAAGTAGCTTCGAAAAACGCTTAGGTTAAGTTTCAGAGTTGCTTCTAATGTACCAAAGCAAGACTTAGACATAATTTCACTCTCACAACATTATGGCTGGTTGGAGAGGGTCCGAACCACAAGTACCGGGTCCATGGTTCTGGCCGTATACTGGGGGGACGGGGACGACTCCCATTAACCCCTGACTATACCGGGGATACGCTTATCACAATGCCTTTCTGGTCTGTGCTGAAGCAGGGCATTCTGGCAGCCAAGTGGCTTGACCTTTATTAGTGAGCCTGGTTACCCCCTCTCGGAACCACAGACTTAGAAATCGCCAGCTCATATACAGTGCATAAAATATATTTATATATATACCCTTATACACCATTTTAATAAAAAATATCACAAAATTCTTCTAAGTCCCTCGGGAAGAGTGAAAGACGCGTACGTACATTTTCAGAGCTCCTAGACCTTCCTATAAGAAGTTAGCTAAAAAGTAGCTTCGAAAAACGCTTAGGTTAAGTTTCAGAGTTGTTTCTAATGTACCAAAGCTGGACTTAGACATAATTTCACTCTCACAACATTATGGCTGGTTGGAGACAGTCCGAACCACAAGTACCGGGTCCATGGTTCTGGCCGTATACTGGGGGGACGGGGACGACTCCCATTAACCCCTGACTATACCGGGGATACGCTTATCACAATGCCTTTCTGGTCTGTGCTGAAGCAGGGCATTCTGGCAGGCAAGTGGCTTGACCTTTATTAGTGAGCCTGGTTACCCCCTCTCGGAACCACAGACTTAGAAATCGCCAGCTCATATACAGTGCATAAAATATATTTTTATATATACCCTTATACACCATTTTAATAAAAAATATCACAAAATTCTTCTAAGTCCCTCGGGAAGAGTGAAAGACGCGCACGTTCATTTTCAGAGCTCCTAGACCTTCCTATAAGAAGTTAGCCAAAAAGTAGCTTCGAAAAACGCTTAGGTTAAGTTTCAGAGTTGCTTCTAATGTACCAAAGCTGGGCTTAGACATAATTTCACTCTCACAACATTATGGCTGGTTGGAGACAGTCCGAACCACAAGTACCGGGTCCATGGTTCTGGCCGTATACTGGGGGGACGGGGACGACTCCCATTAACCCCTGACTATACCGGGGATACGCTTATCACAATGCCTTTCTGGTCTGTGCTGAAGCAGGGCATTCTGGCAGGCAAGTGGCTTGACCTTTATTAGTGAGCCTGGTTACCCCCTCTCGGAACCACAGACTTAGAAATCGCCAGCTCATATACAGTGCATAAAATATATTTATATATATATACCCTTATACACCATTTTAATAAAAAATATCACAAAATTCTTCTAAGTCCCTCGGGAAGAGTGAAAGACGCGCACGTTCATTTTCAGAGCTCCTAGACCTTCCTATAAGAAGTTAGCCAAAAAGTAGCTTCGAAAAACGCTTAGGTTAAGTTTCAGAGTTGCTTCTAAGGTACCAAAGCTGGACTTAGATATAATTTCACTCTCACAACATTATGGCTGGTTGGAGACAGTCCGAACCACAAGTACCGGGTCCATGGTTCTGGCCGTATACTGGGGGGACGGGGACGACTCCCATTAACCCCTGACTATACCGGGGATACGCTTTTCACAATGCCTTTCTGGTCTGTGCTGAAGCAGGGCATTCTGGCAGGCAAGTGGCTTGACCTTTATTAGTGAGCCTGGTTACCCCCTCTCGGAACCACAGACTTAGAAATCGCCAGCTCATATACAGTGCATAAAATATATTTATATATAAACCCTTATACACCATTTTAATAAAAAATATCACAAAATTCTTCTAAGTCCCTCGGGAAGAGTGAAAGACGCGCACGTTCATTTTCAGAGCTCCTAGACCTTCCTATAAGAAGTTAGCCAAAAAGTAGCTTCGAAAAACGCTTAGGTTAAGTTTCAGAGTTGCTTCTAATGTACCAAAGCTGGACTTAGACATAATTTCACTCTCACAACATTATGGCTGGTTGGAGACAGTCCGAACCACAAGTACCGGGTCCATGGTTCTGGCCGTATACTGGGGGGACGGGGACGACTCCCATTAACCCCTGACTATACCGGGGATACGCTTATCACAATGCCTTTCTGGTCTGTGCTGAAGCAGGGCATTCTGGCAGCCAAGTGGCTTGACCTTTATTAGTGAGCCTGGTTACCCCCTCTCGGAACCACAGACTTAGAAATCGCCAGCTCATATACAGTGCATAAAATATATTTATATATATACCCTTATACACCATTTTAATAAAAAATATCACAAAATTCTTCTAAGTCCCTCGGGAAGAGTGAAAGACGCGCACGTTCATTTTCAGAGCTCCTAGACCTTCCTATAAGAAGTTAGCCAAAAAGTAGCTTCGAAAAACGCTTAGGTTAAGTTTCAGAGTTGCTTCTAATGTACCAAAGCTGGACTTAGACATAATTTCACTCTCACAACATTATGGCTGGTTGGAGACAGTCCGAACCACAAGTACCGGGTCCATGGTTCTGGCCGTATACTGGGGGGACGGGGACGACTCCCATTAACCCCTGACTATACCGGGGATACGCTTATCACAATGCCTTTCTGGTCTGTGCTGAAGCAGGGCATTCTGGCAGCCAAGTGGCTTGACCTTTATTAGTGAGCCTGGTTACCCCCTCTCGGAACCACAGACTTAGAAATCGCCAGCTCATATACAGTGCATAAAATATATTTATATATATATACCCTTATACACCATTTTTATAAAAAATATCACAAAATTCTTCTAAGTCCCTCGGGAAGAGTGAAAGACGCGCACGTTCATTTTCAGAGCTCCTAGACCTTCCTATAAGAAGTTAGCCAAAAAGTAGCTTCGAAAAACGCTTAGGTTAAGTTTCAGAGTTGCTTCTAATGTACCAAAGCTGGACTTAGACATAATTTCACTCTCACAACATTATGGCTGGTTGGAGACAGTCCGAACCACAAGTACCGGGTCCATGGTTCTGGCCGTATACTGGGGGGACGGGGACGACTCCCATTAACCCCTGACTATACCGGGGATACGCTTATCACAATGCCTTTCTGGTCTGTGCTGAAGCAGGGCATTCTGGCAGGCAAGTTGCTTGACCTTTATTAGTGAGCCTGGTTACCCCCTCTCGGAACCACAGACTTTTAATCGCCAGCTCATATACAGTGCATAAAATATATTTATATATATACCCTTATACACCATTTTAATAAAAAATATCACAAAATTCTTCTAAGTCCCTCGGGAAGAGTGAAAGACGCGCACGTTCATTTTCAGAGCTCCTAGACCTTCCTATAAGAAGTTAGCCAAAAAGTAGCTTCGAAAAACGCTTAGGTTAAGTTTCAGAGTTGCTTCTAATGTACCAAAGCTGGACTTAGACATAATTTCACTCTCACAACATTATGGCTGGTTGGAGACAGTCCGAACCACAAGTACCGGGTCCATGGTTCTGGCCGTATACTGGGGGGACGGGGACGACTCCCATTAACCCCTGACTATACCGGGGATACGCTTATCACAATGCCTTTCTGGTCTGTGCTGAAGCAGGGCATTCTGGCAGCCAAGTGGCTTGACCTTTATTAGTGAGCCTGGTTACCCCCTCTCGGAACCACAGACTTAGAAATCGCCAGCTCATATACAGTGCATAAAATATATTTATATATATATACCCTTATACACCATTTTTATAAAAAATATCACAAAATTCTTCTAAGTCCCTCGGGAAGAGTGAAAGACGCGCACGTTCATTTTCAGAGCTCCTAGACCTTCCTATAAGAAGTTAGCCAAAAAGTAGCTTCGAAAAACGCTTAGGTTAAGTTTCAGAGTTGCTTCTAATGTACCAAAGCAAGACTTAGACATAATTTCACTCTCACAACATTATGGCTGGTTGGAGACAGTCCGAACCACAAGTACCGGGTCCATGGTTCTGGCCGTATACTGGGGGGACGGGGACGACTCCCATTAACCCCTGACTATACCGGGGATACGCTTATCACAATGCCTTTCTGGTCTGTGCTGAAGCAGGGCATTCTGGCAGGCAAGTGGCTTGACCTTTATTAGTGAGCCTGGTTACCCCCTCTCGGAACCACAGACTTAGAAATCGCCAGCTCATATACAGTGCATAAAATATATTTATATATATACCCTTATACACCATTTTAATAAAAAATATCACAAAATTCTTCTAAGTCCCTCGGGAAGAGTGAAAGACGCGTACGTACATTTTCAGAGCTCCTAGACCTTCCTATAAGAAGTTAGCTAAAAAGTAGCTTCGAAAAACGCTTAGGTTAAGTTTCAGAGTTGTTTCTAATGTACCAAAGCTGGACTTAGACATAATTTCACTCTCACAACATTATGGCTGGTTGGAGAGGGTCCGAACCACAAGTACCGGGTCCATGGTTCTGGCCGTATACTGGGGGGACGGGGACGACTCCCATTAACCCCTGACTATACCGGGGATACGCTTATCACAATGCCTTTCTGGTCTGTGCTGAAGCAGGGCATTCTGGCAGCCAAGTGGCTTGACCTTTATTAGTGAGCCTGGTTACCCCCTCTCGGAACCACAGACTTAGAAATCGCCAGCTCATATACAGTGCATAAAATATATTTATATATATATACCCTTATACACCATTTTTATAAAAAATATCACAAAATTCTTCTAAGTCCCTCGGGAAGAGTGAAAGACGCGCACGTTCATTTTCAGAGCTCCTAGACCTTCCTATAAGAAGTTAGCCAAAAAGTAGCTTCGAAAAACGCTTAGGTTAAGTTTCAGAGTTGCTTCTAATGTACCAAAGCAAGACTTAGACATAATTTCACTCTCACAACATTATGGCTGGTTGGAGAGGGTCCGAACCACAAGTACCGGGTCCATGGTTCTGGCCGTATACTGGGGGGACGGGGACGACTCCCATTAACCCCTGACTATACCGGGGATACGCTTATCACAATGCCTTTCTGGTCTGTGCTGAAGCAGGGCATTCTGGCAGCCAAGTGGCTTGACCTTTATTAGTGAGCCTGGTTACCCCCTCTCGGAACCACAGACTTAGAAATCGCCAGCTCATATACAGTGCATAAAATATATTTATATATATACCCTTATACACCATTTTAATAAAAAATAACACAAAATTCTTGTAAGTCCCTCGGGAAGAGTGAAAGACGCGCACGTTCATTTTCAGAGCTCCTAGACCTTCCTATAAGAAGTTAGCCAAAAAGTAGCTTCGAAAAACGCTTAGGTTAAGTTTCAGAGTTGCTTCTAATGTACCAAAGCTGGACTTAGACATAATTTCACTCTCACAACATTATGGCTGGTTGGAGACAGTCCGAACCACAAGTACCGGGTCCATGGTTCTGGCCGTATACTGGGGGGACGGGGACGACTCCCATTAACCCCTGACTATACCGGGGATACGCTTATCACAATGCCTTTCTGGTCTGTGCTGAAGCAGGGCATTCTGGCAGGCAAGTGGCTTGACCTTTATTAGTGAGCCTGGTTACCCCCTCTCGGAACCACAGACTTAGAAATCGCCAGCTCATATACAGTGCATAAAATATATTTATATATATATACCCTTATACACCATTTTAATAAAAAATATCACAAAATTCTTCTAAGTCCTTCGGGAAGAGTGAAAGACGCGCACGTTCATTTTCAGAGCTCCTAGACCTTCCTATAAGAAGTTAGCCAAAAAGTAGCTTCGAAAAACGCTTAGGTTAAGTTTCAGAGTTGCTTCTAATGTACCAAAGCTGGACTTAGATATAATTTCACTCTCACAACATTATGGCTGGTTGGAGACAGTCCGAACCACAAGTACCGGGTCCATGGTTCTGGCCGTATACTGGGGGGACGGGGACGACTCCCATTAACCCCTGACTATACCGGGGATACGCTTTTCACAATGCCTTTCTGGTCTGTGCTGAAGCAGGGTATTCTGGCAGGCAAGTGGCTTGACCTTTATTAGTGAGCCTGGTTACCCCCTCTCGGAACCACAGACTTAGAAATCGCCAGCTCATATACAGTGCATAAAATATATTTTTATATATACCCTTATACACCATTTTAATAAAAAATATCACAAAATTCTTCTAAGTCCCTCGGGAAGAGTGAAAGACGCGCACGTTCATTTTCAGAGCTCCTAGACCTTCCTATAAGAAGTTAGCCAAAAAGTAACTTCGAAAAACGCTTAGGTTAAGTTTCAGAGTTGCTTCTAATGTACCAAAGCTGGGCTTAGACATAATTTCACTCTCACAACATTATGGCTGGTTGGAGACAGTCCGAACCACAAGTACCGGGTCCATGGTTCTGGCCGTATACTGGGGGGACGGGGACGACTCCCATTAACCCCTGACTATACCGGGGATACGCTTATCACAATGCCTTTCTGGTCTGTGCTGAAGCAGGGCATTCTGGCAGGCAAGTGGCTTGACCTTTATTAGTGAGCCTGGTTACCCCCTCTCGGAACCACAGACTTAGAAATCGCCAGCTCATATACAGTGCATAAAATATATTTATATATATATACCCTTATACACCATTTTAATAAAAAATATCACAAAATTCTTCTAAGTCCCTCGGGAAGAGTGAAAGACGCGCACGTTCATTTTCAGAGCTCCTAGACCTTCCTATAAGAAGTTAGCCAAAAAGTAGCTTCGAAAAACGCTTAGGTTAAGTTTCAGAGTTGCTTCTAATGTACCAAAGCTGGACTTAGAAATAATTTCACTCTCACAACATTATGGCTGGTTGGAGACAGTCCGAACCACAAGTACCGGGTCCATGGTTCTGGCCGTATACTGGGGGGACGGGGACGACTCCCATTAACCCCTGACTATACCGGGGATACGCTTTTCACAATGCCTTTCTGGTCTGTGCTGAAGCAGGGCATTCTGGCAGGCAAGTGGCTTGACCTTTATTAGTGAGCCTGGTTACCCCCTCTCGGAACCACAGACTTAGAAATCGCCAGCTCATATACAGTGCATAAAATATATTTATATATAAACCCTTATACACCATTTTAATAAAAAATATCACAAAATTCTTCTAAGTCCCTCGGGAAGAGTGAAAGACGCGCACGTTCATTTTCAGAGCTCCTAGACCTTCCTATAAGAAGTTAGCCAAAAAGTAGCTTCGAAAAACGCTTAGGTTAAGTTTCAGAGTTGCTTCTAATGTACCAAAGCTGGACTTAGACATAATTTCACTCTCACAACATTATGGCTGGTTGGAGACAGTCCGAACCACAAGTACCGGGTCCATGGTTCTGGCCGTATACTGGGGGGACGGGGACGACTCCCATTAACCCCTGACTATACCGGGGATACGCTTATCACAATGCCTTTCTGGTCTGTGCTGAAGCAGGGCATTCTGGCAGCCAAGTGGCTTGACCTTTATTAGTGAGCCTGGTTACCCCCTCTCGGAACCACAGACTTAGAAATCGCCAGCTCATATACAGTGCATAAAATATATTTATATATATACCCTTATACACCATTTTAATAAAAAATATCACAAAATTCTTCTAAGTCCCTCGGGAAGAGTGAAAGACGCGCACGTTCATTTTCAGAGCTCCTAGACCTTCCTATAAGAAGTTAGCCAAAAAGTAGCTTCGAAAAACGCTTAGGTTAAGTTTCAGAGTTGCTTCTAATGTACCAAAGCTGGACTTAGACATAATTTCACTCTCACAACATTATGGCTGGTTGGAGACAGTCCGAACCACAAGTACCGGGTCCATGGTTCTGGCCGTATACTGGGGGGACGGGGACGACTCCCATTAACCCCTGACTATACCGGGGATACGCTTATCACAATGCCTTTCTGGTCTGTGCTGAAGCAGGGCATTCTGGCAGCCAAGTGGCTTGACCTTTATTAGTGAGCCTGGTTACCCCCTCTCGGAACCACAGACTTAGAAATCGCCAGCTCATATACAGTGCATAAAATATATTTATATATATACCCTTATACACCATTTTAATAAAAAATATCACAAAATTCTTCTAAGTCCCTCGGGAAGAGTGAAAGACGCGCACGTTCATTTTCAGAGCTCCTAGACCTTCCTATAAGAAGTTAGCCAAAAAGTAGCTTCGAAAAACGCTTAGGTTAAGTTTCAGAGTTGCTTCTAATGTACCAAAGCTGGACTTAGACATAATTTCACTCTCACAACATTATGGCTGGTTGGAGACAGTCCGAACCACAAGTACCGGGTCCATGGTTCTGGCCGTATACTGGGGGGACGGGGACGACTCCCATTAACCCCTGACTATACCGGGGATACGCTTATCACAATGCCTTTCTGGTCTGTGCTGAAGCAGGGCATTCTGGCAGCCAAGTGGCTTGACCTTTATTAGTGAGCCTGGTTACCCCCTCTCGGAACCACAGACTTAGAAATCGCCAGCTCATATACAGTGCATAAAATATATTTATATATATATACCCTTATACACCATTTTTATAAAAAATATCACAAAATTCTTCTAAGTCCCTCGGGAAGAGTGAAAGACGCGCACGTTCATTTTCAGAGCTCCTAGACCTTCCTATAAGAAGTTAGCCAAAAAGTAGCTTCGAAAAACGCTTAGGTTAAGTTTCAGAGTTGCTTCTAATGTACCAAAGCAAGACTTAGACATAATTTCACTCTCACAACATTATGGCTGGTTGGAGACAGTCCGAACCACAAGTACCGGGTCCATGGTTCTGGCCGTATACTGGGGGGACGGGGACGACTCCCATTAACCCCTGACTATACCGGGGATACGCTTATCACAATGCCTTTCTGGTCTGTGCTGAAGCAGGGCATTCTGGCAGGCAAGTGGCTTGACCTTTATTAGTGAGCCTGGTTACCCCCTCTCGGAACCACAGACTTAGAAATCGCCAGCTCATATACAGTGCATAAAATATATTTTTATATATACCCTTATACACCATTTTAATAAAAAATATCACAAAATTCTTCTAAGTCCCTCGGGAAGAGTGAAAGACGCGCACGTTCATTTTCAGAGCTCCTAGACCTTCCTATAAGAAGTTAGCCAAAAAGTAGCTTCGAAAAACGCTTAGGTTAAGTTTCAGAGTTGCTTCTAATGTACCAAAGCTGGACTTAGACATAATTTCACTCTCACAACATTATGGCTGGTTGGAGACAGTCCGAACCACAAGTACCGGGTCCATGGTTCTGGCCGTATACTGGGGGGACGGGGACGACTCCCATTAACCCCTGACTATACCGGGGATACGCTTATCACAATGCCTTTCTGGTCTGTGCTGAAGCAGGGCATTCTGGCAGCCAAGTGGCTTGACCTTTATTAGTGAGCCTGGTTACCCCCTCTCGGAACCACAGACTTAGAAATCGCCAGCTCATATACAGTGCATAAAATATATTTATATATATACCCTTATACACCATTTTTATAAAAAATATCACAAAATTCTTCTAAGTCCCTCGGGAAGAGTGAAAGACGCGCACGTTCATTTTCAGAGCTCCTAGACCTTCCTATAAGAAGTTAGCCAAAAAGTAGCTTCGAAAAACGCTTAGGTTAAGTTTCAGAGTTGCTTCTAATGTACCAAAGCAAGACTTAGACATAATTTCACTCTCACAACATTATGGCTGGTTGGAGACAGTCCGAACCACAAGTACCGGGTCCATGGTTCTGGCCGTATACTGGGGGGACGGGGACGACTCCCATTAACCCCTGACTATACCGGGGATACGCTTATCACAATGCCTTTCTGGTCTGTGCTGAAGCAGGGCATTCTGGCAGGCAAGTGGCTTGACCTTTATTAGTGAGCCTGGTTACCCCCTCTCGGAACCACAGACTTAGAAATCGCCAGCTCATATACAGTGCATAAAATATATTTATATATATACCCTTATACACCATTTTAATAAAAAATATCACAAAATTCTTCTAAGTCCCTCGGGAAGGGTGAAAGACGCGTACGTACATTTTCAGAGCTACTAGACCTTCCTATAAGAAGTTAGCTAAAAAGTAGCTTCGAAAAACGCTTAGGTTAAGTTTCAGAGTTGTTTCTAATGTACCAAAGCTGGACTTAGACATAATTTCACTCTCACAACATTATGGCTGGTTGGAGACAGTCCGAACCACAAGTACCGGGTCCATGGTTCTGGCCGTATACTGGGGGGACGGGGACGACTCCCATTAACCCCTGACTATACCGGGGATACGCTTATCACAATGCCTTTCTGGTCTGTGCTGAAGCAGGGCATTCTGGCAGGCAAGTGGCTTGACCTTTATTAGTGAGCCTGGTTACCCCCTCTCGGAACCACAGACTTAGAAATCGCCAGCTCATATACAGTGCATAAAATATATTTTTATATATACCCTTATACACCATTTTAATAAAAAATATCACAAAATTCTTCTAAGTCCCTCGGGAAGAGTGAAAGACGCGCACGTTCATTTTCAGAGCTCCTAGACCTTCCTATAAGAAGTTAGCCAAAAAGTAGCTTCGAAAAACGCTTAGGTTAAGTTTCAGAGTTGCTTCTAATGTACCAAAGCTGGACTTAGATATAATTTCACTCTCACAACATTATGGCTGGTTGGAGACAGTCCGAACCACAAGTACCGGGTCCATGGTTCTGGCCGTATACTGGGGGGACGGGGACGACTCCCATTAACCCCTGACTATACCGGGTATACGCTTTTCACAATGCCTTTCTGGTCTGTGCTGAAGCAGGGCATTCTGGCAGGCAAGTGGCTTGACCTTTATTAGTGAGCCTGGTTACCCCCTCTCGGAACCACAGACTTAGAAATCGCCAGCTCATATACAGTGCATAAAATATATTTATATATATACCCTTATACACCATTTTAATAAAAAATATCACAAAATTCTTCTAAGTCCCTCGGGAAGAGTGAAAGACGCGTACGTACATTTTCAGAGCTCCTAGACCTTCCTATAAGAAGTTAGCTAAAAAGTAGCTTCGAAAAACGCTTAGGTTAAGTTTCAGAGTTGTTTCTAATGTACCAAAGCTGGACTTCGACATAATTTCACTCTCACAACATTATGGCTGGTTGGAGAGGGTCCGAACCACAAGTACCGGGTCCATGGTTCTGGCCGTATACTGGGGGGACGGGGACGACTCCCATTAACCCCTGACTATACCGGGGATACGCTTATCACAATGCCTTTCTGGTCTGTGCTGAAGCAGGGCATTCTGGCAGCCAAGTGGCTTGACCTTTATTAGTGAGCCTGGTTACCCCCTCTCGGAACCACAGACTTAGAAATCGCCAGCTCATATACAGTGCATAAAATATATTTATATATATACCCTTATACACCATTTTAATAAAAAATATCACAAAATTCTTCTAAGTCCCTCGGGAAGAGTGAAAGACGCGCACGTTCATTTTCAGAGCTCCTAGACCTTCCTATAAGAAGTTAGCCAAAAAGTAGCTTCGAAAAACGCTTAGGTTAAGTTTCAGAGTTGCTTCTAATGTACCAAAGCTGGACTTAGATATAATTTCACTCTCACAACATTATGGCTGGTTGGAGACAGTCCGAACCACAAGTACCGGGTCCATGGTTCTGGCCGTATACTGGGGGGACGGGGACGACTCCCATTAACCCCTGACTATACCGGGGATACGCTTTTCACAATGCCTTTCTGGTCTGTGCTGAAGCAGGGCATTCTGGCAGGCAAGTGGCTTGACCTTTATTAGTGAGCCTGGTTACCCCCTCTCGGAACCACAGACTTAGAAATCGCCAGCTCATATACAGTGCATAAAATATATTTATATATATACCCTTATACACCATTTTAATAAAAAAAATCACAAAATTCTTCTAAGTCCCTCGGGAAGAGTGAAAGACGCGTACGTACATTTTCAGAGCTCCTAGACCTTCCTATAAGAAGTTAGCTAAAAAGTAGCTTCGAAAAACGCTTAGGTTAAGTTTCAGAGTTGTTTCTAATGTACCAAAGCTGGACTTAGACATAATTTCACTCTCACAACATTATGGCTGGTTGGAGACAGTCCGAACCACAAGTACCGGGTCCATGGTTCTGGCCGTATACTTGGGGGACGGGGACGACTCCCATTAACCCCTGACTATACCGGGGATACGCTTATCACAATGCCTTTCTGGTCTGTGCTGAAGCAGGGCATTCTGGCAGGCAAGTGGCTTGACCTTTATTAGTGAGCCTGGTTACCCCCTCTCGGAACCACAGACTTAGAAATCGCCAGCTCATATACAGTGCATAAAATATATTTATATATATATACCCTTATACACCATTTTAATAAAAAATATCACAAAATTCTTCTAAGTCCCTCGGGAAGAGTGAAAGACGCGCACGTTCATTTTCAGAGCTCCTAGACCTTCCTATAAGAAGTTAGCCAAAAAGTAGCTTCGAAAAACGCTTAGGTTAAGTTTCAGAGTTGCTTCTAATGTACCAAAGCTGGACTTAGATATAATTTCACTCTCACAACATTATGGCTGGTTGGAGACAGTCCGAACCACAAGTACCGGGTCCATGGTTCTGGCCGTATACTGGGGGGACGGGGACGACTCCCATTAACCCCTGACTATACCGGGGATACGCTTATCACAATGCCTTTCTGGTCTGTGCTGAAGCAGGGCATTCTGGCAGGCAAGTGGCTTGACCTTTATTAGTGAGCCTGGTTACCCCCTCTCGGAACCACAGACTTAGAAATCGCCAGCTCATATACAGTGCATAAAATATATTTTTATATATACCCTTATACACCATTTTAATAAAAAATATCACAAAATTCTTCTAAGTCCCTCGGGAAGAGTGAAAGACGCGCACGTTCATTTTCAGAGCTCCTAGACCTTCCTATAAGAAGTTAGCCAAAAAGTAGCTTCGAAAAACGCTTAGGTTAAGTTTCAGAGTTGCTTCTAATGTACCAAAGCTGGACTTAGACATAATTTCACTCTCACAACATTATGGCTGGTTGGAGACAGTCCGAACCACAAGTACCGGGTCCATGGTTCTGGCCGTATACTGGGGGGACGGGGACGACTCCCATTAACCCCTGACTATACCGGGGATACGCTTATCACAATGCCTTTCTGGTCTGTGCTGAAGCAGGGCATTCTGGCAGCCAAGTGGCTTGACCTTTATTAGTGAGCCTGGTTACCCCCTCTCGGAACCACAGACTTAGAAATCGCCAGCTCATATACAGTGCATAAAATATATTTATATATATATACCCTTATACACCATTTTAATAAAAAATATCACAAAATTCTTCTAAGTCCCTCGGGAAGAGTGAAAGACGCGCACGTTCATTTTCAGAGCTCCTAGACCTTCCTATAAGAAGTTAGCCAAAAAGTAGCTTCGAAAAACGCTTAGGTTAAGTTTCAGAGTTGCTTCTAATGTACCAAAGCTGGACTTAGATATAATTTCACTCTCACAACATTATGGCTGGTTGGAGACAGTCCGAACCACAAGTACCGGGTCCATGGTTCTGGCCGTATACTGGGGGGACGGGGACGACTCCCATTAACCCCTGAATATACCGGGGATACGCTTTTCACAATGCCTTTCTGGTCTGTGCTGAAGCAGGGCATTCTGGCAGGCAAGTGGCTTGACCTTTATTAGTGAGCCTGGTTACCCCCTCTCGGAACCACAGACTTAGAAATCGCCAGCTCATATACAGTGCATAAAATATATTTATATATATACCCTTATACACCATTTTAATAAAAAATATCACAAAATTCTTCTAAGTCCCTCGGGAAGAGTGAAAGACGCGTACGTACATTTTCAGAGCTCCTAGACCTTCCTATAAGAAGTTAGCTAAAAAGTAGCTTCGAAAAACGCTTAGGTTAAGTTTCAGAGTTGTTTCTAATGTACCAAAGCTGGACTTAGACATAATTTCACTCTCACAACATTATGGCTGGTTGGAGAGGGTCCGAACCACAAGTACCGGGTCCATGGTTCTGGCCGTATACTGGGGGGACGGGGGGGACTCCCATTAACCCCTGACTATACCGGGGATACGCTTATCACAATGCCTTTCTGGTCTGTGCTGAAGCAGGGCATTCTGGCAGCCAAGTGGCTTGACCTTTATTAGTGAGCCTGGTTACCCCCTCTCGGAACCACAGACTTAGAAATCGCCAGCTCATATACAGTGCATAAAATATATTTATATATATACCCTTATACACCATTTTAATAAAAAATATCACAAAATTCTTCTAAGTCCCTCGGGAAGAGTGAAAGACGCGCACGTTCATTTTCAGAGCTCCTAGACCTTCCTATAAGAAGTTAGCCAAAAAGTAGCTTCGAAAAACGCTTAGGTTAAGTTTCAGAGTTGCTTCTAATGTACCAAAGCTGGACTTAGATATAATTTCACTCTCACAACATTATGGCTGGTTGGAGACAGTCCGAACCACAAGTACCGGGTCCATGGTTCTGGCCGTATACTGGGGGGACGGGGACGACTCCCATTAACCCCTGACTATACCGGGGATACGCTTTTCACAATGCCTTTCTGGTCTGTGCTGAAGCAGGGCATTCTGGCAGGCAAGTGGCTTGACCTTTATTAGTGAGCCTGGTTACCCCCTCTCGGAACCACAGACTTAGAAATCGCCAGCTCATATACAGTGCATAAAATATATTTATATATATACCCTTATACACCATTTTAATAAAAAATATCACAAAATTCTTCTAAGTCCCTCGGGAAGAGTGAAAGACGCGTACGTACATTTTCAGAGCTCCTAGACCTTCCTATAAGAAGTTAGCTAAAAAGTAGCTTCGAAAAACGCTTAGGTTAAGTTTCAGAGTTGTTTCTAATGTACCAAAGCTGGACTTAGACATAATTTCACTCTCACAACATTATGGCTGGTTGGAGACAGTCCGAACCACAAGTACCGGGTCCATGGTTCTGGCCGTATACTTGGGGGACGGGGACGACTCCCATTAACCCCTGACTATACCGGGGATACGCTTATCACAATGCCTTTCTGGTCTGTGCTGAAGCAGGGCATTCTGGCAGGCAAGTGGCTTGACCTTTATTAGTGAGCCTGGTTACCCCCTCTCGGAACCACAGACTTAGAAATCGCCAGCTCATATACAGTGCATAAAATATATTTATATATATATACCCTTATACACCATTTTAATAAAAAATATCACAAAATTCTTCTAAGTCCCTCGGGAAGAGTGAAAGACGCGCACGTTCATTTTCAGAGCTCCTAGACCTTCCTATAAGAAGTTAGCCAAAAAGTAGCTTCGAAAAACGCTTAGGTTAAGTTTCAGAGTTGCTTCTAATGTACCAAAGCTGGACTTAGATATAATTTCACTCTCACAACATTATGGCTGGTTGGTGACAGTCCGAACCACAAGTACCGGGTCCATGGTTCTGGCCGTATACTGGGGGGACGGGGACGACTCCCATTAACCCCTGACTATACCGGGGATACGCTTTTCACAATGCCTTTCTGGTCTGTGCTGAAGCAGGGCATTCTGGCAGGCAAGTGGCTTGACCTTTATTAGTGAGCCTGGTTACCCCCTCTCGGAACCACAGACTTAGAAATCGCCAGCTCATATACAGTGCATAAAATATATTTATATATATACCCTTATACACCATTTTAATAAAAAATATCACAAAATTCTTCTAAATCCCTCGGGAAGAGTGAAAGACGCGTACGTACATTTTCAGAGCTCCTAGACCTTCCTATAAGAAGTTAGCTAAAAAGTAGCTTCGAAAAACGCTTAGGTTAAGTTTCAGAGTTGTTTCTAATGTACCAAAGCTGGACTTAGACATAATTTCACTCTCACAACATTATGGCTGGTTGGAGAGGGTCCGAACCACAAGTACCGGGTCCATGGTTCTGGCCGTATACTGGGGGGACGGGGACGACTCCCATTAACCCCTGACTATACCGGGGATACGCTTATCACAATGCCTTTCTGGTCTGTGCTGAAGCAGGGCATTCTGGCAGCCAAGTGGCTTGACCTTTATTAGTGAGCCTGGTTACCCCCTCTCGGAACCACAGACTTAGAAATCGCCAGCTCATATACAGTGCATAAAATATATTTATATATATACCCTTATACACCATTTTAATAAAAAATATCACAAAATTCTTCTAAGTCCCTCGGGAAGAGTGAAAGACGCGCACGTTCATTTTCAGAGCTCCTAGACCTTCCTATAAGAAGTTAGCCAAAAAGTAGCTTCGAAAAACGCTTAGGTTAAGTTTCAGAGTTGCTTCTAATGTACCAAAGCTGGACTTAGATATAATTTCACTCTCACAACATTATGGCTGGTTGGAGCCAGTCCGAACCACAAGTACCGGGTCCATGGTTCTGGCCGTATACTGGGGGGACGGGGACGACTCCCATTAACCCCTGACTATACCGGGGATACGCTTTTCACAATGCCTTTCTGGTCTGTGCTGAAGCAGGGCATTCTGGCAGGCAAGTGGCTTGACCTTTATTAGTGAGCCTGGTTACCCCCTCTCGGAACCACAGACTTAGAAATCGCCAGCTCATATACAGTGCATAAAATATATTTATATATATACCCTTATACACCATTTTAATAAAAAATATCACAAAATTCTTCTAAGTCCCTCGGGAAGAGTGAAAGACGCGTACGTACATTTTCAGAGCTCCTAGACCTTCCTATAAGAAGTTAGCTAAAAAGTAGCTTCGAAAAACGCTTAGGTTAAGTTTCAGAGTTGTTTCTAATGTACCAAAGCTGGACTTAGACATAATTTCACTCTCACAACATTATGGCTGGTTGGAGACAGTCCGAACCACAAGTACCGGGTCCATGGTTCTGGCCGTATACTTGGGGGACGGGGACGACTCCCATTAACCCCTGACTATACCGGGGATACGCTTATCACAATGCCTTTCTGGTCTGTGCTGAAGCAGGGCATTCTGGCAGGCAAGTGGCTTGACCTTTATTAGTGAGCCTGGTTACCCCCTCTCGGAACCACAGACTTAGAAATCGCCAGCTCATATACAGTGCATAAAATATATTTATATATATACCCTTATACACCATTTTAATAAAAAATATCACAAAATTCTTCTAAGTCCCTCGGGAAGAGTGAAAGACGCGCACGTTCATTTTCAGAGCTCCTAGACCTTCCTATAAGAAGTTAGCCAAAAAGTAGCTTCGAAAAACGCTTAGGTTAAGTTTCAGAGTTGCTTCTAATGTACCAAAGCTGGACTTAGATATAATTTCACTCTCACAACATTATGGCTGGTTGGAGACAGTCCGGACCACAAGTACCGGGTCCATGGTTCTGGCCGTATACTGGGGGGACGGGGACGACTCCCATTAACCCCTGACTATACCGGGGATACGCTTTTCACAATGCCTTTCTGGTCTGTGCTGAAGCAGGGCATTCTGGCAGGCAAGTGGCTTGACCTTTATTAGTGAGCCTGGTTACCCCCTCTCGGAACCACAGACTTAGAAATCGCCAGCTCATATACAGTGCATAAAATATATTTATATATATACCCTTATACACCATTTTAATAAAAAATATCACAAAATTCTTCTAAGTCCCTCGGGAAGAGTGAAAGACGCGTACGTACATTTTCAGAGCTCCTAGACCTTCCTATAAGAAGTTAGCTAAAAAGTAGCTTCGAAAAACGCTTAGGTTAAGTTTCAGAGTTGTTTCTAATGTACCAAAGCTGGACTTAGACATAATTTCACTCTCACAACATTATGGCTGGTTGGAGACAGTCCGAACCACAAGTACCGGGTCCATGGTTCTGGCCGTATACTTGGGGGACGGGGACGACTCCCATTAACCCCTGACTATACCGGGGATACGCTTATCACAATGCCTTTCTGGTCTGTGCTGAAGCAGGGCATTCTGGCAGGCAAGTGGCTTGACCTTTATTAGTGAGCCTGGTTACCCCCTCTCGGAACCACAGACTTAGAAATCGCCAGCTCATATACAGTGCATAAAATATATTTATATATATACCCTTATACACCATTTTAATAAAAAATATCACAAAATTCTTCTAAGTCCCTCGGGAAGAGTGAAAGACGCGCACGTTCATTTTCAGAGCTCCTAGACCTTCCTATAAGAAGTTAGCCAAAAAGTAGCTTCGAAAAACGCTTAGGTTAAGTTTCAGAGTTGCTTCTAATGTACCAAAGCTGGACTTAGATATAATTTCACTCTCACAACATTATGGCTGGTTGGAGACAGTCCGGACCACAAGTACCGGGTCCATGGTTCTGGCCGTATACTGGGGGGACGGGGACGACTCCCATTAACCCCTGACTATACCGGGGATACGCTTTTCACAATGCCTTTCTGGTCTGTGCTGAAGCAGGGCATTCTGGCAGGCAAGTGGCTTGACCTTTATTAGTGAGCCTGGTTACCCCCTCTCGGAACCACAGACTTAGAAATCGCCAGCTCATATACAGTGCATAAAATATATTTATATATATACCCTTATACACCATTTTAATAAAAAATATCACAAAATTCTTCTAAGTCCCTCGGGAAGAGTGAAAGACGCGCACGTTCATTTTCAGAGCTCCTAGACCTTCCTATAAGAAGTTAGCCAAAAAGTAGCTTCGAAAAACGCTTAGGTTAAGTTTCAGAGTTGCTTCTAATGTACCAAAGCTGGACTTAGATATAATTTCACTCTCACAACATTATGGCTGGTTGGAGACAGTCCGAACCACAAGTACCGGGTCCATGGTTCTGGCCGTATACTGGGGGGACGGGGACGACTCCCATTAACCCCTGACTATACCGGGGATACGCTTTTCACAATGCCTTTCTGGTCTGTGCTGAAGCAGGGCATTCTGGCAGGCAAGTGGCTTGACCTTTATTAGTGAGCCTGGTTACCCCCTCTCGGAACCACAGACTTAGAAATCGCCAGCTCATATACAGTGCATAAAATATATTTATATATATACCCTTATACACCATTTTAATAAAAAATATCACAAAATTCTTCTAAATCCCTCGGGAAGAGTGAAAGACGCGTACGTACATTTTCAGAGCTCCTAGACCTTCCTATAAGAAGTTAGCTAAAAAGTAGCTTCGAAAAACGCTTAGGTTAAGTTTCAGAGTTGTTTCTAATGTACCAAAGCTGGACTTAGACATAATTTCACTCTCACAACATTATGGCTGGTTGGAGAGGGTCCGAACCACAAGTACCGGGTCCATGGTTCTGGCCGTATACTGGGGGGACGGGGACGACTCCCATTAACCCCTGACTATACCGGGGATACGCTTATCACAATGCCTTTCTGGTCTGTGCTGAAGCAGGGCATTCTGGCAGCCAAGTGGCTTGACCTTTATTAGTGAGCCTGGTTACCCCCTCTCGGAACCACAGACTTAGAAATCGCCAGCTCATATACAGTGCATAAAATATATTTATATATATACCCTTATACACCATTTTAATAAAAAATATCACAAAATTCTTCTAAGTCCCTCGGGAAGAGTGAAAGACGCGCACGTTCATTTTCAGAGCTCCTAGACCTTCCTATAAGAAGTTAGCCAAAAAGTAGCTTCGAAAAACGCTTAGGTTAAGTTTCAGAGTTGCTTCTAATGTACCAAAGCTGGACTTAGATATAATTTCACTCTCACAACATTATGGCTGGTTGGAGCCAGTCCGAACCACAAGTACCGGGTCCATGGTTCTGGCCGTATACTGGGGGGACGGGGACGACTCCCATTAACCCCTGACTATACCGGGGATACGCTTTTCACAATGCCTTTCTGGTCTGTGCTGAAGCAGGGCATTCTGGCAGGCAAGTGGCTTGACCTTTATTAGTGAGCCTGGTTACCCCCTCTCGGAACCACAGACTTAGAAATCGCCAGCTCATATACAGTGCATAAAATATATTTATATATATACCCTTATACACCATTTTAATAAAAAATATCACAAAATTCTTCTAAGTCCCTCGGGAAGAGTGAAAGACGCGTACGTACATTTTCAGAGCTCCTAGACCTTCCTATAAGAAGTTAGCTAAAAAGTAGCTTCGAAAAACGCTTAGGTTAAGTTTCAGAGTTGTTTCTAATGTACCAAAGCTGGACTTAGACATAATTTCACTCTCACAACATTATGGCTGGTTGGAGACAGTCCGAACCACAAGTACCGGGTCCATGGTTCTGGCCGTATACTTGGGGGACGGGGACGACTCCCATTAACCCCTGACTATACCGGGGATACGCTTATCACAATGCCTTTCTGGTCTGTGCTGAAGCAGGGCATTCTGGCAGGCAAGTGGCTTGACCTTTATTAGTGAGCCTGGTTACCCCCTCTCGGAACCACAGACTTAGAAATCGCCAGCTCATATACAGTGCATAAAATATATTTATATATATACCCTTATACACCATTTTAATAAAAAATATCACAAAATTCTTCTAAGTCCCTCGGGAAGAGTGAAAGACGCGCACGTTCATTTTCAGAGCTCCTAAACCTTCCTATAAGAAGTTAGCCAAAAAGTAGCTTCGAAAAACGCTTAGGTTAAGTTTCAGAGTTGCTTCTAATGTACCAAAGCTGGACTTAGATATAATTTCACTCTCACAACATTATGGCTGGTTGGAGACAGTCCGGACCACAAGTACCGGGTCCATGGTTCTGGCCGTATACTGGGGGGACGGGGGGGACTCCCATTAACCCCTGACTATACCGGGGATACGCTTTTCACAATGCCTTTCTGGTCTGTGCTGAAGCAGGGCATTCTGGCAGGCAAGTGGCTTGACCTTTATTAGTGAGCCTGGTTACCCCCTCTCGGAACCACAGACTTAGAAATCGCCAGCTCATATACAGTGCATAAAATATATTTATATATATACCCTTATACACCATTTTAATAAAAAATATCACAAAATTCTTCTAAGTCCCTCGGGAAGAGTGAAAGACGCGTACGTACATTTTCAGAGCTCCTAGACCTTCCTATAAGAAGTTAGCTAAAAAGTAGCTTCGAAAAACGCTTAGGTTAAGTTTCAGAGTTGTTTCTAATGTACCAAAGCTGGACTTAGACATAATTTCACTCTCACAACATTATGGCTGGTTGGAGACAGTCCGAACCACAAGTACCGGGTCCATGGTTCTGGCCGTATACTTGGGGGACGGGGACGACTCCCATTAACCCCTGACTATACCGGGGATACGCTTATCACAATGCCTTTCTGGTCTGTGCTGAAGCAGGGCATTCTGGCAGGCAAGTGGCTTGACCTTTATTAGTGAGCCTGGTTACCCCCTCTCGGAACCACAGACTTAGAAATCGCCAGCTCATATACAGTGCATAAAATATATTTATATATATACCCTTATACACCATTTTAATAAAAAATATCACAAAATTCTTCTAAGTCCCTCGGGAAGAGTGAAAGACGCGCACGTTCATTTTCAGAGCTCCTAGACCTTCCTATAAGAAGTTAGCCAAAAAGTAGCTTCGAAAAACGCTTAGGTTAAGTTTCAGAGTTGCTTCTAATGTACCAAAGCTGGACTTAGATATAATTTCACTCTCACAACATTATGGCTGGTTGGAGACAGTCCGGACCACAAGTACCGGGTCCATGGTTCTGGCCGTATACTGGGGGGACGGGGACGACTCCCATTAACCCCTGACTATACCGGGGATACGCTTTTCACAATGCCTTTCTGGTCTGTGCTGAAGCAGGGCATTCTGGCAGGCAAGTGGCTTGACCTTTATTAGTGAGCCTGGTTACCCCCTCTCGGAACCACAGACTTAGAAATCGCCAGCTCATATACAGTGCATAAAATATATTTATATATATACCCTTATACACCATTTTAATAAAAAATATCACAAAATTCTTCTAAGTCCCTCGGGAAGAGTGAAAGACGCGTACGTACATTTTCAGAGCTCCTAGACCTTCCTATAAGAAGTTAGCTAAAAAGTAGCTTCGAAAAACGCTTAGGTTAAGTTTCAGAGTTGTTTCTAATGTACCAAAGCTGGACTTAGACATAATTTCACTCTCACAACATTATGGCTGGTTGGAGACAGTCCGAACCACAAGTACCGGGTCCATGGTTCTGGCCGTATACTTGGGGGACGGGGACGACTCCCATTAACCCCTGACTATACCGGGGATACGCTTATCACAATGCCTTTCTGGTCTGTGCTGAAGCAGGGCATTCTGGCAGGCAAGTGGCTTGACCTTTATTAGTGAGCCTGGTTACCCCCTCTCGGAACCACAGACTTAGAAATCGCCAGCTCATATACAGTGCATAAAATATATTTATATATATATACCCTTATACACCATTTTAATAAAAAATATCACAAAATTCTTCTAAGTCCCTCGGGAAGAGTGAAAGACGCGCACGTTCATTTTCAGAGCTCCTAGACCTTCCTATAAGAAGTTAGCCAAAAAGTAGCTTCGAAAAACGCTTAGGTTAAGTTTCAGAGTTGCTTCTAATGTACCAAAGCTGGACTTAGATATAATTTCACTCTCACAACATTATGGCTGGTTGGAGACAGTCCGAACCACAAGTACCGGGTCCATGGTTCTGGCCGTATACTGGGGGGACGGGGACGACTCCCATTAACCCCTGACTATACCGGGGATACGCTTTTCACAATGCCTTTCTGGTCTGTGCTGAAGCAGGGCATTCTGGCAGGCAAGTGGCTTGACCTTTATTAGTGAGCCTGGTTACCCCCTCTCGGAACCACAGACTTAGAAATCGCCAGCTCATATACAGTGCATAAAATATATTTTTATATATACCCTTATACACCATTTTAATAAAAAATATCACAAAATTCTTCTAAGTCCCTCGGGAAGAGTGAAAGACGCGCACGTTCATTTTCAGAGCTCCTAGACCTTCCTATAAGAAGTTAGCCAAAAAGTAGCTTCGAAAAACGCTTAGGTTAAGTTTCAGAGTTGCTTCTAATGTACCAAAGCTGGACTTAGATATAATTTCACTCTCACAACATTATGGCTGGTTGGAGACAGTCCGGACCACAAGTACCGGGTCCATGGTTCTGGCCGTATACTGGGGGGACGGGGACGACTCCCATTAACCCCTGACTATACCGGGGATACGCTTTTCACAATGCCTTTCTGGTCTGTGCTGAAGCAGGGCATTCTGGCAGGCAAGTGGCTTGACCTTTATTAGTGAGCCTGGTTACCCCCTCTCGGAACCACAGACTTAGAAATCGCCAGCTCATATACAGTGCATAAAATATATTTATATATATACCCTTATACACCATTTTAATAAAAAATATCACAAAATTCTTCTAAGTCCCTCGGGAAGAGTGAAAGACGCGTACGTACATTTTCAGAGCTCCTAGACCTTCCTATAAGAAGTTAGCTAAAAAGTAGCTTCGAAAAACGCTTAGGTTAAGTTTCAGAGTTGTTTCTAATGTACCAAAGCTGGACTTAGACATAATTTCACTCTCACAACATTATGGCTGGTTGGAGACAGTCCGAACCACAAGTACCGGGTCCATGGTTCTGGCCGTATACTTGGGGGACGGGGACGACTCCCATTAACCCCTGACTATACCGGGGATACGCTTATCACAATGCCTTTCTGGTCTGTGCTGAAGCAGGGCATTCTGGCAGGCAAGTGGCTTGACCTTTATTAGTGAGCCTGGTTACCCCCTCTCGGAACCACAGACTTAGAAATCGCCAGCTCATATACAGTGCATAAAATATATTTATATATATATACCCTTATACACCATTTTAATAAAAAATATCACAAAATTCTTCTAAGTCCCTCGGGAAGAGTGAAAGACGCGCACGTTCATTTTCAGAGCTCCTAGACCTTCCTATAAGAAGTTAGCCAAAAAGTAGCTTCGAAAAACGCTTAGGTTAAGTTTCAGAGTTGCTTCTAATGTACCAAAGCTGGACTTAGATATAATTTCACTCTCACAACATTATGGCTGGTTGGAGACAGTCCGAACCACAAGTACCGGGTCCATGGTTCTGGCCGTATACTGGGGGGACGGGGACGACTCCCATTAACCCCTGACTATACCGGGGATACGCTTTTCACAATGCCTTTCTGGTCTGTGCTGAAGCAGGGCATTCTGGCAGGCAAGTGGCTTGACCTTTATTAGTGAGCCTGGTTACCCCCTCTCGGAACCACAGACTTAGAAATCGCCAGCTCATATACAGTGCATAAAATATATTTTTATATATACCCTTATACACCATTTTAATAAAAAATATCACAAAATTCTTCTAAGTCCCTCGGGAAGAGTGAAAGACGCGCACGTTCATTTTCAGAGCTCCTAGACCTTCCTATAAGAAGTTAGCCAAAAAGTAGCTTCGAAAAACGCTTAGGTTAAGTTTCAGAGTTGCTTCTAATGTACCAAAGCTGGACTTAGACATAATTTCACTCTCACAACATTATGGCTGGTTGGAGACAGTCCGAACCACAAGTACCGGGTCCATGGTTCTGGCCGTATACTGGGGGGACGGGGACGACTCCCATTAACCCCTGACTATACCGGGGATACGCTTTTCACAATGCCTTTCTGGTCTGTGCTGAAGCAGGGCATTCTGGCAGGCAAGTGGCTTGACCTTTATTAGTGAGCCTGGTTACCCCCTCTCGGAACCACAGACTTAGAAATCGCCAGCTCATATACAGTGCATAAAATATATTTATATATATACCCTTATACACCATTTTAATAAAAAATATCACAAAATTCTTCTAAGTCCCTCGGGAAGAGTGAAAGACGCGTACGTACATTTTCAGAGCTCCTAGACCTTCCTATAAGAAGTTAGCTAAAAAGTAGCTTCGAAAAACGCTTAGGTTAAGTTTCAGAGTTGTTTCTAATGTACCAAAGCTGGACTTAGACATAATTTCACTCTCACAACATTATGGCTGGTTGGAGACAGTCCGAACCACAAGTACCGGGTCCATGGTTCTGGCCGTATACTTGGGGGACGGGGACGACTCCCATTAACCCCTGACTATACCGGGGATACGCTTATCACAATGCCTTTCTGGTCTGTGCTGAAGCAGGGCATTCTGGCAGGCAAGTGGCTTGACCTTTATTAGTGAGCCTGGTTACCCCCTCTCGGAACCACAGACTTAGAAATCGCCAGCTCATATACAGTGCATAAAATATATTTATATATATATACCCTTATACACCATTTTAATAAAAAATATCACAAAATTCTTCTAAGTCCCTCGGGAAGAGTGAAAGACGCGCACGTTCATTTTCAGAGCTCCTAGACCTTCCTATAAGAAGTTAGCCAAAAAGTAGCTTCGAAAAACGCTTAGGTTAAGTTTCAGAGTTGCTTCTAATGTACCAAAGCTGGACTTAGATATAATTTCACTCTCACAACATTATGGCTGGTTGGAGACAGTCCGAACCACAAGTACCGGGTCCATGGTTCTGGCCGTATACTGGGGGGACGGGGACGACTCCCATTAACCCCTGACTATACCGGGGATACGCTTTTCACAATGCCTTTCTGGTCTGTGCTGAAGCAGGGCATTCTGGCAGGCAAGTGGCTTGACCTTTATTAGTGAGCCTGGTTACCCCCTCTCGGAACCACAGACTTAGAAATCGCCAGCTCATATACAGTGCATAAAATATATTTATATATATACCCTTATACACCATTTTAATAAAAAATATCACAAAATTCTTCTAAATCCCTCGGGAAGAGTGAAAGACGCGTACGTACATTTTCAGAGCTCCTAGACCTTCCTATAAGAAGTTAGCTAAAAAGTAGCTTCGAAAAACGCTTAGGTTAAGTTTCAGAGTTGTTTCTAATGTACCAAAGCTGGACTTAGACATAATTTCACTCTCACAACATTATGGCTGGTTGGAGAGGGTCCGAACCACAAGTACCGGGTCCATGGTTCTGGCCGTATACTGGGGGGACGGGGACGACTCCCATTAACCCCTGACTATACCGGGGATACGCTTATCACAATGCCTTTCTGGTCTGTGCTGAAGCAGGGCATTCTGGCAGCCAAGTGGCTTGACCTTTATTAGTGAGCCTGGTTACCCCCTCTCGGAACCACAGACTTAGAAATCGCCAGCTCATATACAGTGCATAAAATATATTTATATATATACCCTTATACACCATTTTAATAAAAAATATCACAAAATTCTTCTAAGTCCCTCGGGAAGAGTGAAAGACGCGCACGTTCATTTTCAGAGCTCCTAGACCTTCCTATAAGAAGTTAGCCAAAAAGTAGCTTCGAAAAACGCTTAGGTTAAGTTTCAGAGTTGCTTCTAATGTACCAAAGCTGGACTTAGATATAATTTCACTCTCACAACATTATGGCTGGTTGGAGCCAGTCCGAACCACAAGTACCGGGTCCATGGTTCTGGCCGTATACTGGGGGGACGGGGACGACTCCCATTAACCCCTGACTATACCGGGGATACGCTTATCACAATGCCTTTCTGGTCTGTGCTGAAGCAGGGCATTCTGGCAGGCAAGTGGCTTGACCTTTATTAGTGAGCCTGGTTACCCCCTCTCGGAACCACAGACTTAGAAATCGCCAGCTCATATACAGTGCATAAAATATATTTATATATATACCCTTATACACCATTTTAATAAAAAATATCACAAAATTCTTCTAAGTCCCTCGGGAAGAGTGAAAGACGCGCACGTTCATTTTCAGAGCTCCTAGACCTTCCTATAAGAAGTTAGCCAAAAAGTAGCTTCGAAAAACGCTTAGGTTAAGTTTCAGAGTTGCTTCTAATGTACCAAAGCTGGACTTAGATATAATTTCACTCTCACAACATTATGGCTGGTTGGAGCCAGTCCGAACCACAAGTACCGGGTCCATGGTTCTGGCCGTATACTGGGGGGACGGGGACGACTCCCATTAACCCCTGACTATACCGGGGATACGCTTTTCACAATGCCTTTCTGGTCTGTGCTGAAGCAGGGCATTCTGGCAGGCAAGTGGCTTGACCTTTATTAGTGAGCCTGGTTACCCCCTCTCGGAACCACAGACTTAGAAATCGCCAGCTCATATACAGTGCATAAAATATATTTATATATATACCCTTATACACCATTTTAATAAAAAATATCACAAAATTCTTCTAAGTCCCTCGGGAAGAGTGAAAGACGCGTACGTACATTTTCAGAGCTCCTAGACCTTCCTATAAGAAGTTAGCTAAAAAGTAGCTTCGAAAAACGCTTAGGTTAAGTTTCAGAGTTGTTTCTAATGTACCAAAGCTGGACTTAGACATAATTTCACTCTCACAACATTATGGCTGGTTGGAGACAGTCCGAACCACAAGTACCGGGTCCATGGTTCTGGCCGTATACTTGGGGGACGGGGACGACTCCCATTAACCCCTGACTATACCGGGGATACGCTTATCACAATGCCTTTCTGGTCTGTGCTGAAGCAGGGCATTCTGGCAGGCAAGTTGCTTGACCTTTATTAGTGAGCCTGGTTACCCCCTCTCGGAACCACAGACTTTTAATCGCCAGCTCATATACAGTGCATAAAATATATTTATATATATACCCTTATACACCATTTTAATAAAAAATATCACAAAATTCTTCTAAGTCCCTCGGGAAGAGTGAAAGACGCGCACGTTCATTTTCAGAGCTCCTAGACCTTCCTATAAGAAGTTAGCCAAAAAGTAGCTTCGAAAAACGCTTAGGTTAAGTTTCAGAGTTGCTTCTAATGTACCAAAGCTGGACTTAGACATAATTTCACTCTCACAACATTATGGCTGGTTGGAGACAGTCCGAACCACAAGTACCGGGTCCATGGTTCTGGCCGTATACTGGGGGGACGGGGACGACTCCCATTAACCCCTGACTATACCGGGGATACGCTTATCACAATGCCTTTCTGGTCTGTGCTGAAGCAGGGCATTCTGGCAGCCAAGTGGCTTGACCTTTATTAGTGAGCCTGGTTACCCCCTCTCGGAACCACAGACTTAGAAATCGCCAGCTCATATACAGTGCATAAAATATATTTATATATATATACCCTTATACACCATTTTTATAAAAAATATCACAAAATTCTTCTAAGTCCCTCGGGAAGAGTGAAAGACGCGCACGTTCATTTTCAGAGCTCCTAGACCTTCCTATAAGAAGTTAGCCAAAAAGTAGCTTCGAAAAACGCTTAGGTTAAGTTTCAGAGTTGCTTCTAATGTACCAAAGCAAGACTTAGACATAATTTCACTCTCACAACATTATGGCTGGTTGGAGACAGTCCGAACCACAAGTACCGGGTCCATGGTTCTGGCCGTATACTGGGGGGACGGGGACGACTCCCATTAACCCCTGACTATACCGGGGATACGCTTATCACAATGCCTTTCTGGTCTGTGCTGAAGCAGGGCATTCTGGCAGGCAAGTGGCTTGACCTTTATTAGTGAGCCTGGTTACCCCCTCTCGGAACCACAGACTTAGAAATCGCCAGCTCATATACAGTGCATAAAATATATTTATATATATACCCTTATACACCATTTTAATAAAAAATATCACAAAATTCTTCTAAGTCCCTCGGGAAGAGTGAAAGACGCGTACGTACATTTTCAGAGCTCCTAGACCTTCCTATAAGAAGTTAGCTAAAAAGTAGCTTCGAAAAACGCTTAGGTTAAGTTTCAGAGTTGTTTCTAATGTACCAAAGCTGGACTTAGACATAATTTCACTCTCACAACATTATGGCTGGTTGGAGACAGTCCGAACCACAAGTACCGGGTCCATGGTTCTGGCCGTATACTGGGGGGACGGGGACGACTCCCATTAACCCCTGACTATACCGGGGATACGCTTTTCACAATGCCTTTCTGGTCTGTGCTGAAGCAGGGCATTCTGGCAGGCAAGTGGCTTGACCTTTATTAGTGAGCCTGGTTACCCCCTCTCGGAACCACAGACTTAGAAATCGCCAGCTCATATACAGTGCATAAAATATATTTATATATATACCCTTATACACCATTTTAATAAAAAATATCACAAAATTCTTCTAAATCCCTCGGGAAGAGTGAAAGACGCGTACGTACATTTTCAGAGCTCCTAGACCTTCCTATAAGAAGTTAGCTAAAAAGTAGCTTCGAAAAACGCTTAGGTTAAGTTTCAGAGTTGTTTCTAATGTACCAAAGCTGGACTTAGACATAATTTCACTCTCACAACATTATGGCTGGTTGGAGAGGGTCCGAACCACAAGTACCGGGTCCATGGTTCTGGCCGTATACTGGGGGGACGGGGACGACTCCCATTAACCCCTGACTATACCGGGGATACGCTTATCACAATGCCTTTCTGGTCTGTGCTGAAGCAGGGCATTCTGGCAGCCAAGTGGCTTGACCTTTATTAGTGAGCCTGGTTACCCCCTCTCGGAACCACAGACTTAGAAATCGCCAGCTCATATACAGTGCATAAAATATATTTATATATATACCCTTATACACCATTTTAATAAAAAATATCACAAAATTCTTCTAAGTCCCTCGGGAAGAGTGAAAGACGCGCACGTTCATTTTCAGAGCTCCTAGACCTTCCTATAAGAAGTTAGCCAAAAAGTAGCTTCGAAAAACGCTTAGGTTAAGTTTCAGAGTTGGTTCTAATGTACCAAAGCTGGACTTAGATATAATTTCACTCTCACAACATTATGGCTGGTTGGAGCCAGTCCGAACCACAAGTACCGGGTCCATGGTTCTGGCCGTATACTGGGGGGACGGGGACGACTCCCATTAACCCCTGACTATACCGGGGATACGCTTTTCACAATGCCTTTCTGGTCTGTGCTGAAGCAGGGCATTCTGGCAGGCAAGTGGCTTGACCTTTATTAGTGAGCCTGGTTACCCCCTCTCGGAACCACAGACTTAGAAATCGCCAGCTCATATACAGTGCATAAAATATATTTATATATATACCCTTATACACCATTTTAATAAAAAATATCACAAAATTCTTCTAAGTCCCTCGGGAAGAGTGAAAGACGCGCACGTTCATTTTCAGAGCTCCTAGACCTTCCTATAAGAAGTTAGCCAAAAAGTAGCTTCGAAAAACGCTTAGGTTAAGTTTCAGAGTTGCTTCTAATGTACCAAAGCAAGACTTAGATATAATTTCACTCTCACAACATTATGGCTGGTTGGAGCCAGTCCGAACCACAAGTACCGGGTCCATGGTTCTGGCCGTATACTGGGGGGACGGGGACGACTCCCATTAACCCCTGACTATACCGGGGATACGCTTTTCACAATGCCTTTCTGGTCTGTGCTGAAGCAGGGCATTCTGGCAGGCAAGTGGCTTGACCTTTATTAGTGAGCCTGGTTACCCCCTCTCGGAACCACAGACTTAGAAATCGCCAGCTCATATACAGTGCATAAAATATATTTATATATATACCCTTATACACCATTTTAATAAAAAATATCACAAAATTCTTCTAAGTCCCTCGGGAAGAGTGAAAGACGCGTACGTACATTTTCAGAGCTCCTAGACCTTCCTATAAGAAGTTAGCTAAAAAGTAGCTTCGAAAAACGCTTAGGTTAAGTTTCAGAGTTGTTTCTAATGTACCAAAGCTGGACTTAGACATAATTTCACTCTCACAACATTATGGCTGGTTGGAGACAGTCCGAACCACAAGTACCGGGTCCATGGTTCTGGCCGTATACTTGGGGGACGGGGACGACTCCCATTAACCCCTGACTATACCGGGGATACGCTTATCACAATGCCTTTCTGGTCTGTGCTGAAGCAGGGCATTCTGGCAGGCAAGTTGCTTGACCTTTATTAGTGAGCCTGGTTACCCCCTCTCGGAACCACAGACTTTTAATCGCCAGCTCATATACAGTGCATAAAATATATTTATATATATACCCTTATACACCATTTTAATAAAAAATATCACAAAATTCTTCTAAGTCCCTCGGGAAGAGTGAAAGACGCGCACGTTCATTTTCAGAGCTCCTAGACCTTCCTATAAGAAGTTAGCCAAAAAGTAGCTTCGAAAAACGCTTAGGTTAAGTTTCAGAGTTGCTTCTAATGTACCAAAGCTGGACTTAGACATAATTTCACTCTCACAACATTATGGCTGGTTGGAGACAGTCCGAACCACAAGTACCGGGTCCATGGTTCTGGCCGTATACTGGGGGGACGGGGACGACTCCCATTAACCCCTGACTATACCGGGGATACGCTTATCACAATGCCTTTCTGGTCTGTGCTGAAGCAGGGCATTCTGGCAGCCAAGTGGCTTGACCTTTATTAGTGAGCCTGGTTACCCCCTCTCGGAACCACAGACTTAGAAATCGCCAGCTCATATACAGTGCATAAAATATATTTATATATATATACCCTTATACACCATTTTTATAAAAAATATCACAAAATTCTTCTAAGTCCCTCGGGAAGAGTGAAAGACGCGCACGTTCATTTTCAGAGCTCCTAGACCTTCCTATAAGAAGTTAGCCAAAAAGTAGCTTCGAAAAACGCTTAGGTTAAGTTTCAGAGTTGCTTCTAATGTACCAAAGCAAGACTTAGACATAATTTCACTCTCACAACATTATGGCTGGTTGGAGACAGTCCGAACCACAAGTACCGGGTCCATGGTTCTGGCCGTATACTGGGGGGACGGGGACGACTCCCATTAACCCCTGACTATACCGGGGATACGCTTATCACAATGCCTTTCTGGTCTGTGCTGAAGCAGGGCATTCTGGCAGGCAAGTGGCTTGACCTTTATTAGTGAGCCTGGTTACCCCCTCTCGGAACCACAGACTTAGAAATCGCCAGCTCATATACAGTGCATAAAATATATTTATATATATACCCTTATACACCATTTTAATAAAAAATATCACAAAATTCTTCTAAGTCCCTCGGGAAGAGTGAAAGACGCGTACGTACATTTTCAGAGCTCCTAGACCTTCCTATAAGAAGTTAGCTAAAAAGTAGCTTCGAAAAACGCTTAGGTTAAGTTTCAGAGTTGTTTCTAATGTACCAAAGCTGGACTTAGACATAATTTCACTCTCACAACATTATGGCTGGTTGGAGAGGGTCCGAACCACAAGTACCGGGTCCATGGTTCTGGGCGTATACTGGGGGGACGGGGACGACTCCCATTAACCCCTGACTATACCGGGGATACGCTTATCACAATGCCTTTCTGGTCTGTGCTGAAGCAGGGCATTCTGGCAGCCAAGTGGCTTGACCTTTATTAGTGAGCCTGGTTACCCCCTCTCGGAACCACAGACTTAGAAATCGCCAGCTCATATACAGTGCATAAAATGTATTTATATATATATACCCTTATACACCATTTTAATAAAAAATATCACAAAATTCTTCTAAGTCCCTCGGAAAGAGTGAAAGACGCGCACGTTCATTTTCAGAGCTCCTAGACCTTCCTATAAGAAGTTAGCCAAAAAGTAGCTTCGAAAAACGCTTAGGTTAAGTTTCAGAGTTGCTTCTAATGTACCAAAGCTGGACTTAGACATAATTTCACTCTCACAACATTATGGCTGGTTGGAGACAGTCCGAACCACAAGTACCGGGTCCATGGTTCTGGCCGTATACTGGGGGGACGGGGACGACTCCCATTAACCCCTGACTATACCGGGGATACGCTTATCACAATGCCTTTCTGGTCTGTGCTGAAGCAGGGCATTCTGGCAGCCAAGTGGCTTGACCTTTATTAGTGAGCCTGGTTACCCCCTCTCGGAACCACAGACTTAGAAATCGCCAGCTCATATACAGTGCATAAAATATATTTATATATATATACCCTTATACACCATTTTTATAAAAAATATCACAAAATTCTTCTAAGTCCCTCGGGAAGAGTGAAAGACGCGCACGTTCATTTTCAGAGCTCCTAGACCTTCCTATAAGAAGTTAGCCAAAAAGTAGCTTCGAAAAACGCTTAGGTTAAGTTTCAGAGTTGCTTCTAATGTACCAAAGCAAGACTTAGACATAATTTCACTCTCACAACATTATGGCTGGTTGGAGACAGTCCGAACCACAAGTACCGGGTCCATGGTTCTGGCCGTATACTGGGGGGACGGGGACGACTCCCATTAACCCCTGACTATACCGGGGATACGCTTATCACAATGCCTTTCTGGTCTGTGCTGAAGCAGGGCATTCTGGCAGGCAAGTGGCTTGACCTTTATTAGTGAGCCTGGTTACCCCCTCTCGGAACCACAGACTTAGAAATCGCCAGCTCATATACAGTGCATAAAATATATTTATATATATACCCTTATACACCATTTTAATAAAAAATATCACAAAATTCTTCTAAGTCCCTCGGGAAGAGTGAAAGACGCGTACGTACATTTTCAGAGCTCCTAGACCTTCCTATAAGAAGTTAGCTAATAAATAGACAGCAGGGTATGAGGATTGCAGGACACACAGACAATTTGAGATGTTTTTACCGAAATTGAACTAAAATTAGCTAAATAGACAGCAGGGTATGAGGATTGCAGGACACACAGACAATTTGAGATGTTTTTACCTAAATTGAACTAAAATTAGCTAAATAGACAGCAGGGTATGAGGATTGCAGGACACACAGACAATTTGAGATGTTTTTACCTAAATTGAACTAAAATTAGCTAAATAGACAGCAGGGTATGAGGATTGCAGGACACACAGACAATTTGAGATGTTTTTACCTAAATTGAACTAAAATTAGCTAAATAGACAGCAGGGTATGAGGATTGCAGGACACACAGACAATTTGAGATGTTTTTACCTAAATTGAACTAAAATTAGCTAAATAGACAGCAGGGTATGAGGATTGCAGGACACACAGACAATTTTAGATGTTTTTACCTAAATTGAACTAAAATTAGCTAAATAGACAGCAGGGTATGAGGATTGCAGGACACACAGACAATTTGAGATGTTTTTACCTAAATTGAACTAAAATTAGCTAAATAGACAGCAGGGTATGAGGATTGCAGGACACACAGACAATTTGAGATGTTTTTACCTGAGAAAAGACAAGAGATGAGATGAGATGAGAAGCAGATCAATGGACCCAACATCCTTTTTTAAACTTCCATACTACTTTAAAGATTTCTACTTAAAAGCATTTCTGCTTAAGAGCAAAGGCTGCAAGCAACAATGGCTGTTGTAAGTTTACTTATATACATTTAGAAAGTCACCTGGTTGGTACAACAAACTTAATTAGCACATGTGAGGATAGTTAAACCAAATTGTTTTTCAAAGGTGGGTGTTGTCTTGCACAAGTGTGAAAGATGAATTAAATTAAGGCAATAGGGGGATGATTTCCATACAGACAATTTGAGATGTTTTTACCTAAATTGAACTAAAATTAGCTAAATAGACAGCAGGGTATGAGGATTGCAGGACACACAGACAATTTGAGATGTTTTTACCTAAATTGAACTAAAATTAGCTAAATAGACAGCATGGTATGAGGATTGCAGGACACACAGACAATTTGAGATGTTTTTACCTAAATTGAACTAAAATTAGCTAAATAGACAGCAGTGTATGAGGATTGCAGGACACACAAACAATTTGAGATGTTTTTACCTAAATTGAACTAAAATTAGCTAAATAGACAGCAGGGTATGAGGATTGCAGGACACACAGACAATTTGAGATGTTTTTACCTAAATTGAACTAAAATTAGCTAAATAGACAGCAGGGTATGAGGATTGCAGGACACACAGACAATTTGAGATGTTTTTACCTAAATTGAACTAAAATTAGCTAAATAGACAGCAGGGTATGAGGATTGCAGGACACACAGACAATTTGAGATGTTTTTACCTAAATTGAACTAAAATTAGCTAAATAGACAGCAGGGTATGAGGATTGCAGGACACACAGACAATTTGAGATGTTTTTACCTAAATTGAACTAAAATTAGCTAAATAGACAGCAGGGTATGAGGATTGCAGGACACACAGACTATTTGAGATGTTTTTACCTAAATTGAACTAAAATTAGCTAAATAGACAGCAGGGTATGAGGATTGCAGGACACACAGACAATTTGAGATGTTTTTACCTAAATTGAACTAAAATTAGCTAAATAGACAGCAGGGTATGAGGATTGCAGGACACACAGACAATTTGAGATGTTTTTACCTAAATTGAACTAAAATTAGCTAAATAGACAGTAGGGTATGAGGATTGCAGGACACACAGACAATTTTAGATGTTTTTACCTAAATTGAACTAAAATTAGCTAAATAGACAGCAGGGTATGAGGATTGCAGGACACACAGACAATTTGAGATGTTTTTACCTAAATTGAACTAAAATTAGCTACATAGACAGCAGGGTATGAGGATTGCAGGACACACAGACAATTTGAGATGTTTTTACCTAAATTGAACTAAAATTAGCTAAATAGACAGCAGGGTATGAGGATTGCAGGACACACAGACAATTTGAGATGTTTTTACCTAAATTGAACTAAAATTAGCTAAATAGACAGCAGGGTATGAGGATTGCAGGACACACAGACAATTTGAGATGTTTTTACCTGAGAAAAGACAAGAGATGAGATGAGATGAGAAGCAGATCAATGGACCCAACTTCCTTTTTTAAACTTCCATACTACTTTAAAGATTTCTACTTAAAAGCATTTCTGCATAAGAGCAAAGGCTGCAAGCAACAATGGCTGTTGTAAGTTTACTTATATACATTTAGAAAGTCACCTGGTTGGTACAACAAACTTAATTAGCACATGTGAGGATAGTTAAACCAAATTGTTTTTCAAAGGTGGGTGTTGTCTTGCACAAGTGTGAAAGATGAATTAAATTAAGGCAATAGGGGGATGATTTCCATACAGACAATTTGAGATGTTTTTACCTAAATTGAACTAAAATTAGCTAAATAGACAGCAGGGTATGAGGATTGCAGGACACACAGACAATTTGAGATGTTTTTACCTAAATTGAACTAAAATTAGCTAAATAGACAGCATGGTATGAGGATTGCAGGACACACAGACAATTTGAGATGTTTTTACCTAAATTGAACTAAAATTAGCTAAATAGACAGCAGTGTATGAGGATTGCAGGACACACAAACAATTTGAGATGTTTTTACCTAAATTGAACTAAAATTAGCTAAATAGACAGCAGGGTATGAGGATTGCAGGACACACAGACACTTTGAGATGTTTTTACCTAAATTGAACTAAAATTAGCTAAATAGACAGCAGGGTATGAGGATTGCAGGACACACAGACAATTTGAGATGTTTTTACCTAAATTGAACTAAAATTAGCTAAATAGAAAGCAGGGTATGAGGATTGCAGGACACAGACAATTTGAGATGTTTTTACCTAAATTGAACTAAAATTAGTTAAATAGACAGCAGGGTATGAGGATTGCAGGACACACAGACAATTTGAGATGTTTTTACCTAAATTGAACTAAAATTAGCTAAATAGACAGCAGGGTATGAGGATTGCAGGACACACAGACAATTTGAGATGTTTTTACCTAAATTGAACTAAAATTAGCTAAATAGACAGCAGGGTATGAGGATTGCAGGACACACAGACAATTTGAGATGTTTTTACCTAAATTGAACTAAAATTAGCTAAATAGACAGCAGGGTATGAGGATTGCAGGACACACAGACAATTTGAGATGTTTTTACCTAAATTGAACTAAAATTAGCTAAATAGACAGCAGGGTATGAGGATTGCAGGACACACAGACAATTTGAGATGTTTTTACCTAAATTGAACTAAAATCAGCTAAATAGACAGCAGGGTATGAGGATTGCAGGACACACAGACAATTTGAGATGTTTTTACCTAAATTGAACTAAAATTAGCTAAATAGACAGCAGGGTATGAGGATTGCAGGACACACAGACAATTTAGATGTTTTTACATAAATTGAACTAAAATTAGCTAAATAGACAGCAGGGTATGAGGATTGCAGGACACACAGACAATTTGAGATGTTTTTACCTGAGAAAAGACAAGAGATGAGATGAGATGAGAAGCAGATCAATGGACCAAACTTCCTTTTTTAAACTTCCATACTACTTTAAAGATTTCTACTTAAAAGCATTTCTGCTTAAGAGCAAAGGCTGCAAGCAGCAATGGCTGTTGTAAGTTTACTTATATACATTTAGAAAGTCACCTGGTTGGTACAACAAACTTAATTAGCACATGTGAGGGTAGTTAAACCAAATTGTTTTTCAAAGGTGGGTGTTGTCTTGCACAAGTGTGAAAGATGAATTAAATTAAGGCAATAGGGGGATGATTTCCATACAGACAATTTGAGATGTTTTTACCTAAATTGAACTAAAATTAGCTAAATAGACAGCAGGGTATGAGGATTGCAGGACACACAGACAATTTGAGATGTTTTTACCTAAATTGAACTAAAATTAGCTAAATAGACAGCATGGTATGAGGATTGCAGGACACACAGACAATTTGAGATGTTTTTACCTAAATTGAACTAAAATGAGCTAAATAGACAGCAGGGTATGAGGATTGCAGGACACACAGACAATTTTAGATGTTTTTACCTAAATTGAACTAAAATTAGCTAAATAGACAGCAGGGTATGAGGATTGCAGGACACACAGACAATTTGAGATGTTTTTACCTAAATTGAACTAAAATTAGCTAAATAGACAGCAGGGTATGAGGATTGCAGGACACACAGACACTTTGAGATGTTTTTACCTAAATTGAACTAAAATTAGCTAAATAGACAGCAGGGTATGAGGATTGCAGGACACACAGACAATTTGAGATGTTTTTACCTAAATTGAACTAAAATTAGCTAAATAGACAGCAGGGTATGAGGATTGCAGGACACACAGACAATTTGAGATGTTTTTACCTAAATTGAACTAAAATTAGCTAAATAGACAGCAGGGTATGAGGATTGCAGGACACACAGACAATTTGAGATGTTTTTACATAAATTGAACTAAAATTAGCTAAATAGACAGCAGGGTATGAGGATTGCAGGACACACAGACAATTTGAGATGTTTTTACCTGAGAAAAGACAAGAGATGATATGAGATGAGAAGCAGATCAATGGACCCAACTTCCTTTTTTAAACTTCCATACTACTTTAAAGATTTCTACTTAAAAGCATTTCTGCTTAAGAGCAAAGGCTGCAAGCAGCAATGGCTGTTGTAAGTTTACTTATATACATTTAGAAAGTCACCTGGTTGGTACAACAAACTTAATTAGCACATGTGAGGGTAGTTAAACCAAATTGTTTTTCAAAGGTGGGTGTTGTCTTGCACAAGTGTGAAAGATGAATTAAATTAAGGCAATAGGGGGATGATTTCCATACAGACAATTTGAGATGTTTTTACCTAAATTGAACTAAAATTAGCTAAATAGACAGCAGGGTATGAGGATTGCAGGACACACAGACAATTTGAGATGTTTTACCTGAGAAAAGACAAGAGATGTGACAAGAGCAAGCAGCTCCTCCCTCCCATGCAAATGACTGGAGGCAGAGGAGTAGAGGGACAGAAGCCTGTGCTGCTTGTAATGGGACAGGATTTGGGGTGCTGTTTCATGCTCTATCTCCCTCCCTCCCACTGTCTCAGGTGCAGAAAGTTTTCAAGGGAGAGAGGAAAGGAAGAGGAAAATGGAAGCTGAGGAGAGCTGGTCCTGTCCCTCTTGTTGGTAAAGAGGGGGCATCCAGAAAGAGGTAAGGAGATAGTTTTATTTTAATTCAAGAAGGAGTGCCTGGTGGCGAAGCTGGTGTGCTCTGTCACACTACAGACCCCTCCCTGTGTGTGTGTGTGCGTGCGTGCGTGCGTGCGTGCGTCTGCAGGGGGTATCTGTCCCATCCATAGATATCAGGGGTACTGCAGCTGCTGCTGTTCAAACTTTTGCTTTAGGCCCATTCCTTTGATGTTAATAAGCGTTTCTAGTACAATCTTTTTCGCTCTGTTCACCCACATCTTTACATTACCTTGTGTGTGTGTGTATGTGTATGTGTGTGTACGTGTGTATAGCATGTGTTTGAAACACTATACTGTATCTGCATAGAAAAAAAGCCTTCTTTTAGTAATGTACAGTTCAAATACTGTATGAACATGACCCCATCTCATCTCATCCCCCTGACTCTGGATACAAAACATTCATGTATTCGTTTGCAACTTTTCATACAATTTGCTTGCACCATTTCAGAGAAATTAAATATTTAAAATGGAAATAAATTGGTAACTGCAGTAACAAACAACACTGTACATGCTAATAGTACATCCATGTAAGCAGTACATACATGCTCAGGAGTTGTTTTTTTGGATCGGTATATACTTGTCATTATCCACTTCAACCATTTTAATTCCCCCCTTTTAAATTATTGTACTGGTTGATGTGTATGTATATATATCTATATATATATATATATATATATATATATATATATTTCAACCATTATCACCTACAGTACAGTAGCATACAGTGCTCCCACTGCAGCAAGGGATTCTGGGAAATGACATGCAATGTTTACTCGCTCATCCCACAACGTGGCGGTATCAAATATAGCGTTTTCCCAGTTATTATATCCCTGCAGGATGTAGGATAATCCCAGCCAAACCCACATACTTACTACATTCCCGTTATGTCACATGTATTATTTCCTGTGAAGGAAGCGCTATGTATATTCCCATTATGGTCACAAATTGGACGATACTGTATTTCCATTATGTCTCCTATTATTTTCCCATGATATCTCATAGAATACTGTCATCCAAAACCACATCATTATTGAATGATTGAAAATGATGCCTCCGTTTTATGTCAAGATTGTCTTGACACTTAGACCCCCAAGATTTCAATAGCGCCTCACTTAAAAGATGACATTATTTTTGATTCAAATGAACTTTTATGGTGCAGAAGCCGCATGGTGCCTGTGCCTACAGTGTATGTATTTGTCAGTGTGTCTCTATCTGCATTTCTGTCTCTTGCTGGCCGCCAGCCTGTGTGATGATGTCAGCCTGTCTGTGATGTAAGAGAGACATTGTGATATCATCACATACTGTAGGCAGGATGGCAGGTGTAAAGCTTCTAAAAGAGAGAGGGAGGGAGAGAGGGAGAGGAGAGAGAGGGAGAAAGAGGGAGAGAGAGAGCAAGCAGCTCCTCCCTCCCATGCAAATGACTGGAGGCAGAGGAGTAGAGGGACAGAAGCCTGTGCTGCTTGTAATGGGACAGGATTTGGGGTGCTGTTTCATGCTCTATCTCCCTCCCTCCCACTGTCTCAGGTGCAGAAAGTTTTCAAGGGAGAGAGGAAAGGAAGAGGAAAATGGAAGCTGAGGAGAGCTGGTCCTGTCCCTCTTGTTGGTAAAGAGGGGGCATCCAGAAAGAGGTAAGGAGATAGTTTTATTTTAATTCAAGAAGGAGTGCCTGGTGGCGAAGCTGGTGTGCTCTGTCACACTACAGACCCCTCCCTGTGTGTGTGCGTGCGTGCGTGCGTGCGTGCGTCTGCAGGGGGTATCTGTCCCATCCATAGATATCAGGGGTACTGCAGCTGCTGCTGTTCAAACTTTTGCTTTAGGCCCATTCCTTTGATGTTAATAAGCGTTTCTAGTACAATCTTTTTCGCTCTGTTCACCCACATCTTTACATTACCTCGTGTGTGTGTGTGTGTGTGTGTGTATGTGTATGTGTGTGTACGTGTGTATAGCATGTGTTTGAAACACTATACTGTATCTGCATAGAAAAAAAGCCTTCTTTTAGTAATGTACAGTTCAAATACTGTATGAACATGACCCCATCTCATCTCATCCCCCTGACTCTGGATACAAAACATTCATGTATTCGTTTGCAACTTTTCATACAATTTGCTTGCACCATTTCAGAGAAATTAAATATTTAAAATGGAAATAAATTGGTAACTGCAGTAACAAACAACACTGTACATGCTAATAGTACATCCATCTAAGCAGTACATACATGCTCAGGAGTTGTTTTTTTGGATCGGTATATACTTGTCATTATCCACTTCAACCATTTTAATTCCCCCCTTTTAAATTATTGTACTGGTTGATGTGTATGTATATATATATCTATATATATATATATATATATATATATATATATATATATATATATTTCAACCATTATCACCTACAGTACAGTAGCATACAGTGCTCCCACTGCAGCAAGGGATTCTGGGAAATGACATGCAATGTTTACTCGCTCATCCCACAACGTGGTGGTATCAAATATAGCGTTTTCCCAGTTATTATATCCCTGCAGGATGTAGGATAATCCCAGCCAAACCCACATACTTACTACATTCCCGTTATGTCACATGTATTATTTCCTGTGAAGGAAGCGCTATGTATATTCCCATTATGGTCACAAATTGGACGATACTGTATTTCCATTATGTCTCCTATTATTTTCCCATGATATCTCATAGAATACTGTCATCCAAAACCACATCATTATTGAATGATTGAAAATGATGCCCCCGTTTTATGTCAAGATTGTCTTGACACTTAGACCCCCAAGATTTCAATAGCGCCTCACTTAAAAGATGACATTATTTTTGATTCAAATGAACTTTTATGGTGCAGAAGCCGCATGGTGCCTGTGCCTACAGTGTATGTATTTGTCAGTGTGTCTCTATCTGCATTTCTGTCTCTTGCTGGCCGCCAGCCTGTGTGATGATGTCAGCCTGTCTGTGATGTAAGAGAGACATTGTGATATCATCACATACTGTAGGCAGGATGGCAGGTGTAAAGCTTCTAAAAGAGAGAGGGAGGGAGAGAGGGAGAGGAGAGAGAGGGAGAAAGAGGGAGAGAGAGAGCAAGCAGCTCCTCCCTCCCATGCAAATGACTGGAGGCAGAGGAGTAGAGGGACAGAAGCCTGTGCTGCTTGTAATGGGACAGGATTTGGGGTGCTGTTTCATGCTCTATCTCCCTCCCTCCCACTGTCTCAGGTGCAGAAAGTTTTCAAGGGAGAGAGGAAAGGAAGAGGAAAATGGAAGCTGAGGAGAGCTGGTCCTGTCCCTCTTGTTGGTAAAGAGGGGGCATCCAGAAAGAGGTAAGGAGATAGTTTTATTTTAATTCAAGAAGGAGTGCCTGGTGGCGAAGCTGGTGTGCTCTGTCACACTACAGACCCCTCCCTGTGTGCGTGCGTGCGTGCGTGCGTGCGTGCGTCTGCAGGGGGTATCTGTCCCATCCATAGATATCAGGGGTACTGCAGCTGCTGCTGTTCAAACTTTTGCTTTAGGCCCATTCCTTTGATGTTAATAAGCGTTTCTAGTACAATCTTTTTCGCTCTGTTCACCCACATCTTTACATTACCTCGTGTGTGTGTGTGTGTGTGTGTATGTGTATGTGTGTGTACGTGTGTATAGCATGTGTTTGAAACACTATACTGTATCTGCATAGAAAAAAAGCCTTCTTTTAGTAATGTACAGTTCAAATACTGTATGAACATGACCCCATCTCATCTCATCCCCCTGACTCTGGATACAAAACATTCATGTATTCGTTTGCAACTTTTCATACAATTTGCTTGCACCATTTCAGAGAAATTAAATATTTAAAATGGAAATAAATTGGTAACTGCAGTAACAAACAACACTGTACATGCTAATAGTACATCCATGTAAGCAGTACATACATGCTCAGGAGTTGTTTTTTTGGATCGGTATATACTTGTCATTATCCACTTCAACCATTTTAATTCCCCCCTTTTAAATTATTGTACTGGTTGATGTGTATGTATATATATCTATATATATATATATATATATATATATATTTCAACCATTATCACCTACAGTACAGTAGCATACAGTGCTCCCACTGCAGCAAGGGATTCTGGGAAATGACATGCAATGTTTACTCGCTCATCCCACAACGTGGCGGTATCAAATATAGCGTTTTCCCAGTTATTATATCCCTGCAGGATGTAGGATAATCCCAGCCAAACCCACATACTTACTACATTCCCGTTATGTCACATGTATTATTTCCTGTGAAGGAAGCGCTATGTATATTCCCATTATGGTCACAAATTGGACGATACTGTATTTCCATTATGTCTCCTATTATTTTCCCATGATATCTCATAGAATACTGTCATCCAAAACCACATCATTATTGAATGATTGAAAATGATGCCTCCGTTTTATGTCAAGATTGTCTTGACACTTAGACCCCCAAGATTTCAATAGCGCCTCACTTAAAAGATGACATTATTTTTGATTCAAATGAACTTTTATGGTGCAGAAGCCGCATGGTGCCTGTGCCTACAGTGTATGTATTTGTCAGTGTGTCTCTATCTGCATTTCTGTCTCTTGCTGGCCGCCAGCCTGTGTGATGATGTCAGCCTGTCTGTGATGTAAGAGAGACATTGTGATATCATCACATACTGTAGGCAGGATGGCAGGTGTAAAGCTTCTAAAAGAGAGAGGGAGGGAGAGAGGGAGAGGAGAGAGAGGGAGAAAGAGGGAGAGAGAGAGCAAGCAGCTCCTCCCTCCCATGCAAATGACTGGAGGCAGAGGAGTAGAGGGACAGAAGCCTGTGCTGCTTGTAATGGGACAGGATTTGGGGTGCTGTTTCATGCTCTATCTCCCTCCCTCCCACTGTCTCAGGTGCAGAAAGTTTTCAAGGGAGAGAGGAAAGGAAGAGGAAAATGGAAGCTGAGGAGAGCTGGTCCTGTCCCTCTTGTTGGTAAAGAGGGGGCATCCAGAAAGAGGTAAGGAGATAGTTTTATTTTAATTCAAGAAGGAGTGCCTGGTGGCGAAGCTGGTGTGCTCTGTCACACTACAGACCCCTCCCTGTGTGTGTGCGTGCGTGCGTGCGTGCGTGCGTCTGCAGGGGGTATCTGTCCCATCCATAGATATCAGGGGTACTGCAGCTGCTGCTGTTCAAACTTTTGCTTTAGGCCCATTCCTTTGATGTTAATAAGCGTTTCTAGTACAATCTTTTTCGCTCTGTTCACCCACATCTTTACATTACCTCGTGTGTGTGTGTGTGTGTGTGTGTGTATGTGTATGTGTGTGTACGTGTGTATAGCATGTGTTTGAAACACTATACTGTATCTGCATAGAAAAAAAGCCTTCTTTTAGTAATGTACAGTTCAAATACTGTATGAACATGACCCCATCTCATCTCATCCCCCTGACTCTGGATACAAAACATTCATGTATTCGTTTGCAACTTTTCATACAATTTGCTTGCACCATTTCAGAGAAATTAAATATTTAAAATGGAAATAAATTGGTAACTGCAGTAACAAACAACACTGTACATGCTAATAGTACATCCATGTAAGCAGTACATACATGCTCAGGAGTTGTTTTTTTGGATCGGTATATACTTGTCATTATCCACTTCAACCATTTTAATTCCCCCCTTTTAAATTATTGTACTGGTTGATGTGTATGTATATATATCTATATATATATATATATATATATATATATATTTCAACCATTATCACCTACAGTACAGTAGCATACAGTGCTCCCACTGCAGCAAGGGATTCTGGGAAATGACATGCAATGTTTACTCGCTCATCCCACAACGTGGCGGTATCAAATATAGCGTTTTCCTAGTTATTATATCCCTGCAGGATGTAGGATAATCCCAGCCAAACCCACATACTTACTACATTCCCGTTATGTCACATGTATTATTTCCTGTGAAGGAAGCGCTATGTATATTCCCATTATGGTCACAAATTGGACGATACTGTATTTCCATTATGTCTCCTATTATTTTCCCATGATATCTCATAGAATACTGTCATCCAAAACCACATCATTATTGAATGATTGAAAATGATGCCTCCGTTTTATGTCAAGATTGTCTTGACACTTAGACCCCCAAGATTTCAATAGCGCCTCACTTAAAAGATGACATTATTTTTGATTCAAATGAACTTTTATGGTGCAGAAGCCGCATGGTGCCTGTGCCTACAGTGTATGTATTTGTCAGTGTGTCTCTATCTGCATTTCTGTCTCTTGCTGGCCGCCAGCCTGTGTGATGATGTCAGCCTGTCTGTGATGTAAGAGAGACATTGTGATATCATCACATACTGTAGGCAGGATGGCAGGTGTAAAGCTTCTAAAAGAGAGAGGGAGGGAGAGAGGGAGAGGAGAGAGAGGGAGAAAGAGGGAGAGAGAGAGCAAGCAGCTCCTCCCTCCCATGCAAATGACTGGAGGCAGAGGAGTAGAGGGACAGAAGCCTGTGCTGCTTGTAATGGGACAGGATTTGGGGTGCTGTTTCATGCTCTATCTCCCTCCCTCCCACTGTCTCAGGTGCAGAAAGTTTTCAAGGGAGAGAGGAAAGGAAGAGGAAAATGGAAGCTGAGGAGAGCTGGTCCTGTCCCTCTTGTTGGTAAAGAGGGGGCATCCAGAAAGAGGTAAGGAGATAGTTTTATTTTAATTCAAGAAGGAGTGCCTGGTGGCGAAGCTGGTGTGCTCTGTCACACTACAGACCCCTCCCTGTGTGTGTGCGTGCGTGCGTGCGTGCGTGCGTCTGCAGGGGGTATCTGTCCCATCCATAGATATCAGGGGTACTGCAGCTGCTGCTGTTCAAACTTTTGCTTTAGGCCCATTCCTTTGATGTTAATAAGCGTTTCTAGTACAATCTTTTTCGCTCTGTTCACCCACATCTTTACATTACCTCGTGTGTGTGTGTGTGTGTGTGTGTGTATGTGTATGTGTGTGTACGTGTGTATAGCATGTGTTTGAAACACTATACTGTATCTGCATAGAAAAAAAGCCTTCTTTTAGTAATGTACAGTTCAAATACTGTATGAACATGACCCCATCTCATCTCATCCCCCTGACTCTGGATACAAAACATTCATGTATTCGTTTGCAACTTTTCATACAATTTGCTTGCACCATTTCAGAGAAATTAAATATTTAAAATGGAAATAAATTGGTAACTGCAGTAACAAACAACACTGTACATGCTAATAGTACATCCATGTAAGCAGTACATACATGCTCAGGAGTTGTTTTTTTGGATCGGTATATACTTGTCATTATCCACTTCAACCATTTTAATTCCCCCCTTTTAAATTATTGTACTGGTTGATGTGTATGTATATATATCTATATATATATATATATATATATATTTCAACCATTATCACCTACAGTACAGTAGCATACAGTGCTCCCACTGCAGCAAGGGATTCTGGGAAATGACATGCAATGTTTACTCGCTCATCCCACAACGTGGCGGTATCAAATATAGCGTTTTCCCAGTTATTATATCCCTTCAGGATGTAGGATAATCCCAGCCAAACCCACATACTTACTACATTCCCGTTATGTCACATGTATTATTTCCTGTGAAGGAAGCGCTATGTATATTCCCATTATGGTCACAAATTGGACGATACTGTATTTCCATTATGTCTCCTATTATTTTCCCATGATATCTCATAGAATACTGTCATCCAAAACCACATCATTATTGAATGATTGAAAATGATGCCTCCATTTTATGTCAAGATTGTCTTGACACTTAGACCCCCAAGATTTCAATAGCGCCTCACTTAAAAGATGACATTATTTTTGATTCAAATGAACTTTTATGGTGCAGAAGCCGCATGGTGCCTGTGCCTACAGTGTATGTATTTGTCAGTGTGTCTCTATCTGCATTTCTGTCTCTTGCTGGCCGCCAGCCTGTGTGATGATGTCAGCCTGTCTGTGATGTAAGAGAGACATTGTGATATCATCACATACTGTAGGCAGGATGGCAGGTGTAAAGCTTCTAAAAGAGAGAGGGAGGGAGAGAGGGAGAGGAGAGAGAGGGAGAAAGAGGGAGAGAGAGAGCAAGCAGCTCCTCCCTCCCATGCAAATGACTGGAGGCAGAGGAGTAGAGGGACAGAAGCCTGTGCTGCTTGTAATGGGACAGGATTTGGGGTGCTGTTTCATGCTCTATCTCCCTCCCTCCCACTGTCTCAGGTGCAGAAAGTTTTCAAGGGAGAGAGGAAAGGAAGAGGAAAATGGAAGCTGAGGAGAGCTGGTCCTGTCCCTCTTGTTGGTAAAGAGGGGGCATCCAGAAAGAGGTAAGGAGATAGTTTTATTTTAATTCAAGAAGGAGTGCCTGGTGGCGAAGCTGGTGTGCTCTGTCACACTACAGACCCCTCCCTGTGTGTGTGCGTGCGTGCGTGCGTGCGTGCGTGCGTGCGTCTGCAGGGGGTATCTGTCCCATCCATAGATATCAGGGGTACTGCAGCTGCTGCTGTTCAAACTTTTGCTTTAGGCCCATTCCTTTGATGTTAATAAGCGTTTCTAGTACAATCTTTTTCGCTCTGTTCACCCACATCTTTACATTACCTCGTGTGTGTGTGTGTGTGTGTGTGTATGTGTATGTGTGTGTACGTGTGTATAGCATGTGTTTGAAACACTATACTGTATCTGCATAGAAAAAAAGCCTTCTTTTAGTAATGTACAGTTCAAATACTGTATGAACATGACCCCATCTCATCTCATCCCCCTGACTCTGGATACAAAACATTCATGTATTCGTTTGCAACTTTTCATACAATTTGCTTGCACCATTTCAGAGAAATTAAATATTTAAAATGGAAATAAATTGGTAACTGCAGTAACAAACAACACTGTACATGCTAATAGTACATCCATGTAAGCAGTACATACATGCTCAGGAGTTGTTTTTTTGGATCGGTATATACTTGTCATTTTCCACTTCAACCATTTTAATTCCCCCCTTTTAAATTATTGTACTGGTTGATGTGTATGTATATATATCTATATATATATATATATATATATATTTCAACCATTATCACCTACAGTACAGTAGCATACAGTGCTCCCACTGCAGCAAGGGATTCTGGGAAATGACATGCAATGTTTACTCGCTCATCCCACAACGTGGCGGTATCAAATATAGCGTTTTCCCAGTTATTATATCCCTGCAGGATGTAGGATAATCCCAGCCAAACCCACATACTTACTACATTCCCGTTATGTCACATGTATTATTTCCTGTGAAGGAAGCGCTATGTATATTCCCATTATGGTCACAAATTGGACGATACTGTATTTCCATTATGTCTCCTATTATTTTCCCATGATATCTCATAGAATACTGTCATCCAAAACCACATCATTATTGAATGATTGAAAATGATGCCTCCGTTTTATGTCAAGATTGTCTTGACACTTAGACCCCCAAGATTTCAATAGCGCCTCACTTAAAAGATGACATTATTTTTGATTCAAATGAACTTTTATGGTGCAGAAGCCGCATGGTGCCTGTGCCTACAGTGTATGTATTTGTCAGTGTGTCTCTATCTGCATTTCTGTCTCTTGCTGGCCGCCAGCCTGTGTGATGATGTCAGCCTGTCTGTGATGTAAGAGAGACATTGTGATATCATCACATACTGTAGGCAGGATGGCAGGTGTAAAGCTTCTAAAAGAGAGAGGGAGGGAGAGAGGGAGAGGAGAGAGAGGGAGAAAGAGGGAGAGAGAGAGCAAGCAGCTCCTCCCTCCCATGCAAATGACTGGAGGCAGAGGAGTAGAGGGACAGAAGCCTGTGCTGCTTGTAATGGGACAGGATTTGGGGTGCTGTTTCATGCTCTATCTCCCTCCCTCCCACTGTCTCAGGTGCAGAAAGTTTTCAAGGGAGAGAGGAAAGGAAGAGGAAAATGGAAGCTGAGGAGAGCTGGTCCTGTCCCTCTTGTTGGTAAAGAGGGGGCATCCAGAAAGAGGTAAGGAGATAGTTTTATTTTAATTCAAGAAGGAGTGCCTGGTGGCGAAGCTGGTGTGCTCTGTCACACTACAGACCCCTCCCTGTGTGTGTGCGTGCGTGCGTGCGTGCGTGCGTGCGTGCGTCTGCAGGGGGTATCTGTCCCATCCATAGATATCAGGGGTACTGCAGCTGCTGCTGTTCAAACTTTTGCTTTAGGCCCATTCCTTTGATGTTAATAAGCGTTTCTAGTACAATCTTTTTCGCTCTGTTCACCCACATCTTTACATTACCTCGTGTGTGTGTGTGTGTGTGTGTGTATGTGTATGTGTGTGTACGTGTGTATAGCATGTGTTTGAAACACTATACTGTATCTGCATAGAAAAAAAGCCTTCTTTTAGTAATGTACAGTTCAAATACTGTATGAACATGACCCCATCTCATCTCATCCCCCTGACTCTGGATACAAAACATTCATGTATTCGTTTGCAACTTTTCATACAATTTGCTTGCACCATTTCAGAGAAATTAAATATTTAAAATGGAAATAAATTGGTAACTGCAGTAACAAACAACACTGTACATGCTAATAGTACATCCATGTAAGCAGTACATACATGCTCAGGAGTTGTTTTTTTGGATCGGTATATACTTGTCATTATCCACTTCAACCATTTTAATTCCCCCCTTTTAAATTATTGTACTGGTTGATGTGTATGTATATATATCTATATATATATATATATATATATATATTTCAACCATTATCACCTACAGTACAGTAGCATACAGTGCTCCCACTGCAGCAAGGGATTCTGGGAAATGACATGCAATGTTTACTCGCTCATCCCACAACGTGGCGGTATCAAATATAGCGTTTTCCCAGTTATTATATCCCTGCAGGATGTAGGATAATCCCAGCCAAACCCACATACTTACTACATTCCCGTTATGTCACATGTATTATTTCCTGTGAAGGAAGCGCTATGTATATTCCCATTATGGTCACAAATTGGACGATACTGTATTTCCATTATGTCTCCTATTATTTTCCCATGATATCTCATAGAATACTGTCATCCAAAACCACATCATTATTGAATGATTGAAAATGATGCCTCCGTTTTATGTCAAGATTGTCTTGACACTTAGACCCCCAAGATTTCAATAGCGCCTCACTTAAAAGATGACATTATTTTTGATTCAAATGAACTTTTATGGTGCAGAAGCCGCATGGTGCCTGTGCCTACAGTGTATGTATTTGTCAGTGTGTCTCTATCTGCATTTCTGTCTCTTGCTGGCCGCCAGCCTGTGTGATGATGTCAGCCTGTCTGTGATGTAAGAGAGACATTGTGATATCATCACATACTGTAGGCAGGATGGCAGGTGTAAAGCTTCTAAAAGAGAGAGGGAGGGAGAGAGGGAGAGGAGAGAGAGGGAGAAAGAGGGAGAGAGAGAGCAAGCAGCTCCTCCCTCCCATGCAAATGACTGGAGGCAGAGGAGTAGAGGGACAGAAGCCTGTGCTGCTTGTAATGGGACAGGATTTGGGGTGCTGTTTCATGCTCTATCTCCCTCCCTCCCACTGTCTCAGGTGCAGAAAGTTTTCAAGGGAGAGAGGAAAGGAAGAGGAAAATGGAAGCTGAGGAGAGCTGGTCCTGTCCCTCTTGTTGGTAAAGAGGGGGCATCCAGAAAGAGGTAAGGAGATAGTTTTATTTTAATTCAAGAAGGAGTGCCTGGTGGCGAAGCTGGTGTGCTCTGTCACACTACAGACCCCTCCCTGTGTGTGTGCGTGCGTGCGTGCGTGCGTGCGTGCGTCTGCAGGGGGTATCTGTCCCATCCATAGATATCAGGGGTACTGCAGCTGCTGCTGTTCAAACTTTTGCTTTAGGCCCATTCCTTTGATGTTAATAAGCGTTTCTAGTACAATCTTTTTCGCTCTGTTCACCCACATCTTTACATTACCTCGTGTGTGTGTGTGTGTGTGTGTGTATGTGTATGTGTGTGTACGTGTGTATAGCATGTGTTTGAAACACTATACTGTATCTGCATAGAAAAAAAGCCTTCTTTTAGTAATGTACAGTTCAAATACTGTATGAACATGACCCCATCTCATCTCATCCCCCTGACTCTGGATACAAAACATTCATGTATTCGTTTGCAACTTTTCATACAATTTGCTTGCACCATTTCAGAGAAATTAAATATTTAAAATGGAAATAAATTGGTAACTGCAGTAACAAACAACACTGTACATGCTAATAGTACATCCATGTAAGCAGTACATACATGCTCAGGAGTTGTTTTTTTGGATCGGTATATACTTGTCATTATCCACTTCAACCATTTTAATTCCCCCCTTTTAAATTATTGTACTGGTTGATGTGTATGTATATATATCTATATATATATATATATATATATATTTCAACCATTATCACCTACAGTACAGTAGCATACAGTGCTCCCACTGCAGCAAGGGATTCTGGGAAATGACATGCAATGTTTACTCGCTCATCCCACAACGTGGCGGTATCAAATATAGCGTTTTCCCAGTTATTATATCCCTGCAGGATGTAGGATAATCCCAGCCAAACCCACATACTTACTACATTCCCGTTATGTCACATGTATTATTTCCTGTGAAGGAAGCGCTATGTATATTCCCATTATGGTCACAAATTGGACGATACTGTATTTCCATTATGTCTCCTATTATTTTCCCATGATATCTCATAGAATACTGTCATCCAAAACCACATCATTATTGAATGATTGAAAATGATGCCTCCGTTTTATGTCAAGATTGTCTTGACACTTAGACCCCCAAGATTTCAATAGCGCCTCACTTAAAAGATGACATTATTTTTGATTCAAATGAACTTTTATGGTGCAGAAGCCGCATGGTGCCTGTGCCTACAGTGTATGTATTTGTCAGTGTGTCTCTATCTGCATTTCTGTCTCTTGCTGGCCGCCAGCCTGTGTGATGATGTCAGCCTGTCTGTGATGTAAGAGAGACATTGTGATATCATCACATACTGTAGGCAGGATGGCAGGTGTAAAGCTTCTAAAAGAGAGAGGGAGGGAGAGAGGGAGAGGAGAGAGAGGGAGAAAGAGGGAGAGAGAGAGCAAGCAGCTCCTCCCTCCCATGCAAATGACTGGAGGCAGAGGAGTAGAGGGACAGAAGCCTGTGCTGCTTGTAATGGGACAGGATTTGGGGTGCTGTTTCATGCTCTATCTCCCTCCCTCCCACTGTCTCAGGTGCAGAAAGTTTTCAAGGGAGAGAGGAAAGGAAGAGGAAAATGGAAGCTGAGGAGAGCTGGTCCTGTCCCTCTTGTTGGTAAAGAGGGGGCATCCAGAAAGAGGTAAGGAGATAGTTTTATTTTAATTCAAGAAGGAGTGCCTGGTGGCGAAGCTGGTGTGCTCTGTCACACTACAGACCCCTCCCTGTGTGTGTGCGTGCGTGCGTGCGTGCGTGCGTGCGTGCGTCTGCAGGGGGTATCTGTCCCATCCATAGATATCAGGGGTACTGCAGCTGCTGCTGTTCAAACTTTTGCTTTAGGCCCATTCCTTTGATGTTAATAAGCGTTTCTAGTACAATCTTTTTCGCTCTGTTCACCCACATCTTTACATTACCTCGTGTGTGTGTGTGTGTGTGTGTGTATGTGTATGTGTGTGTACGTGTGTATAGCATGTGTTTGAAACACTATACTGTATCTGCATAGAAAAAAAGCCTTCTTTTAGTAATGTACAGTTCAAATACTGTATGAACATGACCCCATCTCATCTCATCCCCCTGACTCTGGATACAAAACATTCATGTATTCGTTTGCAACTTTTCATACAATTTGCTTGCACCATTTCAGAGAAATTAAATATTTAAAATGGAAATAAATTGGTAACTGCAGTAACAAACAACACTGTACATGCTAATAGTACATCCATGTAAGCAGTACATACATGCTCAGGAGTTGTTTTTTTGGATCGGTATATACTTGTCATTATCCACTTCAACCATTTTAATTCCCCCCTTTTAAATTATTGTACTGGTTGATGTGTATGTATATATATCTATATATATATATATATATATATATATATATTTCAACCATTATCACCTACAGTACAGTAGCATACAGTGCTCCCACTGCAGCAAGGGATTCTGGGAAATGACATGCAATGTTTACTCGCTCATCCCACAACGTGGCGGTATCAAATATAGCGTTTTCCCAGTTATTATATCCCTGCAGGATGTAGGATAATCCCAGCCAAACCCACATACTTACTACATTCCCGTTATGTCACATGTATTATTTCCTGTGAAGGAAGCGCTATGTATATTCCCATTATGGTCACAAATTGGACGATACTGTATTTCCATTATGTCTCCTATTATTTTCCCATGATATCTCATAGAATACTGTCATCCAAAACCACATCATTATTGAATGATTGAAAATGATGCCTCCGTTTTATGTCAAGATTGTCTTGACACTTAGACCCCCAAGATTTCAATAGCGCCTCACTTAAAAGATGACATTATTTTTGATTCAAATGAACTTTTATGGTGCAGAAGCCGCATGGTGCCTGTGCCTACAGTGTATGTATTTGTCAGTGTGTCTCTATCTGCATTTCTGTCTCTTGCTGGCCGCCAGCCTGTGTGATGATGTCAGCCTGTCTGTGATGTAAGAGAGACATTGTGATATCATCACATACTGTAGGCAGGATGGCAGGTGTAAAGCTTCTAAAAGAGAGAGGGAGGGAGAGAGGGAGAGGAGAGAGAGGGAGAAAGAGGGAGAGAGAGAGCAAGCAGCTCCTCCCTCCCATGCAAATGACTGGAGGCAGAGGAGTAGAGGGACAGAAGCCTGTGCTGCTTGTAATGGGACAGGATTTGGGGTGCTGTTTCATGCTCTATCTCCCTCCCTCCCACTGTCTCAGGTGCAGAAAGTTTTCAAGGGAGAGAGGAAAGGAAGAGGAAAATGGAAGCTGAGGAGAGCTGGTCCTGTCCCTCTTGTTGGTAAAGAGGGGGCATCCAGAAAGAGGTAAGGAGATAGTTTTATTTTAATTCAAGAAGGAGTGCCTGGTGGCGAAGCTGGTGTGCTCTGTCACACTACAGACCCCTCCCTGTGTGTGTGCGTGCGTGCGTGCGTGCGTGCGTGCGTCTGCAGGGGGTATCTGTCCCATCCATAGATATCAGGGGTACTGCAGCTGCTGCTGTTCAAACTTTTGCTTTAGGCCCATTCCTTTGATGTTAATAAGCGTTTCTAGTACAATCTTTTTCGCTCTGTTCACCCACATCTTTACATTACCTCGTGTGTGTGTGTGTGTGTGTGTGTATGTGTATGTGTGTGTACGTGTGTATAGCATGTGTTTGAAACACTATACTGTATCTGCATAGAAAAAAAGCCTTCTTTTAGTAATGTACAGTTCAAATACTGTATGAACATGACCCCATCTCATCTCATCCCCCTGACTCTGGATACAAAACATTCATGTATTCGTTTGCAACTTTTCATACAATTTGCTTGCACCATTTCAGAGAAATTAAATATTTAAAATGGAAATAAATTGGTAACTGCAGTAACAAACAACACTGTACATGCTAATAGTACATCCATGTAAGCAGTACATACATGCTCAGGAGTTGTTTTTTTGGATCGGTATATACTTGTCATTATCCACTTCAACCATTTTAATTCCCCCCTTTTAAATTATTGTACTGGTTGATGTGTATGTATATATATCTATATATATATATATATATATATATATATATATATATATATATATTTCAACCATTATCACCTACAGTACAGTAGCATACAGTGCTCCCACTGCAGCAAGGGATTCTGGGAAATGACATGCAATGTTTACTCGCTCATCACACAACGTGGCGGTATCAAATATAGCGTTTTCCCAGTTATTATATCCCTGCAGGATGTAGGATAATCCCAGCCAAACCCACATACTTACTACATTCCCGTTATGTCACATGTATTATTTCCTGTGAAGGAAGCGCTATGTATATTCCCATTATGGTCACAAATTGGACGATACTGTATTTCCATTATGTCTCCTATTATTTTCCCATGATATCTCATAGAATACTGTCATCCAAAACCACATCATTATTGAATGATTGAAAATGATGCCTCCGTTTTATGTCAAGATTGTCTTGACACTTAGACCCCCAAGATTTCAATAGCGCCTCACTTAAAAGATGACATTATTTTTGATTCAAATGAACTTTTATGGTGCAGAAGCCGCATGGTGCCTGTGCCTACAGTGTATGTATTTGTCAGTGTGTCTCTATCTGCATTTCTGTCTCTTGCTGGCCGCCAGCCTGTGTGATGATGTCAGCTTGTCTGTGATGTAAGAGAGACATTGTGATATCATCACATACTGTAGGCAGGATGGCAGGTGTAAAGCTTCTAAAAGAGAGAGGGAGGGAGAGAGGGAGAGGAGAGAGAGGGAGAAAGAGGGAGAGAGAGAGCAAGCAGCTCCTCCCTCCCATGCAAATGACTGGAGGCAGAGGAGTAGAGGGACAGAAGCCTGTGCTGCTTGTAATGGGACAGGATTTGGGGTGCTGTTTCATGCTCTATCTCCCTCCCTCCCACTGTCTCAGGTGCAGAAAGTTTTCAAGGGAGAGAGGAAAGGAAGAGGAAAATGGAAGCTGAGGAGAGCTGGTCCTGTCCCTCTTGTTGGTAAAGAGGGGGCATCCAGAAAGAGGTAAGGAGATAGTTTTATTTTAATTCAAGAAGGAGTGCCTGGTGGCGAAGCTGGTGTGCTCTGTCACACTACAGACCCCTCCCTGTGTGTGTGCGTGCGTGCGTGCGTGCATGCGTGCGTGCGTCTGCAGGGGGTATCTGTCCCATCCATAGATATCAGGGGTACTGCAGCTGCTGCTGTTCAAACTTTTGCTTTAGGCCCATTCCTTTGATGTTAATAAGCGTTTCTAGTACAATCTTTTTCGCTCTGTTCACCCACATCTTTACATTACCTCGTGTGTGTGTGTGTGTGTGTGTGTGTGTATGTGTATGTGTGTGTACGTGTGTATAGCATGTGTTTGAAACACTATACTGTATCTGCATAGAAAAAAAGCCTTCTTTTAGTAATGTACAGTTCAAATACTGTATGAACATGACCCCATCTCATCTCATCCCCCTGACTCTGGATACAAAACATTCATGTATTCGTTTGCAACTTTTCATACAATTTGCTTGCACCATTTCAGAGAAATTAAATATTTAAAATGGAAATAAATTGGTAACTGCAGTAACAAACAACACTGTACATGCTAATAGTACATCCATGTAAGCAGTACATACATGCTCAGGAGTTGTTTTTTTGGATCGGTATATACTTGTCATTATCCACTTCAACCATTTTAATTCCCCCCTTTTAAATTATTGTACTGGTTGATGTGTATGTATATATATCTATATATATATATATATATATATATATATATATTTCAACCATTATCACCTACAGTACAGTAGCATACAGTGCTCCCACTGCAGCAAGGGATTCTGGGAAATGACATGCAATGTTTACTCGCTCATCCCACAACGTGGCGGTATCAAATATAGCGTTTTCCCAGTTATTATATCCCTGCAGGATGTAGGATAATCCCAGCCAAACCCACATACTTACTACATTCCCGTTATGTCACATGTATTATTTCCTGTGAAGGAAGCGCTATGTATATTCCCATTATGGTCACAAATTGGACGATACTGTATTTCCATTATGTCTCCTATTATTTTCCCATGATATCTCATAGAATACTGTCATCCAAAACCACATCATTATTGAATGATTGAAAATGATGCCTCCGTTTTATGTCAAGATTGTCTTGACACTTAGACCCCCAAGATTTCAATAGCGCCTCACTTAAAAGATGACATTATTTTTGATTCAAATGAACTTTTATGGTGCAGAAGCCGCATGGTGCCTGTGCCTACAGTGTATGTATTTGTCAGTGTGTCTCTATCTGCATTTCTGTCTCTTGCTGGCCGCCAGCCTGTGTGATGATGTCAGCCTGTCTGTGATGTAAGAGAGACATTGTGATATCATCACATACTGTAGGCAGGATGGCAGGTGTAAAGCTTCTAAAAGAGAGAGGGAGGGAGAGAGGGAGAGGAGAGAGAGGGAGAAAGAGGGAGAGAGAGAGCAAGCAGCTCCTCCCTCCCATGCAAATGACTGGAGGCAGAGGAGTAGAGGGACAGAAGCCTGTGCTGCTTGTAATGGGACAGGATTTGGGGTGCTGTTTCATGCTCTATCTCCCTCCCTCCCACTGTCTCAGGTGCAGAAAGTTTTCAAGGGAGAGAGGAAAGGAAGAGGAAAATGGAAGCTGAGGAGAGCTGGTCCTGTCCCTCTTGTTGGTAAAGAGGGGGCATCCAGAAAGAGGTAAGGAGATAGTTTTATTTTAATTCAAGAAGGAGTGCCTGGTGGCGAAGCTGGTGTGCTCTGTCACACTACAGACCCCTCCCTGTGTGTGTGCGTGCGTGCGTGCGTGCGTCTGCAGGGGGTATCTGTCCCATCCATAGATATCAGGGGTACTGCAGCTGCTGCTGTTCAAACTTTTGCTTTAGGCCCATTCCTTTGATGTTAATAAGCGTTTCTAGTACAATCTTTTTCGCTCTGTTCACCCACATCTTTACATTACCTCGTGTGTGTGTGTGTGTGTGTGTATGTGTATGTGTGTGTACGTGTGTATAGCATGTGTTTGAAACACTATACTGTATCTGCATAGAAAAAAAGCCTTCTTTTAGTAATGTACAGTTCAAATACTGTATGAACATGACCCCATCTCATCTCATCCCCCTGACTCTGGATACAAAACATTCATGTATTCGTTTGCAACTTTTCATACAATTTGCTTGCACCATTTCAGAGAAATTAAATATTTAAAATGGAAATAAATTGGTAACTGCAGTAACAAACAACACTGTACATGCTAATAGTACATCCATGTAAGCAGTACATACATGCTCAGGAGTTGTTTTTTTGGATCGGTATATACTTGTCATTATCCACTTCAACCATTTTAATTCCCCCCTTTTAAATTATTGTACTGGTTGATGTGTATGTATATATATCTATATATATATATATATATATATATATTTCAACCATTATCACCTACAGTACAGTAGCATACAGTGCTCCCACTGCAGCAAGGGATTCTGGGAAATGACATGCAATGTTTACTCGCTCATCCCACAACGTGGCGGTATCAAATATAGCGTTTTCCCAGTTATTATATCCCTGCAGGATGTAGGATAATCCCAGCCAAACCCACATACTTACTACATTCCCGTTATGTCACATGTATTATTTCCTGTGAAGGAAGCGCTATGTATATTCCCATTATGGTCACAAATTGGACGATACTGTATTTCCATTATGTCTCCTATTATTTTCCCATGATATCTCATAGAATACTGTCATCCAAAACCACATCATTATTGAATGATTGAAAATGATGCCTCCGTTTTATGTCAAGATTGTCTTGACACTTAGACCCCCAAGATTTCAATAGCGCCTCACTTAAAAGATGACATTATTTTTGATTCAAATGAACTTTTATGGTGCAGAAGCCGCATGGTGCCTGTGCCTACAGTGTATGTATTTGTCAGTGTGTCTCTATCTGCATTTCTGTCTCTTGCTGGCCGCCAGCCTGTGTGATGATGTCAGCCTGTCTGTGATGTAAGAGAGACATTGTGATATCATCACATACTGTAGGCAGGATGGCAGGTGTAAAGCTTCTAAAAGAGAGAGGGAGGGAGAGAGGGAGAGGAGAGAGAGGGAGAAAGAGGGAGAGAGAGAGCAAGCAGCTCCTCCCTCCCATGCAAATGACTGGAGGCAGAGGAGTAGAGGGACAGAAGCCTGTGCTGCTTGTAATGGGACAGGATTTGGGGTGCTGTTTCATGCTCTATCTCCCTCCCTCCCACTGTCTCAGGTGCAGAAAGTTTTCAAGGGAGAGAGGAAAGGAAGAGGAAAATGGAAGCTGAGGAGAGCTGGTCCTGACCCTCTTGTTGGTAAAGAGGGGGCATCCAGAAAGAGGTAAGGAGATAGTTTTATTTTAATTCAAGAAGGAGTGCCTGGTGGCGAAGCTGGTGTGCTCTGTCACACTACAGACCCCTCCCTGTGTGTGTGCGTGCGTGCGTGCGTGCGTCTGCAGGGGGTATCTGTCCCATCCATAGATATCAGGGGTACTGCAGCTGCTGCTGTTCAAACTTTTGCTTTAGGCCCATTCCTTTGATGTTAATAAGCGTTTCTAGTACAATCTTTTTCGCTCTGTTCACCCACATCTTTACATTACCTCGTGTGTGTGTGTGTGTGTGTGTGTGTGTGTGTGTGTATGTGTATGTGTGTGTACGTGTGTATAGCATGTGTTTGAAACACTATACTGTATCTGCATAGAAAAAAAGCCTTCTTTTAGTAATGTACAGTTCAAATACTGTATGAACATGACCCCATCTCATCTCATCCCCCTGACTCTGGATACAAAACATTCATGTATTCGTTTGCAACTTTTCATACAATTTGCTTGCACCATTTCAGAGAAATTAAATATTTAAAATGGAAATAAATTGGTAACTGCAGTAACAAACAACACTGTACATGCTAATAGTACATCCATGTAAGCAGTACATACATGCTCAGGAGTTGTTTTTTTGGATCGGTATATACTTGTCATTATCCACTTCAACCATTTTAATTCCCCCCTTTTAAATTATTGTACTGGTTGATGTGTATGTATATATATCTATATATATAAATATATATATATATATATATATATATATATATATTTCAACCATTATCACCTACAGTACAGTAGCATACAGTGCTCCCACTGCAGCAAGGGATTCTGGGAAATGACATGCAATGTTTACTCGCTCATCCCACAACGTGGCGGTATCAAATATAGCGTTTTCCCAGTTATTATATCCCTGCAGGATGTAGGATAATCCCAGCCAAACCCACATACTTACTACATTCCCGTTATGTCACATGTATTATTTCCTGTGAAGGAAGCGCTATGTATATTCCCATTATGGTCACAAATTGGACGATACTGTATTTCCATTATGTCTCCTATTATTTTCCCATGATATCTCATAGAATACTGTCATCCAAAACCACATCATTATTGAATGATTGAAAATGATGCCTCCGTTTTATGTCAAGATTGTCTTGACACTTAGACCCCCAAGATTTCAATAGCGCCTCACTTAAAAGATGACATTATTTTTGATTCAAATGAACTTTTATGGTGCAGAAGCCGCATGGTGCCTGTGCCTACAGTGTATGTATTTGTCAGTGTGTCTCTATCTGCATTTCTGTCTCTTGCTGGCCGCCAGCCTGTGTGATGATGTCAGCCTGTCTGTGATGTAAGAGAGACATTGTGATATCATCACATACTGTAGGCAGGATGGCAGGTGTAAAGCTTCTAAAAGAGAGAGGGAGGGAGAGAGGGAGAGGAGAGAGAGGGAGAAAGAGGGAGAGAGAGAGCAAGCAGCTCCTCCCTCCCATGCAAATGACTGGAGGCAGAGGAGTAGAGGGACAGAAGCCTGTGCTGCTTGTAATGGGACAGGATTTGGGGTGCTGTTTCATGCTCTATCTCCCTCCCTCCCACTGTCTCAGGTGCAGAAAGTTTTCAAGGGAGAGAGGAAAGGAAGAGGAAAATGGAAGCTGAGGAGAGCTGGTCCTGTCCCTCTTGTTGGTAAAGAGGGGGCATCCAGAAAGAGGTAAGGAGATAGTTTTATTTTAATTCAAGAAGGAGTGCCTGGTGGCGAAGCTGGTGTGCTCTGTCACACTACAGACCCCTCCCTGTGTGTGTGCGTGCGTGCGTGCGTGCGTCTGCAGGGGGTATCTGTCCCATCCATAGATATCAGGGGTACTGCAGCTGCTGCTGTTCAAACTTTTGCTTTAGGCCCATTCCTTTGATGTTAATAAGCGTTTCTAGTACAATCTTTTTCGCTCTGTTCACCCACATCTTTACATTACCTCGTGTGTGTGTGTGTGTGTGTGTGTGTGTGTGTGTGTGTGTATGTGTATGTGTGTGTACGTGTGTATAGCATGTGTTTGAAACACTATACTGTATCTGCATAGAAAAAAAGCCTTCTTTTAGTAATGTACAGTTCAAATACTGTATGAACATGACCCCATCTCATCTCATCCCCCTGACTCTGGATACAAAACATTCATGTATTCGTTTGCAACTTTTCATACAATTTGCTTGCACCATTTCAGAGAAATTAAATATTTAAAATGGAAATAAATTGGTAACTGCAGTAACAAACAACACTGTACATGCTAATAGTACATCCATGTAAGCAGTACATACATGCTCAGGAGTTGTTTTTTTGGATCGGTATATACTTGTCATTATCCACTTCAACCATTTTAATTCCCCCCTTTTAAATTATTGTACTGGTTGATGTGTATGTATATATATCTATATATATAAATATATATATATATATATATATATATATATATTTCAACCATTATCACCTACAGTACAGTAGCATACAGTGCTCCCACTGCAGCAAGGGATTCTGGGAAATGACATGCAATGTTTACTCGCTCATCCCACAACGTGGCGGTATCAAATATAGCGTTTTCCCAGTTATTATATCCCTGCAGGATGTAGGATAATCCCAGCCAAACCCACATACTTACTACATTCCCGTTATGTCACATGTATTATTTCCTGTGAAGGAAGCGCTATGTATATTCCCATTATGGTCACAAATTGGACGATACTGTATTTCCATTATGTCTCCTATTATTTTCCCATGATATCTCATAGAATACTGTCATCCAAAACCACATCATTATTGAATGATTGAAAATGATGCCTCCGTTTTATGTCAAGATTGTCTTGACACTTAGACCCCCAAGATTTCAATAGCGCCTCACTTAAAAGATGACATTATTTTTGATTCAAATGAACTTTTATGGTGCAGAAGCCGCATGGTGCCTGTGCCTACAGTGTATGTATTTGTCAGTGTGTCTCTATCTGCATTTCTGTCTCTTGCTGGCCGCCAGCCTGTGTGATGATGTCAGCCTGTCTGTGATGTAAGAGAGACATTGTGATATCATCACATACTGTAGGCAGGATGGCAGGTGTAAAGCTTCTAAAAGAGAGAGGGAGGGAGAGAGGGAGAGGAGAGAGAGGGAGAAAGAGGGAGAGAGAGAGCAAGCAGCTCCTCCCTCCCATGCAAATGACTGGAGGCAGAGGAGTAGAGGGACAGAAGCCTGTGCTGCTTGTAATGGGACAGGATTTGGGGTGCTGTTTCATGCTCTATCTCCCTCCCTCCCACTGTCTCAGGTGCAGAAAGTTTTCAAGGGAGAGAGGAAAGGAAGAGGAAAATGGAAGCTGAGGAGAGCTGGTCCTGTCCCTCTTGTTGGTAAAGAGGGGGCATCCAGAAAGAGGTAAGGAGATAGTTTTATTTTAATTCAAGAAGGAGTGCCTGGTGGCGAAGCTGGTGTGCTCTGTCACACTACAGACCCCTCCCTGTGTGTGTGCGTGCGTGCGTGCGTGCGTCTGCAGGGGGTATCTGTCCCATCCATAGATATCAGGGGTACTGCAGCTGCTGCTGTTCAAACTTTTGCTTTAGGCCCATTCCTTTGATGTTAATAAGCGTTTCTAGTACAATCTTTTTCGCTCTGTTCACCCACATCTTTACATTACCTCGTGTGTGTGTGTGTGTGTGTGTGTGTGTGTATGTGTATGTGTGTGTACGTGTGTATAGCATGTGTTTGAAACACTATACTGTATCTGCATAGAAAAAAAGCCTTCTTTTAGTAATGTACAGTTCAAATACTGTATGAACATGACCCCATCTCATCTCATCCCCCTGACTCTGGATACAAAACATTCATGTATTCGTTTGCAACTTTTCATACAATTTGCTTGCACCATTTCAGAGAAATTAAATATTTAAAATGGAAATAAATTGGTAACTGCAGTAACAAACAACACTGTACATGCTAATAGTACATCCATGTAAGCAGTACATACATGCTCAGGAGTTGTTTTTTTGGATCGGTATATACTTGTCATTATCCACTTCAACCATTTTAATTCCCCCCTTTTAAATTATTGTACTGGTTGATGTGTATGTATATATATCTATATATATATATATATATATATATATTTCAACCATTATCACCTACAGTACAGTAGCATACAGTGCTCCCACTGCAGCAAGGGATTCTGGGAAATGACATGCAATGTTTACTCGCTCATCCCACAACGTGGCGGTATCAAATATAGCGTTTTCCTAGTTATTATATCCCTGCAGGATGTAGGATAATCCCAGCCAAACCCACATACTTACTACATTCCCGTTATGTCACATGTATTATTTCCTGTGAAGGAAGCGCTATGTATATTCCCATTATGGTCACAAATTGGATGATACTGTATTTCCATTATGTCTCCTATTATTTTCCCATGATATCTCATAGAATACTGTCATCCAAAACCACATCATTATTGAATGATTGAAAATGATGCCTCCGTTTTATGTCAAGATTGTCTTGACACTTAGACCCCCAAGATTTCAATAGCGCCTCACTTAAAAGATGACATTATTTTTGATTCAAATGAACTTTTATGGTGCAGAAGCCGCATGGTGCCTGTGCCTACAGTGTATGTATTTGTCAGTGTGTCTCTATCTGCATTTCTGTCTCTTGCTGGCCGCCAGCCTGTGTGATGATGTCAGCCTGTCTGTGATGTAAGAGAGACATTGTGATATCATCACATACTGTAGGCAGGATGGCAGGTGTAAAGCTTCTAAAAGAGAGAGGGAGGGAGAGAGGGAGAGGAGAGAGAGGGAGAAAGAGGGAGAGAGAGAGCAAGCAGCTCCTCCCTCCCATGCAAATGACTGGAGGCAGAGGAGTAGAGGGACAGAAGCCTGTGCTGCTTGTAATGGGACAGGATTTGGGGTGCTGTTTCATGCTCTATCTCCCTCCCTCCCACTGTCTCAGGTGCAGAAAGTTTTCAAGGGAGAGAGGAAAGGAAGAGGAAAATGGAAGCTGAGGAGAGCTGGTCCTGTCCCTCTTGTTGGTAAAGAGGGGGCATCCAGAAAGAGGTAAGGAGATAGTTTTATTTTAATTCAAGAAGGAGTGCCTGGTGGCGAAGCTGGTGTGCTCTGTCACACTACAGACCCCTCCCTGTGTGTGTGCGTGCGTGCGTGCGTGCGTCTGCAGGGGGTATCTGTCCCATCCATAGATATCAGGGGTACTGCAGCTGCTGCTGTTCAAACTTTTGCTTTAGGCCCATTCCTTTGATGTTAATAAGCGTTTCTAGTACAATCTTTTTCGCTCTGTTCACCCACATCTTTACATTACCTCGTGTGTGTGTGTGTGTGTGTGTGTGTGTGTGTGTGTATGTGTATGTGTGTGTACGTGTGTATAGCATGTGTTTGAAACACTATACTGTATCTGCATAGAAAAAAAGCCTTCTTTTAGTAATGTACAGTTCAAATACTGTATGAACATGACCCCATCTCATCTCATCCCCCTGACTCTGGATACAAAACATTCATGTATTCGTTTGCAACTTTTCATACAATTTGCTTGCACCATTTCAGAGAAATTAAATATTTAAAATGGAAATAAATTGGTAACTGCAGTAACAAACAACACTGTACATGCTAATAGTACATCCATGTAAGCAGTACATACATGCTCAGGAGTTGTTTTTTTGGATCGGTATATACTTGTCATTATCCACTTCAACCATTTTAATTCCCCCCTTTTAAATTATTGTACTGGTTGATGTGTATGTATATATATCTATATATATAAATATATATATATATATATATATATATATTTCAACCATTATCACCTACAGTACAGTAGCATACAGTGCTCCCACTGCAGCAAGGGATTCTGGGAAATGACATGCAATGTTTACTCGCTCATCCCACAACGTGGCGGTATCAAATATAGCGTTTTCCCAGTTATTATATCCCTGCAGGATGTAGGATAATCCCAGCCAAACCCACATACTTACTACATTCCCGTTATGTCACATGTATTATTTCCTGTGAAGGAAGCGCTATGTATATTCCCATTATGGTCACAAATTGGACGATACTGTATTTCCATTATGTCTCCTATTATTTTCCCATGATATCTCATAGAATACTGTCATCCAAAACCACATCATTATTGAATGATTGAAAATGATGCCTCCGTTTTATGTCAAGATTGTCTTGACACTTAGACCCCCAAGATTTCAATAGCGCCTCACTTAAAAGATGACATTATTTTTGATTCAAATGAACTTTTATGGTGCAGAAGCCGCATGGTGCCTGTGCCTACAGTGTATGTATTTGTCAGTGTGTCTCTATCTGCATTTCTGTCTCTTGCTGGCCGCCAGCCTGTGTGATGATGTCAGCCTGTCTGTGATGTAAGAGAGACATTGTGATATCATCACATACTGTAGGCAGGATGGCAGGTGTAAAGCTTCTAAAAGAGAGAGGGAGGGAGAGAGGGAGAGGAGAGAGAGGGAGAAAGAGGGAGAGAGAGAGCAAGCAGCTCCTCCCTCCCATGCAAATGACTGGAGGCAGAGGAGTAGAGGGACAGAAGCCTGTGCTGCTTGTAATGGGACAGGATTTGGGGTGCTGTTTCATGCTCTATCTCCCTCCCTCCCACTGTCTCAGGTGCAGAAAGTTTTCAAGGGAGAGAGGAAAGGAAGAGGAAAATGGAAGCTGAGGAGAGCTGGTCCTGTCCCTCTTGTTGGTAAAGAGGGGGCATCCAGAAAGAGGTAAGGAGATAGTTTTATTTTAATTCAAGAAGGAGTGCCTGGTGGCGAAGCTGGTGTGCTCTGTCACACTACAGACCCCTCCCTGTGTGTGTGCGTGCGTGCGTGCGTGCGTCTGCAGGGGGTATCTGTCCCATCCATAGATATCAGGGGTACTGCAGCTGCTGCTGTTCAAACTTTTGCTTTAGGCCCATTCCTTTGATGTTAATAAGCGTTTCTAGTACAATCTTTTTCGCTCTGTTCACCCACATCTTTACATTACCTCGTGTGTGTGTGTGTGTGTGTGTGTGTGTGTGTGTGTGTGTGTGTGTGTGTGTGTGTGTGTGTGTATGTGTATGTGTGTGTACGTGTGTATAGCATGTGTTTGAAACACTATACTGTATCTGCATAGAAAAAAAGCCTTCTTTTAGTAATGTACAGTTCAAATACTGTATGAACATGACCCCATCTCATCTCATCCCCCTGACTCTGGATACAAAACATTCATGTATTCGTTTGCAACTTTTCATACAATTTGCTTGCACCATTTCAGAGAAATTAAATATTTAAAATGGAAATAAATTGGTAACTGCAGTAACAAACAACACTGTACATGCTAATAGTACATCCATGTAAGCAGTACATACATGCTCAGGAGTTGTTTTTTTGGATCGGTATATACTTGTCATTATCCACTTCAACCATTTTAATTCCCCCCTTTTAAATTATTGTACTGGTTGATGTGTATGTATATATATCTATATATATATATATATATATATATATATATTTCAACCATTATCACCTACAGTACAGTAGCATACAGTGCTCCCACTGCAGCAAGGGATTCTGGGAAATGACATGCAATGTTTACTCGCTCATCCCACAACGTGGCGGTATCAAATATAGCGTTTTCCTAGTTATTATATCCCTGCAGGATGTAGGATAATCCCAGCCAAACCCACATACTTACTACATTCCCGTTATGTCACATGTATTATTTCCTGTGAAGGAAGCGCTATGTATATTCCCATTATGGTCACAAATTGGACGATACTGTATTTCCATTATGTCTCCTATTATTTTCCCATGATATCTCATAGAATACTGTCATCCAAAACCACATCATTATTGAATGATTGAAAATGATGCCTCCGTTTTATGTCAAGATTGTCTTGACACTTAGACCCCCAAGATTTCAATAGCGCCTCACTTAAAAGATGACATTATTTTTGATTCAAATGAACTTTTATGGTGCAGAAGCCGCATGGTGCCTGTGCCTACAGTGTATGTATTTGTCAGTGTGTCTCTATCTGCATTTCTGTCTCTTGCTGGCCGCCAGCCTGTGTGATGATGTCAGCCTGTCTGTGATGTAAGAGAGACATTGTGATATCATCACATACTGTAGGCAGGATGGCAGGTGTAAAGCTTCTAAAAGAGAGAGGGAGGGAGAGAGGGAGAGGAGAGAGAGGGAGAAAGAGGGAGAGAGAGAGCAAGCAGCTCCTCCCTCCCATGCAAATGACTGGAGGCAGAGGAGTAGAGGGACAGAAGCCTGTGCTGCTTGTAATGGGACAGGATTTGGGGTGCTGTTTCATGCTCTATCTCCCTCCCTCCCACTGTCTCAGGTGCAGAAAGTTTTCAAGGGAGAGAGGAAAGGAAGAGGAAAATGGAAGCTGAGGAGAGCTGGTCCTGTCCCTCTTGTTGGTAAAGAGGGGGCATCCAGAAAGAGGTAAGGAGATAGTTTTATTTTAATTCAAGAAGGAGTGCCTGGTGGCGAAGCTGGTGTGCTCTGTCACACTACAGACCCCTCCCTGTGTGTGTGCGTGCGTGCGTGCGTGCGTGCGTCTGCAGGGGGTATCTGTCCCATCCATAGATATCAGGGGTACTGCAGCTGCTGCTGTTCAAACTTTTGCTTTAGGCCCATTCCTTTGATGTTAATAAGCGTTTCTAGTACAATCTTTTTCGCTCTGTTCACCCACATCTTTACATTACCTCGTGTGTGTGTGTGTGTGTGTGTGTGTGTATGTGTATGTGTGTGTACGTGTGTATAGCATGTGTTTGAAACACTATACTGTATCTGCATAGAAAAAAAGCCTTCTTTTAGTAATGTACAGTTCAAATACTGTATGAACATGACCCCATCTCATCTCATCCCCCTGACTCTGGATACAAAACATTCATGTATTCGTTTGCAACTTTTCATACAATTTGCTTGCACCATTTCAGAGAAATTAAATATTTAAAATGGAAATAAATTGGTAACTGCAGTAACAAACAACACTGTACATGCTAATAGTACATCCATGTAAGCAGTACATACATGCTCAGGAGTTGTTTTTTTGGATCGGTATATACTTGTCATTATCCACTTCAACCATTTTAATTCCCCCCTTTTAAATTATTGTACTGGTTGATGTGTATGTATATATATCTATATATATATATATATATATATATATATTTCAACCATTATCACCTACAGTACAGTAGCATACAGTGCTCCCACTGCAGCAAGGGATTCTGGGAAATGACATGCAATGTTTACTCGCTCATCCCACAACGTGGCGGTATCAAATATAGCGTTTTCCCAGTTATTATATCCCTGCAGGATGTAGGATAATCCCAGCCAAACCCACATACTTACTACATTCCCGTTATGTCACATGTATTATTTCCTGTGAAGGAAGCGCTATGTATATTCCCATTATGGTCACAAATTGGACGATACTGTATTTCCATTATGTCTCCTATTATTTTCCCATGATATCTCATAGAATACTGTCATCCAAAACCACATCATTATTGAATGATTGAAAATGATGCCTCCGTTTTATGTCAAGATTGTCTTGACACTTAGACCCCCAAGATTTCAATAGCGCCTCACTTAAAAGATGACATTATTTTTGATTCAAATGAACTTTTATGGTGCAGAAGCCGCATGGTGCCTGTGCCTACAGTGTATGTATTTGTCAGTGTGTCTCTATCTGCATTTCTGTCTCTTGCTGGCCGCCAGCCTGTGTGATGATGTCAGCCTGTCTGTGATGTAAGAGAGACATTGTGATATCATCACATACTGTAGGCAGGATGGCAGGTGTAAAGCTTCTAAAAGAGAGAGGGAGGGAGAGAGGGAGAGGAGAGAGAGGGAGAAAGAGGGAGAGAGAGAGCAAGCAGCTCCTCCCTCCCATGCAAATGACTGGAGGCAGAGGAGTAGAGGGACAGAAGCCTGTGCTGCTTGTAATGGGACAGGATTTGGGGTGCTGTTTCATGCTCTATCTCCCTCCCTCCCACTGTCTCAGGTGCAGAAAGTTTTCAAGGGAGAGAGGAAAGGAAGAGGAAAATGGAAGCTGAGGAGAGCTGGTCCTGTCCCTCTTGTTGGTAAAGAGGGGGCATCCAGAAAGAGGTAAGGAGATAGTTTTATTTTAATTCAAGAAGGAGTGCCTGGTGGCGAAGCTGGTGTGCTCTGTCACACTACAGACCCCTCCCTGTGTGTGTGCGTGCGTGCGTGCGTGCGTGCGTGCGTCTGCAGGGGGTATCTCATCCATAGATATCAGGGGTACTGCAGCTGCTGCTGTTCAAACTTTTGCTTTAGGCCCATTCCTTTGATGTTAATAAGCGTTTCTAGTACAATCTTTTTCGCTCTGTTCACCCACATCTTTACATTACCTCGTGTGTGTGTGTGTGTGTGTGTATGTGTATGTGTGTGTACGTGTGTATAGCATGTGTTTGAAACACTATACTGTATCTGCATAGAAAAAAAGCCTTCTTTTAGTAATGTACAGTTCAAATACTGTATGAACATGACCCCATCTCATCTCATCCCCCTGACTCTGGATACAAAACATTCATGTATTCGTTTGCAACTTTTCATACAATTTGCTTGCACCATTTCAGAGAAATTAAATATTTAAAATGGAAATAAATTGGTAACTGCAGTAACAAACAACACTGTACATGCTAATAGTACATCCATGTAAGCAGTACATACATGCTCAGGAGTTGTTTTTTTGGATCGGTATATACTTGTCATTATCCACTTCAACCATTTTAATTCCCCCCTTTTAAATTATTGTACTGGTTGATGTGTATGTATATATATCTATATATATATATATATATATATATATATATATATATATATATTTCAACCATTATCACCTACAGTACAGTAGCATACAGTGCTCCCACTGCAGCAAGGGATTCTGGGAAATGACATGCAATGTTTACTCGCTCATCACACAACGTGGCGGTATCAAATATAGCGTTTTCCCAGTTATTATATCCCTGCAGGATGTAGGATAATCCCAGCCAAACCCACATACTTACTACATTCCCGTTATGTCACATGTATTATTTCCTGTGAAGGAAGCGCTATGTATATTCCCATTATGGTCACAAATTGGACGATACTGTATTTCCATTATGTCTCCTATTATTTTCCCATGATATCTCATAGAATACTGTCATCCAAAACCACATCATTATTGAATGATTGAAAATGATGCCTCCGTTTTATGTCAAGATTGTCTTGACACTTAGACCCCCAAGATTTCAATAGCGCCTCACTTAAAAGATGACATTATTTTTGATTCAAATGAACTTTTATGGTGCAGAAGCCGCATGGTGCCTGTGCCTACAGTGTATGTATTTGTCAGTGTGTCTCTATCTGCATTTCTGTCTCTTGCTGGCCGCCAGCCTGTGTGATGATGTCAGCTTGTCTGTGATGTAAGAGAGACATTGTGATATCATCACATACTGTAGGCAGGATGGCAGGTGTAAAGCTTCTAAAAGAGAGAGGGAGGGAGAGAGGGAGAGGAGAGAGAGGGAGAAAGAGGGAGAGAGAGAGCAAGCAGCTCCTCCCTCCCATGCAAATGACTGGAGGCAGAGGAGTAGAGGGACAGAAGCCTGTGCTGCTTGTAATGGGACAGGATTTGGGGTGCTGTTTCATGCTCTATCTCCCTCCCTCCCACTGTCTCAGGTGCAGAAAGTTTTCAAGGGAGAGAGGAAAGGAAGAGGAAAATGGAAGCTGAGGAGAGCTGGTCCTGTCCCTCTTGTTGGTAAAGAGGGGGCATCCAGAAAGAGGTAAGGAGATAGTTTTATTTTAATTCAAGAAGGAGTGCCTGGTGGCGAAGCTGGTGTGCTCTGTCACACTACAGACCCCTCCCTGTGTGTGTGCGTGCGTGCGTGCGTGCATGCGTGCGTGCGTCTGCAGGGGGTATCTGTCCCATCCATAGATATCAGGGGTACTGCAGCTGCTGCTGTTCAAACTTTTGCTTTAGGCCCATTCCTTTGATGTTAATAAGCGTTTCTAGTACAATCTTTTTCGCTCTGTTCACCCACATCTTTACATTACCTCGTGTGTGTGTGTGTGTGTGTGTGTGTATGTGTATGTGTGTGTACGTGTGTATAGCATGTGTTTGAAACACTATACTGTATCTGCATAGAAAAAAAGCCTTCTTTTAGTAATGTACAGTTCAAATACTGTATGAACATGACCCCATCTCATCTCATCCCCCTGACTCTGGATACAAAACATTCATGTATTCGTTTGCAACTTTTCATACAATTTGCTTGCACCATTTCAGAGAAATTAAATATTTAAAATGGAAATAAATTGGTAACTGCAGTAACAAACAACACTGTACATGCTAATAGTACATCCATGTAAGCAGTACATACATGCTCAGGAGTTGTTTTTTTGGATCGGTATATACTTGTCATTATCCACTTCAACCATTTTAATTCCCCCCTTTTAAATTATTGTACTGGTTGATGTGTATGTATATATATCTATATATATATATATATATATATATATATATATTCAACCATTATCACCTACAGTACAGTAGCATACAGTGCTCCCACTGCAGCAAGGGATTCTGGGAAATGACATGCAATGTTTACTCGCTCATCCCACAACGTGGCGGTATCAAATATAGCGTTTTCCCAGTTATTATATCCCTGCAGGATGTAGGATAATCCCAGCCAAACCCACATACTTACTACATTCCCGTTATGTCACATGTATTATTTCCTGTGAAGGAAGCGCTATGTATATTCCCATTATGGTCACAAATTGGACGATACTGTATTTCCATTATGTCTCCTATTATTTTCCCATGATATCTCATAGAATACTGTCATCCAAAACCACATCATTATTGAATGATTGAAAATGATGCCTCCGTTTTATGTCAAGATTGTCTTGACACTTAGACCCCCAAGATTTCAATAGCGCCTCACTTAAAAGATGACATTATTTTTGATTCAAATGAACTTTTATGGTGCAGAAGCCGCATGGTGCCTGTGCCTACAGTGTATGTATTTGTCAGTGTGTCTCTATCTGCATTTCTGTCTCTTGCTGGCCGCCAGCCTGTGTGATGATGTCAGCCTGTCTGTGATGTAAGAGAGACATTGTGATATCATCACATACTGTAGGCAGGATGGCAGGTGTAAAGCTTCTAAAAGAGAGAGGGAGGGAGAGAGGGAGAGGAGAGAGAGGGAGAAAGAGGGAGAGAGAGAGCAAGCAGCTCCTCCCTCCCATGCAAATGACTGGAGGCAGAGGAGTAGAGGGACAGAAGCCTGTGCTGCTTGTAATGGGACAGGATTTGGGGTGCTGTTTCATGCTCTATCTCCCTCCCTCCCACTGTCTCAGGTGCAGAAAGTTTTCAAGGGAGAGAGGAAAGGAAGAGGAAAATGGAAGCTGAGGAGAGCTGGTCCTGTCCCTCTTGTTGGTAAAGAGGGGGCATCCAGAAAGAGGTAAGGAGATAGTTTTATTTTAATTCAAGAAGGAGTGCCTGGTGGCGAAGCTGGTGTGCTCTGTCACACTACAGACCCCTCCCTGTGTGTGTGTGCGTGCGTGCGTGCGTCTGCAGGGGGTATCTGTCCCATCCATAGATATCAGGGGTACTGCAGCTGCTGCTGTTCAAACTTTTGCTTTAGGCCCATTCCTTTGATGTTAATAAGCGTTTCTAGTACAATCTTTTTCGCTCTGTTCACCCACATCTTTACATTACCTCGTGTGTGTGTGTGTGTGTGTGTATGTGTATGTGTGTGTACGTGTGTATAGCATGTGTTTGAAACACTATACTGTATCTGCATAGAAAAAAAGCCTTCTTTTAGTAATGTACAGTTCAAATACTGTATGAACATGACCCCATCTCATCTCATCCCCCTGACTCTGGATACAAAACATTCATGTATTCGTTTGCAACTTTTCATACAATTTGCTTGCACCATTTCAGAGAAATTAAATATTTAAAATGGAAATAAATTGGTAACTGCAGTAACAAACAACACTGTACATGCTAATAGTACATCCATGTAAGCAGTACATACATGCTCAGGAGTTGTTTTTTTGGATCGGTATATACTTGTCATTATCCACTTCAACCATTTTAATTCCCCCCTTTTAAATTATTGTACTGGTTGATGTGTATGTATATATATCTATATATATATATATATATATATATATTTCAACCATTATCACCTACAGTACAGTAGCATACAGTGCTCCCACTGCAGCAAGGGATTCTGGGAAATGACATGCAATGTTTACTCGCTCATCCCACAACGTGGCGGTATCAAATATAGCGTTTTCCCAGTTATTATATCCCTGCAGGATGTATAGGATAATCCCAGCCAAACCCACATACTTACTACATTCCCGTTATGTCACATGTATTATTTCCTGTGAAGGAAGCGCTATGTATATTCCCATTATGGTCACAAATTGGACGATACTGTATTTCCATTATGTCTCCTATTATTTTCCCATGATATCTCATAGAATACTGTCATCCAAAACCACATCATTATTGAATGATTGAAAATGATGCCTCCGTTTTATGTCAAGATTGTCTTGACACTTAGACCCCCAAGATTTCAATAGCGCCTCACTTAAAAGATGACATTATTTTTGATTCAAATGAACTTTTATGGTGCAGAAGCCGCATGGTGCCTGTGCCTACAGTGTATGTATTTGTCAGTGTGTCTCTATCTGCATTTCTGTCTCTTGCTGGCCGCCAGCCTGTGTGATGATGTCAGCCTGTCTGTGATGTAAGAGAGACATTGTGATATCATCACATACTGTAGGCAGGATGGCAGGTGTAAAGCTTCTAAAAGAGAGAGGGAGGGAGAGAGGGAGAGGAGAGAGAGGGAGAAAGAGGGAGAGAGAGAGCAAGCAGCTCCTCCCTCCCATGCAAATGACTGGAGGCAGAGGAGTAGAGGGACAGAAGCCTGTGCTGCTTGTAATGGGACAGGATTTGGGGTGCTGTTTCATGCTCTATCTCCCTCCCTCCCACTGTCTCAGGTGCAGAAAGTTTTCAAGGGAGAGAGGAAAGGAAGAGGAAAATGGAAGCTGAGGAGAGCTGGTCCTGACCCTCTTGTTGGTAAAGAGGGGGCATCCAGAAAGAGGTAAGGAGATAGTTTTATTTTAATTCAAGAAGGAGTGCCTGGTGGCGAAGCTGGTGTGCTCTGTCACACTACAGACCCCTCCCTGTGTGTGTGCGTGCGTGCGTGCGTGCGTCTGCAGGGGGTATCTGTCCCATCCATAGATATCAGGGGTACTGCAGCTGCTGCTGTTCAAACTTTTGCTTTAGGCCCATTCCTTTGATGTTAATAAGCGTTTCTAGTACAATCTTTTTCGCTCTGTTCACCCACATCTTTACATTACCTCGTGTGTGTGTGTGTGTGTGTGTGTGTGTGTGTGTATGTGTATGTGTGTGTACGTGTGTATAGCATGTGTTTGAAACACTATACTGTATCTGCATAGAAAAAAAGCCTTCTTTTAGTAATGTACAGTTCAAATACTGTATGAACATGACCCCATCTCATCTCATCCCCCTGACTCTGGATACAAAACATTCATGTATTCGTTTGCAACTTTTCATACAATTTGCTTGCACCATTTCAGAGAAATTAAATATTTAAAATGGAAATAAATTGGTAACTGCAGTAACAAACAACACTGTACATGCTAATAGTACATCCATGTAAGCAGTACATACATGCTCAGGAGTTGTTTTTTTGGATCGGTATATACTTGTCATTATCCACTTCAACCATTTTAATTCCCCCCTTTTAAATTATTGTACTGGTTGATGTGTATGTATATATATCTATATATATAAATATATATATATATATATATATATATATATATTTCAACCATTATCACCTACAGTACAGTAGCATACAGTGCTCCCACTGCAGCAAGGGATTCTGGGAAATGACATGCAATGTTTACTCGCTCATCCCACAACGTGGCGGTATCAAATATAGCGTTTTCCCAGTTATTATATCCCTGCAGGATGTAGGATAATCCCAGCCAAACCCACATACTTACTACATTCCCGTTATGTCACATGTATTATTTCCTGTGAAGGAAGCGCTATGTATATTCCCATTATGGTCACAAATTGGACGATACTGTATTTCCATTATGTCTCCTATTATTTTCCCATGATATCTCATAGAATACTGTCATCCAAAACCACATCATTATTGAATGATTGAAAATGATGCCTCCGTTTTATGTCAAGATTGTCTTGACACTTAGACCCCCAAGATTTCAATAGCGCCTCACTTAAAAGATGACATTATTTTTGATTCAAATGAACTTTTATGGTGCAGAAGCCGCATGGTGCCTGTGCCTACAGTGTATGTATTTGTCAGTGTGTCTCTATCTGCATTTCTGTCTCTTGCTGGCCGCCAGCCTGTGTGATGATGTCAGCCTGTCTGTGATGTAAGAGAGACATTGTGATATCATCACATACTGTAGGCAGGATGGCAGGTGTAAAGCTTCTAAAAGAGAGAGGGAGGGAGAGAGGGAGAGGAGAGAGAGGGAGAAAGAGGGAGAGAGAGAGCAAGCAGCTCCTCCCTCCCATGCAAATGACTGGAGGCAGAGGAGTAGAGGGACAGAAGCCTGTGCTGCTTGTAATGGGACAGGATTTGGGGTGCTGTTTCATGCTCTATCTCCCTCCCTCCCACTGTCTCAGGTGCAGAAAGTTTTCAAGGGAGAGAGGAAAGGAAGAGGAAAATGGAAGCTGAGGAGAGCTGGTCCTGTCCCTCTTGTTGGTAAAGAGGGGGCATCCAGAAAGAGGTAAGGAGATAGTTTTATTTTAATTCAAGAAGGAGTGCCTGGTGGCGAAGCTGGTGTGCTCTGTCACACTACAGACCCCTCCCTGTGTGTGTGCGTGCGTGCGTGCGTGCGTCTGCAGGGGGTATCTGTCCCATCCATAGATATCAGGGGTACTGCAGCTGCTGCTGTTCAAACTTTTGCTTTAGGCCCATTCCTTTGATGTTAATAAGCGTTTCTAGTACAATCTTTTTCGCTCTGTTCACCCACATCTTTACATTACCTCGTGTGTGTGTGTGTGTGTGTGTGTGTGTGTATGTGTATGTGTGTGTACGTGTGTATAGCATGTGTTTGAAACACTATACTGTATCTGCATAGAAAAAAAGCCTTCTTTTAGTAATGTACAGTTCAAATACTGTATGAACATGACCCCATCTCATCTCATCCCCCTGACTCTGGATACAAAACATTCATGTATTCGTTTGCAACTTTTCATACAATTTGCTTGCACCATTTCAGAGAAATTAAATATTTAAAATGGAAATAAATTGGTAACTGCAGTAACAAACAACACTGTACATGCTAATAGTACATCCATGTAAGCAGTACATACATGCTCAGGAGTTGTTTTTTTGGATCGGTATATACTTGTCATTATCCACTTCAACCATTTTAATTCCCCCCTTTTAAATTATTGTACTGGTTGATGTGTATGTATATATATCTATATATATATATATATATATATATATTTCAACCATTATCACCTACAGTACAGTAGCATACAGTGCTCCCACTGCAGCAAGGGATTCTGGGAAATGACATGCAATGTTTACTCGCTCATCCCACAACGTGGCGGTATCAAATATAGCGTTTTCCTAGTTATTATATCCCTGCAGGATGTAGGATAATCCCAGCCAAACCCACATACTTACTACATTCCCGTTATGTCACATGTATTATTTCCTGTGAAGGAAGCGCTATGTATATTCCCATTATGGTCACAAATTGGATGATACTGTATTTCCATTATGTCTCCTATTATTTTCCCATGATATCTCATAGAATACTGTCATCCAAAACCACATCATTATTGAATGATTGAAAATGATGCCTCCGTTTTATGTCAAGATTGTCTTGACACTTAGACCCCCAAGATTTCAATAGCGCCTCACTTAAAAGATGACATTATTTTTGATTCAAATGAACTTTTATGGTGCAGAAGCCGCATGGTGCCTGTGCCTACAGTGTATGTATTTGTCAGTGTGTCTCTATCTGCATTTCTGTCTCTTGCTGGCCGCCAGCCTGTGTGATGATGTCAGCCTGTCTGTGATGTAAGAGAGACATTGTGATATCATCACATACTGTAGGCAGGATGGCAGGTGTAAAGCTTCTAAAAGAGAGAGGGAGGGAGAGAGGGAGAGGAGAGAGAGGGAGAAAGAGGGAGAGAGAGAGCAAGCAGCTCCTCCCTCCCATGCAAATGACTGGAGGCAGAGGAGTAGAGGGACAGAAGCCTGTGCTGCTTGTAATGGGACAGGATTTGGGGTGCTGTTTCATGCTCTATCTCCCTCCCTCCCACTGTCTCAGGTGCAGAAAGTTTTCAAGGGAGAGAGGAAAGGAAGAGGAAAATGGAAGCTGAGGAGAGCTGGTCCTGTCCCTCTTGTTGGTAAAGAGGGGGCATCCAGAAAGAGGTAAGGAGATAGTTTTATTTTAATTCAAGAAGGAGTGCCTGGTGGCGAAGCTGGTGTGCTCTGTCACACTACAGACCCCTCCCTGTGTGTGTGCGTGCGTGCGTGCGTGCGTCTGCAGGGGGTATCTGTCCCATCCATAGATATCAGGGGTACTGCAGCTGCTGCTGTTCAAACTTTTGCTTTAGGCCCATTCCTTTGATGTTAATAAGCGTTTCTAGTACAATCTTTTTCGCTCTGTTCACCCACATCTTTACATTACCTCGTGTGTGTGTGTGTGTGTGTGTGTGTGTGTGTGTATGTGTATGTGTGTGTACGTGTGTATAGCATGTGTTTGAAACACTATACTGTATCTGCATAGAAAAAAAGCCTTCTTTTAGTAATGTACAGTTCAAATACTGTATGAACATGACCCCATCTCATCTCATCCCCCTGACTCTGGATACAAAACATTCATGTATTCGTTTGCAACTTTTCATACAATTTGCTTGCACCATTTCAGAGAAATTAAATATTTAAAATGGAAATAAATTGGTAACTGCAGTAACAAACAACACTGTACATGCTAATAGTACATCCATGTAAGCAGTACATACATGCTCAGGAGTTGTTTTTTTGGATCGGTATATACTTGTCATTATCCACTTCAACCATTTTAATTCCCCCCTTTTAAATTATTGTACTGGTTGATGTGTATGTATATATATCTATATATATAAATATATATATATATATATATATATATATTTCAACCATTATCACCTACAGTACAGTAGCATACAGTGCTCCCACTGCAGCAAGGGATTCTGGGAAATGACATGCAATGTTTACTCGCTCATCCCACAACGTGGCGGTATCAAATATAGCGTTTTCCCAGTTATTATATCCCTGCAGGATGTAGGATAATCCCAGCCAAACCCACATACTTACTACATTCCCGTTATGTCACATGTATTATTTCCTGTGAAGGAAGCGCTATGTATATTCCCATTATGGTCACAAATTGGACGATACTGTATTTCCATTATGTCTCCTATTATTTTCCCATGATATCTCATAGAATACTGTCATCCAAAACCACATCATTATTGAATGATTGAAAATGATGCCTCCGTTTTATGTCAAGATTGTCTTGACACTTAGACCCCCAAGATTTCAATAGCGCCTCACTTAAAAGATGACATTATTTTTGATTCAAATGAACTTTTATGGTGCAGAAGCCGCATGGTGCCTGTGCCTACAGTGTATGTATTTGTCAGTGTGTCTCTATCTGCATTTCTGTCTCTTGCTGGCCGCCAGCCTGTGTGATGATGTCAGCCTGTCTGTGATGTAAGAGAGACATTGTGATATCATCACATACTGTAGGCAGGATGGCAGGTGTAAAGCTTCTAAAAGAGAGAGGGAGGGAGAGAGGGAGAGGAGAGAGAGGGAGAAAGAGGGAGAGAGAGAGCAAGCAGCTCCTCCCTCCCATGCAAATGACTGGAGGCAGAGGAGTAGAGGGACAGAAGCCTGTGCTGCTTGTAATGGGACAGGATTTGGGGTGCTGTTTCATGCTCTATCTCCCTCCCTCCCACTGTCTCAGGTGCAGAAAGTTTTCAAGGGAGAGAGGAAAGGAAGAGGAAAATGGAAGCTGAGGAGAGCTGGTCCTGTCCCTCTTGTTGGTAAAGAGGGGGCATCCAGAAAGAGGTAAGGAGATAGTTTTATTTTAATTCAAGAAGGAGTGCCTGGTGGCGAAGCTGGTGTGCTCTGTCACACTACAGACCCCTCCCTGTGTGTGTGCGTGCGTGCGTGCGTGCGTCTGCAGGGGGTATCTGTCCCATCCATAGATATCAGGGGTACTGCAGCTGCTGCTGTTCAAACTTTTGCTTTAGGCCCATTCCTTTGATGTTAATAAGCGTTTCTAGTACAATCTTTTTCGCTCTGTTCACCCACATCTTTACATTACCTCGTGTGTGTGTGTGTGTGTGTGTGTGTGTGTGTGTGTGTGTGTATGTGTATGTGTGTGTACGTGTGTATAGCATGTGTTTGAAACACTATACTGTATCTGCATAGAAAAAAAGCCTTCTTTTAGTAATGTACAGTTCAAATACTGTATGAACATGACCCCATCTCATCTCATCCCCCTGACTCTGGATACAAAACATTCATGTATTCGTTTGCAACTTTTCATACAATTTGCTTGCACCATTTCAGAGAAATTAAATATTTAAAATGGAAATAAATTGGTAACTGCAGTAACAAACAACACTGTACATGCTAATAGTACATCCATGTAAGCAGTACATACATGCTCAGGAGTTGTTTTTTTGGATCGGTATATACTTGTCATTATCCACTTCAACCATTTTAATTCCCCCCTTTTAAATTATTGTACTGGTTGATGTGTATGTATATATATCTATATATATATATATATATATATATATATATTTCAACCATTATCACCTACAGTACAGTAGCATACAGTGCTCCCACTGCAGCAAGGGATTCTGGGAAATGACATGCAATGTTTACTCGCTCATCCCACAACGTGGCGGTATCAAATATAGCGTTTTCCTAGTTATTATATCCCTGCAGGATGTAGGATAATCCCAGCCAAACCCACATACTTACTACATTCCCGTTATGTCACATGTATTATTTCCTGTGAAGGAAGCGCTATGTATATTCCCATTATGGTCACAAATTGGACGATACTGTATTTCCATTATGTCTCCTATTATTTTCCCATGATATCTCATAGAATACTGTCATCCAAAACCACATCATTATTGAATGATTGAAAATGATGCCTCCGTTTTATGTCAAGATTGTCTTGACACTTAGACCCCCAAGATTTCAATAGCGCCTCACTTAAAAGATGACATTATTTTTGATTCAAATGAACTTTTATGGTGCAGAAGCCGCATGGTGCCTGTGCCTACAGTGTATGTATTTGTCAGTGTGTCTCTATCTGCATTTCTGTCTCTTGCTGGCCGCCAGCCTGTGTGATGATGTCAGCCTGTCTGTGATGTAAGAGAGACATTGTGATATCATCACATACTGTAGGCAGGATGGCAGGTGTAAAGCTTCTAAAAGAGAGAGGGAGGGAGAGAGGGAGAGGAGAGAGAGGGAGAAAGAGGGAGAGAGAGAGCAAGCAGCTCCTCCCTCCCATGCAAATGACTGGAGGCAGAGGAGTAGAGGGACAGAAGCCTGTGCTGCTTGTAATGGGACAGGATTTGGGGTGCTGTTTCATGCTCTATCTCCCTCCCTCCCACTGTCTCAGGTGCAGAAAGTTTTCAAGGGAGAGAGGAAAGGAAGAGGAAAATGGAAGCTGAGGAGAGCTGGTCCTGTCCCTCTTGTTGGTAAAGAGGGGGCATCCAGAAAGAGGTAAGGAGATAGTTTTATTTTAATTCAAGAAGGAGTGCCTGGTGGCGAAGCTGGTGTGCTCTGTCACACTACAGACCCCTCCCTGTGTGTGTGCGTGCGTGCGTGCGTGCGTGCGTCTGCAGGGGGTATCTGTCCCATCCATAGATATCAGGGGTACTGCAGCTGCTGCTGTTCAAACTTTTGCTTTAGGCCCATTCCTTTGATGTTAATAAGCGTTTCTAGTACAATCTTTTTCGCTCTGTTCACCCACATCTTTACATTACCTCGTGTGTGTGTGTGTGTGTGTGTGTGTATGTGTATGTGTGTGTACGTGTGTATAGCATGTGTTTGAAACACTATACTGTATCTGCATAGAAAAAAAGCCTTCTTTTAGTAATGTACAGTTCAAATACTGTATGAACATGACCCCATCTCATCTCATCCCCCTGACTCTGGATACAAAACATTCATGTATTCGTTTGCAACTTTTCATACAATTTGCTTGCACCATTTCAGAGAAATTAAATATTTAAAATGGAAATAAATTGGTAACTGCAGTAACAAACAACACTGTACATGCTAATAGTACATCCATGTAAGCAGTACATACATGCTCAGGAGTTGTTTTTTTGGATCGGTATATACTTGTCATTATCCACTTCAACCATTTTAATTCCCCCCTTTTAAATTATTGTACTGGTTGATGTGTATGTATATATATCTATATATATATATATATATATATATTTCAACCATTATCACCTACAGTACAGTAGCATACAGTGCTCCCACTGCAGCAAGGGATTCTGGGAAATGACATGCAATGTTTACTCGCTCATCCCACAACGTGGCGGTATCAAATATAGCGTTTTCCCAGTTATTATATCCCTGCAGGATGTAGGATAATCCCAGCCAAACCCACATACTTACTACATTCCCGTTATGTCACATGTATTATTTCCTGTGAAGGAAGCGCTATGTATATTCCCATTATGGTCACAAATTGGACGATACTGTATTTCCATTATGTCTCCTATTATTTTCCCATGATATCTCATAGAATACTGTCATCCAAAACCACATCATTATTGAATGATTGAAAATGATGCCTCCGTTTTATGTCAAGATTGTCTTGACACTTAGACCCCCAAGATTTCAATAGCGCCTCACTTAAAAGATGACATTATTTTTGATTCAAATGAACTTTTATGGTGCAGAAGCCGCATGGTGCCTGTGCCTACAGTGTATGTATTTGTCAGTGTGTCTCTATCTGCATTTCTGTCTCTTGCTGGCCGCCAGCCTGTGTGATGATGTCAGCCTGTCTGTGATGTAAGAGAGACATTGTGATATCATCACATACTGTAGGCAGGATGGCAGGTGTAAAGCTTCTAAAAGAGAGAGGGAGGGAGAGAGGGAGAGGAGAGAGAGGGAGAAAGAGGGAGAGAGAGAGCAAGCAGCTCCTCCCTCCCATGCAAATGACTGGAGGCAGAGGAGTAGAGGGACAGAAGCCTGTGCTGCTTGTAATGGGACAGGATTTGGGGTGCTGTTTCATGCTCTATCTCCCTCCCTCCCACTGTCTCAGGTGCAGAAAGTTTTCAAGGGAGAGAGGAAAGGAAGAGGAAAATGGAAGCTGAGGAGAGCTGGTCCTGTCCCTCTTGTTGGTAAAGAGGGGGCATCCAGAAAGAGGTAAGGAGATAGTTTTATTTTAATTCAAGAAGGAGTGCCTGGTGGCGAAGCTGGTGTGCTCTGTCACACTACAGACCCCTCCCTGTGTGTGTGCGTGCGTGCGTGCGTGCGTGCGTGCGTGCGTGCGTCTGCAGGGGGTATCTGTCCCATCCATAGATATCAGGGGTACTGCAGCTGCTGCTGTTCAAACTTTTGCTTTAGGCCCATTCCTTTGATGTTAATAAGCGTTTCTAGTACAATCTTTTTCGCTCTGTTCACCCACATCTTTACATTACCTCGTGTGTGTGTGTGTGTGTGTGTATGTGTATGTGTGTGTACGTGTGTATAGCATGTGTTTGAAACACTATACTGTATCTGCATAGAAAAAAAGCCTTCTTTTAGTAATGTACAGTTCAAATACTGTATGAACATGACCCCATCTCATCTCATCCCCCTGACTCTGGATACAAAACATTCATGTATTCGTTTGCAACTTTTCATACAATTTGCTTGCACCATTTCAGAGAAATTAAATATTTAAAATGGAAATAAATTGGTAACTGCAGTAACAAACAACACTGTACATGCTAATAGTACATCCATGTAAGCAGTACATACATGCTCAGGAGTTGTTTTTTTGGATCGGTATATACTTGTCATTATCCACTTCAACCATTTTAATTCCCCCCTTTTAAATTATTGTACTGGTTGATGTGTATATATATATATCTATATATATATATATATATATATATATTTCAACCATTATCACCTACAGTACAGTAGCATACAGTGCTCCCACTGCAGCAAGGGATTCTGGGAAATGACATGCAATGTTTACTCGCTCATCCCACAACGTGGCGGTATCAAATATAGCGTTTTCCCAGTTATTATATCCCTGCAGGATGTAGGATAATCCCAGCCAAACCCACATACTTACTACATTCCCGTTATGTCACATGTATTATTTCCTGTGAAGGAAGCGCTATGTATATTCCCATTATGGTCACAAATTGGACGATACTGTATTTCCATTATGTCTCCTATTATTTTCCCATGATATCTCATAGAATACTGTCATCCAAAACCACATCATTATTGAATGATTGAAAATGATGCCTCCGTTTTATGTCAAGATTGTCTTGACACTTAGACCCCCAAGATTTCAATAGCGCCTCACTTAAAAGATGACATTATTTTTGATTCAAATGAACTTTTATGGTGCAGAAGCCGCATGGTGCCTGTGCCTACAGTGTATGTATTTGTCAGTGTGTCTCTATCTGCATTTCTGTCTCTTGCTGGCCGCCAGCCTGTGTGATGATGTCAGCCTGTCTGTGATGTAAGAGAGACATTGTGATATCATCACATACTGTAGGCAGGATGGCAGGTGTAAAGCTTCTAAAAGAGAGAGGGAGGGAGAGAGGGAGAGGAGAGAGAGGGAGAAAGAGGGAGAGAGAGAGCAAGCAGCTCCTCCCTCCCATGCAAATGACTGGAGGCAGAGGAGTAGAGGGACAGAAGCCTGTGCTGCTTGTAATGGGACAGGATTTGGGGTGCTGTTTCATGCTCTATCTCCCTCCCTCCCACTGTCTCAGGTGCAGAAAGTTTTCAAGGGAGAGAGGAAAGGAAGAGGAAAATGGAAGCTGAGGAGAGCTGGTCCTGTCCCTCTTGTTGGTAAAGAGGGGGCATCCAGAAAGAGGTAAGGAGATAGTTTTATTTTAATTCAAGAAGGAGTGCCTGGTGGCGAAGCTGGTGTGCTCTGTCACACTACAGACCCCTCCCTGTGTGTGTGCGTGCGTGCGTGCGTGCGTGCGTGCGTGTGTGCGTGCGTCTGCAGGGGGTATCTGTCCCATCCATAGATATCAGGGGTACTGCAGCTGCTGCTGTTCAAACTTTTGCTTTAGGCCCATTCCTTTGATGTTAATAAGCGTTTCTAGTACAATCTTTTTCGCTCTGTTCACCCACATCTTTACATTACCTCGTGTGTGTGTGTGTGTGTGTGTATGTGTATGTGTGTGTACGTGTGTATAGCATGTGTTTGAAACACTATACTGTATCTGCATAGAAAAAAAGCCTTCTTTTAGTAATGTACAGTTCAAATACTGTATGAACATGACCCCATCTCATCTCATCCCCCTGACTCTGGATACAAAACATTCATGTATTCGTTTGCAACTTTTCATACAATTTGCTTGCACCATTTCAGAGAAATTAAATATTTAAAATGGAAATAAATTGGTAACTGCAGTAACAAACAACACTGTACATGCTAATAGTACATCCATGTAAGCAGTACATACATGCTCAGGAGTTGTTTTTTTGGATCGGTATATACTTGTCATTATCCACTTCAACCATTTTAATTCCCCCCTTTTAAATTATTGTACTGGTTGATGTGTATGTATATATATCTATATATATATATATATATATATTTCAACCATTATCACCTACAGTACAGTAGCATACAGTGCTCCCACTGCAGCAAGGGATTCTGGGAAATGACATGCAATGTTTACTCGCTCATCCCACAACGTGGCGGTATCAAATATAGCGTTTTCCTAGTTATTATATCCCTGCAGGATGTAGGATAATCCCAGCCAAACCCACATACTTACTACATTCCCGTTATGTCACATGTATTATTTCCTGTGAAGGAAGCGCTATGTATATTCCCATTATGGTCACAAATTGGACGATACTGTATTTCCATTATGTCTCCTATTATTTTCCCATGATATCTCATAGAATACTGTCATCCAAAACCACATCATTATTGAATGATTGAAAATGATGCCTCCGTTTTATGTCAAGATTGTCTTGACACTTAGACCCCCAAGATTTCAATAGCGCCTCACTTAAAAGATGACATTATTTTTGATTCAAATGAACTTTTATGGTGCAGAAGCCGCATGGTGCCTGTGCCTACAGTGTATGTATTTGTCAGTGTGTCTCTATCTGCATTTCTGTCTCTTGCTGGCCGCCAGCCTGTGTGATGATGTCAGCCTGTCTGTGATGTAAGAGAGACATTGTGATATCATCACATACTGTAGGCAGGATGGCAGGTGTAAAGCTTCTAAAAGAGAGAGGGAGGGAGAGAGGGAGAGGAGAGAGAGGGAGAAAGAGGGAGAGAGAGAGCAAGCAGCTCCTCCCTCCCATGCAAATGACTGGAGGCAGAGGAGTAGAGGGACAGAAGCCTGTGCTGCTTGTAATGGGACAGGATTTGGGGTGCTGTTTCATGCTCTATCTCCCTCCCTCCCACTGTCTCAGGTGCAGAAAGTTTTCAAGGGAGAGAGGAAAGGAAGAGGAAAATGGAAGCTGAGGAGAGCTGGTCCTGTCCCTCTTGTTGGTAAAGAGGGGGCATCCAGAAAGAGGTAAGGAGATAGTTTTATTTTAATTCAAGAAGGAGTGCCTGGTGGCGAAGCTGGTGTGCTCTGTCACACTACAGACCCCTCCCTGTGTGTGTGCGTGCGTGCGTGCGTGCGTCTGCAGGGGGTATCTGTCCCATCCATAGATATCAGGGGTACTGCAGCTGCTGCTGTTCAAACTTTTGCTTTAGGCCCATTCCTTTGATGTTAATAAGCGTTTCTAGTACAATCTTTTTCGCTCTGTTCACCCACATCTTTACATTACCTCGTGTGTGTGTGTGTGTGTGTGTGTGTGTATGTGTATGTGTGTGTACGTGTGTATAGCATGTGTTTGAAACACTATACTGTATCTGCATAGAAAAAAAGCCTTCTTTTAGTAATGTACAGTTCAAATACTGTATGAACATGACCCCATCTCATCTCATCCCCCTGACTCTGGATACAAAACATTCATGTATTCGTTTGCAACTTTTCATACAATTTGCTTGCACCATTTCAGAGAAATTAAATATTTAAAATGGAAATAAATTGGTAACTGCAGTAACAAACAACACTGTACATGCTAATAGTACATCCATGTAAGCAGTACATACATGCTCAGGAGTTGTTTTTTTGGATCGGTATATACTTGTCATTATCCACTTCAACCATTTTAATTCCCCCCTTTTAAATTATTGTACTGGTTGATGTGTATGTATATATATCTATATATATATATATATATATATATATATTTCAACCATTATCACCTACAGTACAGTAGCATACAGTGCTCCCACTGCAGCAAGGGATTCTGGGAAATGACATGCAATGTTTACTCGCTCATCCCACAACGTGGCGGTATCAAATATAGCGTTTTCCCAGTTATTATATCCCTGCAGGATGTAGGATAATCCCAGCCAAACCCACATACTTACTACATTCCCGTTATGTCACATGTATTATTTCCTGTGAAGGAAGCGCTATGTATATTCCCATTATGGTCACAAATTGGACGATACTGTATTTCCATTATGTCTCCTATTATTTTCCCATGATATCTCATAGAATACTGTCATCCAAAACCACATCATTATTGAATGATTGAAAATGATGCCTCCGTTTTATGTCAAGATTGTCTTGACACTTAGACCCCCAAGATTTCAATAGCGCCTCACTTAAAAGATGACATTATTTTTGATTCAAATGAACTTTTATGGTGCAGAAGCCGCATGGTGCCTGTGCCTACAGTGTATGTATTTGTCAGTGTGTCTCTATCTGCATTTCTGTCTCTTGCTGGCCGCCAGCCTGTGTGATGATGTCAGCCTGTCTGTGATGTAAGAGAGACATTGTGATATCATCACATACTGTAGGCAGGATGGCAGGTGTAAAGCTTCTAAAAGAGAGAGGGAGGGAGAGAGGGAGAGGAGAGAGAGGGAGAAAGAGGGAGAGAGAGAGCAAGCAGCTCCTCCCTCCCATGCAAATGACTGGAGGCAGAGGAGTAGAGGGACAGAAGCCTGTGCTGCTTGTAATGGGACAGGATTTGGGGTGCTGTTTCATGCTCTATCTCCCTCCCTCCCACTGTCTCAGGTGCAGAAAGTTTTCAAGGGAGAGAGGAAAGGAAGAGGAAAATGGAAGCTGAGGAGAGCTGGTCCTGTCCCTCTTGTTGGTAAAGAGGGGGCATCCAGAAAGAGGTAAGGAGATAGTTTTATTTTAATTCAAGAAGGAGTGCCTGGTGGCGAAGCTGGTGTGCTCTGTCACACTACAGACCCCTCCCTGTGTGTGTGCGTGCGTGCGTGCGTGCGTGCGTGCGTGCGTCTGCAGGGGGTATCTGTCCCATCCATAGATATCAGGGGTACTGCAGCTGCTGCTGTTCAAACTTTTGCTTTAGGCCCATTCCTTTGATGTTAATAAGCGTTTCTAGTACAATCTTTTTCGCTCTGTTCACCCACATCTTTACATTACCTCGTGTGTGTGTGTGTGTGTGTGTATGTGTATGTGTGTGTACGTGTGTATAGCATGTGTTTGAAACACTATACTGTATCTGCATAGAAAAAAAGCCTTCTTTTAGTAATGTACAGTTCAAATACTGTATGAACATGACCCCATCTCATCTCATCCCCCTGACTCTGGATACAAAACATTCATGTATTCGTTTGCAACTTTTCATACAATTTGCTTGCACCATTTCAGAGAAATTAAATATTTAAAATGGAAATAAATTGGTAACTGCAGTAACAAACAACACTGTACATGCTAATAGTACATCCATGTAAGCAGTACATACATGCTCAGGAGTTGTTTTTTTGGATCGGTATATACTTGTCATTATCCACTTCAACCATTTTAATTCCCCCCTTTTAAATTATTGTACTGGTTGATGTGTATGTATATATATCTATATATATATATATATATATATATATATTTCAACCATTATCACCTACAGTACAGTAGCATACAGTGCTCCCACTGCAGCAAGGGATTCTGGGAAATGACATGCAATGTTTACTCGCTCATCCCACAACGTGGCGGTATCAAATATAGCGTTTTCCCAGTTATTATATCCCTGCAGGATGTAGGATAATCCCAGCCAAACCCACATACTTACTACATTCCCGTTATGTCACATGTATTATTTCCTGTGAAGGAAGCGCTATGTATATTCCCATTATGGTCACAAATTGGACGATACTGTATTTCCATTATGTCTCCTATTATTTTCCCATGATATCTCATAGAATACTGTCATCCAAAACCACATCATTATTGAATGATTGAAAATGATGCCTCCGTTTTATGTCAAGATTGTCTTGACACTTAGACCCCCAAGATTTCAATAGCGCCTCACTTAAAAGATGACATTATTTTTGATTCAAATGAACTTTTATGGTGCAGAAGCCGCATGGTGCCTGTGCCTACAGTGTATGTATTTGTCAGTGTGTCTCTATCTGCATTTCTGTCTCTTGCTGGCCGCCAGCCTGTGTGATGATGTCAGCCTGTCTGTGATGTAAGAGAGACATTGTGATATCATCACATACTGTAGGCAGGATGGCAGGTGTAAAGCTTCTAAAAGAGAGAGGGAGGGAGAGAGGGAGAGGAGAGAGAGGGAGAAAGAGGGAGAGAGAGAGCAAGCAGCTCCTCCCTCCCATGCAAATGACTGGAGGCAGAGGAGTAGAGGGACAGAAGCCTGTGCTGCTTGTAATGGGACAGGATTTGGGGTGCTGTTTCATGCTCTATCTCCCTCCCTCCCACTGTCTCAGGTGCAGAAAGTTTTCAAGGGAGAGAGGAAAGGAAGAGGAAAATGGAAGCTGAGGAGAGCTGGTCCTGTCCCTCTTGTTGGTAAAGAGGGGGCATCCAGAAAGAGGTAAGGAGATAGTTTTATTTTAATTCAAGAAGGAGTGCCTGGTGGCGAAGCTGGTGTGCTCTGTCACACTACAGACCCCTCCCTGTGTGTGTGCGTGCGTGCGTGCGTGCGTGCGTGCGTGCGTGTGTGCGTGCGTCTGCAGGGGGTATCTGTCCCATCCATAGATATCAGGGGTACTGCAGCTGCTGCTGTTCAAACTTTTGCTTTAGGCCCATTCCTTTGATGTTAATAAGCGTTTCTAGTACAATCTTTTTCGCTCTGTTCACCCACATCTTTACATTACCTCGTGTGTGTGTGTGTGTGTGTGTGTATGTGTATGTGTGTGTACGTGTGTATAGCATGTGTTTGAAACACTATACTGTATCTGCATAGAAAAAAAGCCTTCTTTTAGTAATGTACAGTTCAAATACTGTATGAACATGACCCCATCTCATCTCATCCCCCTGACTCTGGATACAAAACATTCATGTATTCGTTTGCAACTTTTCATACAATTTGCTTGCACCATTTCAGAGAAATTAAATATTTAAAATGGAAATAAATTGGTAACTGCAGTAACAAACAACACTGTACATGCTAATAGTACATCCATGTAAGCAGTACATACATGCTCAGGAGTTGTTTTTTTGGATCGGTATATACTTGTCATTATCCACTTCAACCATTTTAATTCCCCCCTTTTAAATTATTGTACTGGTTGATGTGTATGTATATATATCTATATATATATATATATATATATATATATTTCAACCATTATCACCTACAGTACAGTAGCATACAGTGCTCCCACTGCAGCAAGGGATTCTGGGAAATGACATGCAATGTTTACTCGCTCATCACACAACGTGGCGGTATCAAATATAGCGTTTTCCCAGTTATTATATCCCTGCAGGATGTAGGATAATCCCAGCCAAACCCACATACTTACTACATTCCCGTTATGTCACATGTATTATTTCCTGTGAAGGAAGCGCTATGTATATTCCCATTATGGTCACAAATTGGACGATACTGTATTTCCATTATGTCTCCTATTATTTTCCCATGATATCTCATAGAATACTGTCATCCAAAACCACATCATTATTGAATGATTGAAAATGATGCCTCCGTTTTATGTCAAGATTGTCTTGACACTTAGACCCCCAAGATTTCAATAGCGCCTCACTTAAAAGATGACATTATTTTTGATTCAAATGAACTTTTATGGTGCAGAAGCCGCATGGTGCCTGTGCCTACAGTGTATGTATTTGTCAGTGTGTCTCTATCTGCATTTCTGTCTCTTGCTGGCCGCCAGCCTGTGTGATGATGTCAGCCTGTCTGTGATGTAAGAGAGACATTGTGATATCATCACATACTGTAGGCAGGATGGCAGGTGTAAAGCTTCTAAAAGAGAGAGGGAGGGAGAGAGGGAGAGGAGAGAGAGGGAGAAAGAGGGAGAGAGAGAGCAAGCAGCTCCTCCCTCCCATGCAAATGACTGGAGGCAGAGGAGTAGAGGGACAGAAGCCTGTGCTGCTTGTAATGGGACAGGATTTGGGGTGCTGTTTCATGCTCTATCTCCCTCCCTCCCACTGTCTCAGGTGCAGAAAGTTTTCAAGGGAGAGAGGAAAGGAAGAGGAAAATGGAAGCTGAGGAGAGCTGGTCCTGTCCCTCTTGTTGGTAAAGAGGGGGCATCCAGAAAGAGGTAAGGAGATAGTTTTATTTTAATTCAAGAAGGAGTGCCTGGTGGCGAAGCTGGTGTGCTCTGTCACACTACAGACCCCTCCCTGTGTGTGTGCGTGCGTGCGTGCGTGCGTGCGTGCGTGCGTCTGCAGGGGGTATCTGTCCCATCCATAGATATCAGGGGTACTGCAGCTGCTGCTGTTCAAACTTTTGCTTTAGGCCCATTCCTTTGATGTTAATAAGCGTTTCTAGTACAATCTTTTTCGCTCTGTTCACCCACATCTTTACATTACCTCGTGTGTGTGTGTGTGTGTGTGTATGTGTATGTGTGTGTACGTGTGTATAGCATGTGTTTGAAACACTATACTGTATCTGCATAGAAAAAAAGCCTTCTTTTAGTAATGTACAGTTCAAATACTGTATGAACATGACCCCATCTCATCTCATCCCCCTGACTCTGGATACAAAACATTCATGTATTCGTTTGCAACTTTTCATACAATTTGCTTGCACCATTTCAGAGAAATTAAATATTTAAAATGGAAATAAATTGGTAACTGCAGTAACAAACAACACTGTACATGCTAATAGTACATCCATGTAAGCAGTACATACATGCTCAGGAGTTGTTTTTTTGGATCGGTATATACTTGTCATTATCCACTTCAACCATTTTAATTCCCCCCTTTTAAATTATTGTACTGGTTGATGTGTATGTATATATATCTATATATATATATATATATATATATATATATTTCAACCATTATCACCTACAGTACAGTAGCATACAGTGCTCCCACTGCAGCAAGGGATTCTGGGAAATGACATGCAATGTTTACTCGCTCATCCCACAACGTGGCGGTATCAAATATAGCGTTTTCCCAGTTATTATATCCCTGCAGGATGTAGGATAATCCCAGCCAAACCCACATACTTACTACATTCCCGTTATGTCACATGTATTATTTCCTGTGAAGGAAGCGCTATGTATATTCCCATTATGGTCACAAATTGGACGATACTGTATTTCCATTATGTCTCCTATTATTTTCCCATGATATCTCATAGAATACTGTCATCCAAAACCACATCATTATTGAATGATTGAAAATGATGCCTCCGTTTTATGTCAAGATTGTCTTGACACTTAGACCCCCAAGATTTCAATAGCGCCTCACTTAAAAGATGACATTATTTTTGATTCAAATGAACTTTTATGGTGCAGAAGCCGCATGGTGCCTGTGCCTACAGTGTATGTATTTGTCAGTGTGTCTCTATCTGCATTTCTGTCTCTTGCTGGCCGCCAGCCTGTGTGATGATGTCAGCCTGTCTGTGATGTAAGAGAGACATTGTGATATCATCACATACTGTAGGCAGGATGGCAGGTGTAAAGCTTCTAAAAGAGAGAGGGAGGGAGAGAGGGAGAGGAGAGAGAGGGAGAAAGAGGGAGAGAGAGAGCAAGCAGCTCCTCCCTCCCATGCAAATGACTGGAGGCAGAGGAGTAGAGGGACAGAAGCCTGTGCTGCTTGTAATGGGACAGGATTTGGGGTGCTGTTTCATGCTCTATCTCCCTCCCTCCCACTGTCTCAGGTGCAGAAAGTTTTCAAGGGAGAGAGGAAAGGAAGAGGAAAATGGAAGCTGAGGAGAGCTGGTCCTGTCCCTCTTGTTGGTAAAGAGGGGGCATCCAGAAAGAGGTAAGGAGATAGTTTTATTTTAATTCAAGAAGGAGTGCCTGGTGGCGAAGCTGGTGTGCTCTGTCACACTACAGACCCCTCCCTGTGTGTGTGCGTGCGTGCGTGCGTGCGTCTGCAGGGGGTATCTGTCCCATCCATAGATATCAGGGGTACTGCAGCTGCTGCTGTTCAAACTTTTGCTTTAGGCCCATTCCTTTGATGTTAATAAGCGTTTCTAGTACAATCTTTTTCGCTCTGTTCACCCACATCTTTACATTACCTCGTGTGTGTGTGTGTGTGTGTGTGTGTGTGTATGTGTATGTGTGTGTACGTGTGTATAGCATGTGTTTGAAACACTATACTGTATCTGCATAGAAAAAAAGCCTTCTTTTAGTAATGTACAGTTCAAATACTGTATGAACATGACCCCATCTCATCTCATCCCCCTGACTCTGGATACAAAACATTCATGTATTCGTTTGCAACTTTTCATACAATTTGCTTGCACCATTTCAGAGAAATTAAATATTTAAAATGGAAATAAATTGGTAACTGCAGTAACAAACAACACTGTACATGCTAATAGTACATCCATGTAAGCAGTACATACATGCTCAGGAGTTGTTTTTTTGGATCGGTATATACTTGTCATTATCCACTTCAACCATTTTAATTCCCCCCTTTTAAATTATTGTACTGGTTGATGTGTATGTATATATATCTCTATATATATATATATATATATATATATATATATATTTCAACCATTATCACCTACAGTACAGTAGCATACAGTGCTCCCACTGCAGCAAGGGATTCTGGGAAATGACATGCAATGTTTACTCGCTCATCCCACAACGTGGCGGTATCAAATATAGCGTTTTCCCAGTTATTATATCCCTGCAGGATGTAGGATAATCCCAGCCAAACCCACATACTTACTACATTCCCGTTATGTCACATGTATTATTTCCTGTGAAGGAAGCGCTATGTATATTCCCATTATGGTCACAAATTGGACGATACTGTATTTCCATTATGTCTCCTATTATTTTCCCATGATATCTCATAGAATACTGTCATCCAAAACCACATCATTATTGAATGATTGAAAATGATGCCTCCGTTTTATGTCAAGATTGTCTTGACACTTAGACCCCCAAGATTTCAATAGCGCCTCACTTAAAAGATGACATTATTTTTGATTCAAATGAACTTTTATGGTGCAGAAGCCGCATGGTGCCTGTGCCTACAGTGTATGTATTTGTCAGTGTGTCTCTATCTGCATTTCTGTCTCTTGCTGGCCGCCAGCCTGTGTGATGATGTCAGCCTGTCTGTGATGTAAGAGAGACATTGTGATATCATCACATACTGTAGGCAGGATGGCAGGTGTAAAGCTTCTAAAAGAGAGAGGGAGGGAGAGAGGGAGAGGAGAGAGAGGGAGAAAGAGGGAGAGAGAGAGCAAGCAGCTCCTCCCTCCCATGCAAATGACTGGAGGCAGAGGAGTAGAGGGACAGAAGCCTGTGCTGCTTGTAATGGGACAGGATTTGGGGTGCTGTTTCATGCTCTATCTCCCTCCCTCCCACTGTCTCAGGTGCAGAAAGTTTTCAAGGGAGAGAGGAAAGGAAGAGGAAAATGGAAGCTGAGGAGAGCTGGTCCTGTCCCTCTTGTTGGTAAAGAGGGGGCATCCAGAAAGAGGTAAGGAGATAGTTTTATTTTAATTCAAGAAGGAGTGCCTGGTGGCGAAGCTGGTGTGCTCTGTCACACTACAGACCCCTCCCTGTGTGCGTGCGTGCGTGCGTGCGTGCGTGCGTGCGTCTGCAGGGGGTATCTGTCCCATCCATAGATATCAGGGGTACTGCAGCTGCTGCTGTTCAAACTTTTGCTTTAGGCCCATTCCTTTGATGTTAATAAGCGTTTCTAGTACAATCTTTTTCGCTCTGTTCACCCACATCTTTACATTACCTCGTGTGTGTGTGTGTGTGTGTGTATGTGTATGTGTGTGTACGTGTGTATAGTATGTGTTTGAAACACTATACTGTATCTGCATAGAAAAAAAGCCTTCTTTTAGTAATGTACAGTTCAAATACTGTATGAACATGACCCCATCTCATCTCATCCCCCTGACTCTGGATACAAAACATTCATGTATTCGTTTGCAACTTTTCATACAATTTGCTTGCACCATTTCAGAGAAATTAAATATTTAAAATGGAAATAAATTGGTAACTGCAGTAACAAACAACACTGTACATGCTAATAGTACATCCATGTAAGCAGTACATACATGCTCAGGAGTTGTTTTTTTGGATCGGTATATACTTGTCATTATCCACTTCAACCATTTTAATTCCCCCCTTTTAAATTATTGTACTGGTTGATGTGTATGTATATATATATATATATATATATATATATATATATATATATATTTCAACCATTATCACCTACAGTACAGTAGCATACAGTGCTCCCACTGCAGCAAGGGATTCTGGGAAATGACATGCAATGTTTACTCGCTCATCCCACAACGTGGCGGTATCAAATATAGCGTTTTCCCAGTTATTATATCCCTGCAGGATGTAGGATAATCCCAGCCAAACCCACATACTTACTACATTCCCGTTATGTCACATGTATTATTTCCTGTGAAGGAAGCGCTATGTATATTCCCATTATGGTCACAAATTGGACGATACTGTATTTCCATTATGTCTCCTATTATTTTCCCATGATATCTCATAGAATACTGTCATCCAAAACCACATCATTATTGAATGATTGAAAATGATGCCTCCGTTTTATGTCAAGATTGTCTTGACACTTAGACCCCCAAGATTTCAATAGCGCCTCACTTAAAAGATGACATTATTTTTGATTCAAATGAACTTTTATGGTGCAGAAGCCGCATGGTGCCTGTGCCTACAGTGTATGTATTTGTCAGTGTGTCTCTATCTGCATTTCTGTCTCTTGCTGGCCGCCAGCCTGTGTGATGATGTCAGCCTGTCTGTGATGTAAGAGAGACATTGTGATATCATCACATACTGTAGGCAGGATGGCAGGTGTAAAGCTACTAAAAGAGAGAGGGAGGGAGAGAGGGAGAGGAGAGAGAGGGAGAAAGAGGGAGAGAGAGAGCAAGCAGCTCCTCCCTCCCATGCAAATGACTGGAGGCAGAGGAGTAGAGGGACAGAAGCCTGTGCTGCTTGTAATGGGACAGGATTTGGGGTGCTGTTTCATGCTCTATCTCCCTCCCTCCCACTGTCTCAGGTGCAGAAAGTTTTCAAGGGAGAGAGGAAAGGAAGAGGAAAATGGAAGCTGAGGAGAGCTGGTCCTGTCCCTCTTGTTGGTAAAGAGGGGGCATCCAGAAAGAGGTAAGGAGATAGTTTTATTTTAATTCAAGAAGGAGTGCCTGGTGGCGAAGCTGGTGTGCTCTGTCACACTACAGACCCCTCCCTGTGTGTGTGCGTGCGTGCGTGCGTGCGTCTGCAGGGGGTATCTGTCCCATCCATAGATATCAGGGGTACTGCAGCTGCTGCTGTTCAAACTTTTGCTTTAGGCCCATTCCTTTGATGTTAATAAGCGTTTCTAGTACAATCTTTTTCGCTCTGTTCACCCACATCTTTACATTACCTCGTGTGTGTGTGTGTGTGTGTATGTGTATGTGTGTGTACGTGTGTATAGCATGTGTTTGAAACACTATACTGTATCTGCATAGAAAAAAAGCCTTCTTTTAGTAATGTACAGTTCAAATACTGTATGAACATGACCCCATCTCATCTCATCCCCCTGACTCTGGATACAAAACATTCATGTATTCGTTTGCAACTTTTCATACAATTTGCTTGCACCATTTCAGAGAAATTAAATATTTAAAATGGAAATAAATTGGTAACTGCAGTAACAAACAACACTGTACATGCTAATAGTACATCCATGTAAGCAGTACATACATGCTCAGGAGTTGTTTTTTTGGATCGGTATATACTTGTCATTATCCACTTCAACCATTTTAATTCCCCCCTTTTAAATTATTGTACTGGTTGATGTGTATGTATATATATATACTGTATATATATATATATATATATATAGATATATATATATATATATATCTATATATATATTTCAACCATTATCACCTACAGTACAGTAGCATACAGTGCTCCCACTGCAGCAAGGGATTCTGGGAAATGACATGCAATGTTTACTCGCTCATCCCACAACGTGGCGGTATCAAATATAGCGTTTTCCCAGTTATTATATCCCTGCAGGATGTAGGATAATCCCAGCCAAACCCACATACTTACTACATTCCCGTTATGTCACATGTATTATTTCCTGTGAAGGAAGCGCTATGTATATTCCCATTATGGTCACAAATTGGACGATACTGTATTTCCATTATGTCTCCTATTATTTTCCCATGATATCTCATAGAATACTGTCATCCAAAACCACATCATTATTGAATGATTGAAAATGATGCCTCCGTTTTATGTCAAGATTGTCTTGACACTTAGACCCCCAAGATTTCAATAGCGCCTCACTTAAAAGATGACATTATTTTTGATTCAAATGAACTTTTATGGTGCAGAAGCCGCATGGTGCCTGTGCCTACAGTGTATGTATTTGTCAGTGTGTCTCTATCTGCATTTCTGTCTCTTGCTGGCCGCCAGCCTGTGTGATGATGTCAGCCTGTCTGTGATGTAAGAGAGACATTGTGATATCATCACATACTGTAGGCAGGATGGCAGGTGTAAAGCTTCTAAAAGAGAGAGGGAGGGAGAGAGGGAGAGGAGAGAGAGGGAGAAAGAGGGAGAGAGAGAGCAAGCAGCTCCTCCCTCTTATGCAAATGACTGGAGGCAGAGGAGTAGAGGGACAGAAGCCTGTGCTGCTTGTAATGGGACAGGATTTGGGGTGCTGTTTCATGCTCTATCTCCCTCCCTCCCACTGTCTCAGGTGCAGAAAGTTTTCAAGGGAGAGAGGAAAGGAAGAGGAAAATGGAAGCTGAGGAGAGCTGGTCCTGTCCCTCTTGTTGGTAAAGAGGGGGCATCCAGAAAGAGGTAAGGAGATAGTTTTATTTTAATTCAAGAAGGAGTGCCTGGTGGCGAAGCTGGTGTGCTCTGTCACACTACAGACCCCTCCCTGTGTGTGTGCGTGCGTGCGTGCGTGCGTGCGTCTGCAGGGGGTATCTGTCCCATCCATAGATATCAGGGGTACTGCAGCTGCTGCTGTTCAAACTTTTGCTTTAGGCCCATTCCTTTGATGTTAATAAGCGTTTCTAGTACAATCTTTTTCGCTCTGTTCACCCACATCTTTACATTACCTCGTGTGTGTGTGTGTGTGTGTGTGTGTATGTGTATGTGTGTGTACGTGTGTATAGCATGTGTTTGAAACACTATACTGTATCTGCATAGAAAAAAAGCCTTCTTTTAGTAATGTACAGTTCAAATACTGTATGAACATGACCCCATCTCATCTCATCCCCCTGACTCTGGATACAAAACATTCATGTATTCGTTTGCAACTTTTCATACAATTTGCTTGCACCATTTCAGAGAAATTAAATATTTAAAATGGAAATAAATTGGTAACTGCAGTAACAAACAACACTGTACATGCTAATAGTACATCCATGTAAGCAGTACATACATGCTCAGGAGTTGTTTTTTTGGATCGGTATATACTTGTCATTATCCACTTCAACCATTTTAATTCCCCCCTTTTAAATTATTGTACTGGTTGATGTGTATGTATATATATCTATATATATATATATATATATATATTTCAACCATTATCACCTACAGTACAGTAGCATACAGTGCTCCCACTGCAGCAAGGGATTCTGGGAAATGACATGCAATGTTTACTCGCTCATCCCACAACGTGGCGGTATCAAATATAGCGTTTTCCCAGTTATTATATCCCTGCAGGATGTAGGATAATCCCAGCCAAACCCACATACTTACTACATTCCCGTTATGTCACATGTATTATTTCCTGTGAAGGAAGCGCTATGTATATTCCCATTATGGTCACAAATTGGACGATACTGTATTTCCATTATGTCTCCTATTATTTTCCCATGATATCTCATAGAATACTGTCATCCAAAACCACATCATTATTGAATGATTGAAAATGATGCCTCCGTTTTATGTCAAGATTGTCTTGACACTTAGACCCCCAAGATTTCAATAGCGCCTCACTTAAAAGATGACATTATTTTTGATTCAAATGAACTTTTATGGTGCAGAAGCCGCATGGTGCCTGTGCCTACAGTGTATGTATTTGTCAGTGTGTCTCTATCTGCATTTCTGTCTCTTGCTGGCCGCCAGCCTGTGTGATGATGTCAGCCTGTCTGTGATGTAAGAGAGACATTGTGATATCATCACATACTGTAGGCAGGATGGCAGGTGTAAAGCTTCTAAAAGAGAGAGGGAGGGAGAGAGGGAGAGGAGAGAGAGGGAGAAAGAGGGAGAGAGAGAGCAAGCAGCTCCTCCCTCCCATGCAAATGACTGGAGGCAGAGGAGTAGAGGGACAGAAGCCTGTGCTGCTTGTAATGGGACAGGATTTGGGGTGCTGTTTCATGCTCTATCTCCCTCCCTCCCACTGTCTCAGGTGCAGAAAGTTTTCAAGGGAGAGAGGAAAGGAAGAGGAAAATGGAAGCTGAGGAGAGCTGGTCCTGTCCCTCTTGTTGGTAAAGAGGGGGCATCCCGAAAGAGGTAAGGAGATAGTTTTATTTTAATTCAAGAAGGAGTGCCTGGTGGCGAAGCTGGTGTGCTCTGTCACACTACAGACCCCTCCCTGTGTGTGTGCGTGCGTGCGTGCGTGCGTGCGTGCGTGCGTCTGCAGGGGGTATCTGTCCCATCCATAGATATCAGGGGTACTGCAGCTGCTGCTGTTCAAACTTTTGCTTTAGGCCCATTCCTTTGATGTTAATAAGCGTTTCTAGTACAATCTTTTTCGCTCTGTTCACCCACATCTTTACATTACCTCGTGTGTGTGTGTGTGTGTGTGTATGTGTATGTGTGTGTACGTGTGTATAGCATGTGTTTGAAACACTATACTGTATCTGCATAGAAAAAAAGCCTTCTTTTAGTAATGTACAGTTCAAATACTGTATGAACATGACCCCATCTCATCTCATCCCCCTGACTCTGGATACAAAACATTCATGTATTCGTTTGCAACTTTTCATACAATTTGCTTGCACCATTTCAGAGAAATTAAATATTTAAAATGGAAATAAATTGGTAACTGCAGTAACAAACAACACTGTACATGCTAATAGTACATCCATGTAAGCAGTACATACATGCTCAGGAGTTGTTTTTTTGGATCGGTATATACTTGTCATTATCCACTTCAACCATTTTAATTCCCCCCTTTTAAATTATTGTACTGGTTGATGTGTATGTATATATATCTATATATATATATATATATATATATTTCAACCATTATCACCTACAGTACAGTAGCATACAGTGCTCCCACTGCAGCAAGGGATTCTGGGAAATGACATGCAATGTTTACTCGCTCATCCCACAACGTGGCGGTATCAAATATAGCGTTTTCCCAGTTATTATATCCCTGCAGGATGTAGGATAATCCCAGCCAAACCCACATACTTACTACATTCCCGTTATGTCACATGTATTATTTCCTGTGAAGGAAGCGCTATGTATATTCCCATTATGGTCACAAATTGGACGATACTGTATTTCCATTATGTCTCCTATTATTTTCCCATGATATCTCATAGAATACTGTCATCCAAAACCACATCATTATTGAATGATTGAAAATGATGCCTCCGTTTTATGTCAAGATTGTCTTGACACTTAGACCCCCAAGATTTCAATAGCGCCTCACTTAAAAGATGACATTATTTTTGATTCAAATGAACTTTTATGGTGCAGAAGCCGCATGGTGCCTGTGCCTACAGTGTATGTATTTGTCAGTGTGTCTCTATCTGCATTTCTGTCTCTTGCTGGCCGCCAGCCTGTGTGATGATGTCAGCCTGTCTGTGATGTAAGAGAGACATTGTGATATCATCACATACTGTAGGCAGGATGGCAGGTGTAAAGCTTCTAAAAGAGAGAGGGAGGGAGAGAGGGAGAGGAGAGAGAGGGAGAAAGAGGGAGAGAGAGAGCAAGCAGCTCCTCCCTCCCATGCAAATGACTGGAGGCAGAGGAGTAGAGGGACAGAAGCCTGTGCTGCTTGTAATGGGACAGGATTTGGGGTGCTGTTTCATGCTCTATCTCCCTCCCTCCCACTGTCTCAGGTGCAGAAAGTTTTCAAGGGAGAGAGGAAAGGAAGAGGAAAATGGAAGCTGAGGAGAGCTGGTCCTGTCCCTCTTGTTGGTAAAGAGGGGGCATCCAGAAAGAGGTAAGGAGATAGTTTTATTTTAATTCAAGAAGGAGTGCCTGGTGGCGAAGCTGGTGTGCTCTGTCACACTACAGACCCCTCCCTGTGTGTGTGCGTGCGTGCGTGCGTGCGTGCGTGCGTGTGTGCGTGCGTCTGCAGGGGGTATCTGTCCCATCCATAGATATCAGGGGTACTGCAGCTGCTGCTGTTCAAACTTTTGCTTTAGGCCCATTCCTTTGATGTTAATAAGCGTTTCTAGTACAATCTTTTTCGCTCTGTTCACCCACATCTTTACATTACCTCGTGTGTGTGTGTGTGTGTGTGTATGTGTATGTGTGTGTACGTGTGTATAGCATGTGTTTGAAACACTATACTGTATCTGCATAGAAAAAAAGCCTTCTTTTAGTAATGTACAGTTCAAATACTGTATGAACATGACCCCATCTCATCTCATCCCCCTGACTCTGGATACAAAACATTCATGTATTCGTTTGCAACTTTTCATACAATTTGCTTGCACCATTTCAGAGAAATTAAATATTTAAAATGGAAATAAATTGGTAACTGCAGTAACAAACAACACTGTACATGCTAATAGTACATCCATGTAAGCAGTACATACATGCTCAGGAGTTGTTTTTTTGGATCGGTATATACTTGTCATTATCCACTTCAACCATTTTAATTCCCCCCTTTTAAATTATTGTACTGGTTGATGTGTATGTATATATATCTATATATATATATATATATATATATATATATATATATTTCAACCATTATCACCTACAGTACAGTAGCATACAGTGCTCCCACTGCAGCAAGGGATTCTGGGAAATGACATGCAATGTTTACTCGCTCATCACACAACGTGGCGGTATCAAATATAGCGTTTTCCCAGTTATTATATCCCTGCAGGATGTAGGATAATCCCAGCCAAACCCACATACTTACTACATTCCCGTTATGTCACATGTATTATTTCCTGTGAAGGAAGCGCTATGTATATTCCCATTATGGTCACAAATTGGACGATACTGTATTTCCATTATGTCTCCTATTATTTTCCCATGATATCTCATAGAATACTGTCATCCAAAACCACATCATTATTGAATGATTGAAAATGATGCCTCCGTTTTATGTCAAGATTGTCTTGACACTTAGACCCCCAAGATTTCAATAGCGCCTCACTTAAAAGATGACATTATTTTTGATTCAAATGAACTTTTATGGTGCAGAAGCCGCATGGTGCCTGTGCCTACAGTGTATGTATTTGTCAGTGTGTCTCTATCTGCATTTCTGTCTCTTGCTGGCCGCCAGCCTGTGTGATGATGTCAGCCTGTCTGTGATGTAAGAGAGACATTGTGATATCATCACATACTGTAGGCAGGATGGCAGGTGTAAAGCTTCTAAAAGAGAGAGGGAGGGAGAGAGGGAGAGGAGAGAGAGGGAGAAAGAGGGAGAGAGAGAGCAAGCAGCTCCTCCCTCCCATGCAAATGACTGGAGGCAGAGGAGTAGAGGGACAGAAGCCTGTGCTGCTTGTAATGGGACAGGATTTGGGGTGCTGTTTCATGCTCTATCTCCCTCCCTCCCACTGTCTCAGGTGCAGAAAGTTTTCAAGGGAGAGAGGAAAGGAAGAGGAAAATGGAAGCTGAGGAGAGCTGGTCCTGTCCCTCTTGTTGGTAAAGAGGGGGCATCCAGAAAGAGGTAAGGAGATAGTTTTATTTTAATTCAAGAAGGAGTGCCTGGTGGCGAAGCTGGTGTGCTCTGTCACACTACAGACCCCTCCCTGTGTGCGTGCGTGCGTGCGTGCGTGCGTGCGTGCGTCTGCAGGGGGTATCTGTCCCATCCATAGATATCAGGGGTACTGCAGCTGCTGCTGTTCAAACTTTTGCTTTAGGCCCATTCCTTTGATGTTAATAAGCGTTTCTAGTACAATCTTTTTCGCTCTGTTCACCCACATCTTTACATTACCTCGTGTGTGTGTGTGTGTGTGTGTATGTGTATGTGTGTGTACGTGTGTATAGCATGTGTTTGAAACACTATACTGTATCTGCATAGAAAAAAAGCCTTCTTTTAGTAATGTACAGTTCAAATACTGTATGAACATGACCCCATCTCATCTCATCCCCCTGACTCTGGATACAAAACATTCATGTATTCGTTTGCAACTTTTCATACAATTTGCTTGCACCATTTCAGAGAAATTAAATATTTAAAATGGAAATAAATTGGTAACTGCAGTAACAAACAACACTGTACATGCTAATAGTACATCCATGTAAGCAGTACATACATGCTCAGGAGTTGTTTTTTTGGATCGGTATATACTTGTCATTATCCACTTCAACCATTTTAATTCCCCCCTTTTAAATTATTGTACTGGTTGATGTGTATGTATATATATCTATATATATATATATATATATATATATATTTCAACCATTATCACCTACAGTACAGTAGCATACAGTGCTCCCACTGCAGCAAGGGATTCTGGGAAATGACATGCAATGTTTACTCGCTCATCACACAACGTGGCGGTATCAAATATAGCGTTTTCCCAGTTATTATATCCCTGCAGGATGTAGGATAATCCCAGCCAAACCCACATACTTACTACATTCCCGTTATGTCACATGTATTATTTCCTGTGAAGGAAGCGCTATGTATATTCCCATTATGGTCACAAATTGGACGATACTGTATTTCCATTATGTCTCCTATTATTTTCCCATGATATCTCATAGAATACTGTCATCCAAAACCACATCATTATTGAATGATTGAAAATGATGCCTCCGTTTTATGTCAAGATTGTCTTGACACTTAGACCCCCAAGATTTCAATAGCGCCTCACTTAAAAGATGACATTATTTTTGATTCAAATGAACTTTTATGGTGCAGAAGCCGCATGGTGCCTGTGCCTACAGTGTATGTATTTGTCAGTGTGTCTCTATCTGCATTTCTGTCTCTTGCTGGCCGCCAGCCTGTGTGATGATGTCAGCTTGTCTGTGATGTAAGAGAGACATTGTGATATCATCACATACTGTAGGCAGGATGGCAGGTGTAAAGCTTCTAAAAGAGAGAGGGAGGGAGAGAGGGAGAGGAGAGAGAGGGAGAAAGAGGGAGAGAGAGAGCAAGCAGCTCCTCCCTCCCATGCAAATGACTGGAGGCAGAGGAGTAGAGGGACAGAAGCCTGTGCTGCTTGTAATGGGACAGGATTTGGGGTGCTGTTTCATGCTCTATCTCCCTCCCTCCCACTGTCTCAGGTGCAGAAAGTTTTCAAGGGAGAGAGGAAAGGAAGAGGAAAATGGAAGCTGAGGAGAGCTGGTCCTGTCCCTCTTGTTGGTAAAGAGGGGGCATCCAGAAAGAGGTAAGGAGATAGTTTTATTTTAATTCAAGAAGGAGTGCCTGGTGGCGAAGCTGGTGTGCTCTGTCACACTACAGACCCCTCCCTGTGTGTGTGCGTGCGTGCGTGCGTGCATGCGTGCGTGCGTCTGCAGGGGGTATCTGTCCCATCCATAGATATCAGGGGTACTGCAGCTGCTGCTGTTCAAACTTTTGCTTTAGGCCCATTCCTTTGATGTTAATAAGCGTTTCTAGTACAATCTTTTTCGCTCTGTTCACCCACATCTTTACATTACCTCGTGTGTGTGTGTGTGTGTGTGTGTGTGTATGTGTATGTGTGTGTACGTGTGTATAGCATGTGTTTGAAACACTATACTGTATCTGCATAGAAAAAAAGCCTTCTTTTAGTAATGTACAGTTCAAATACTGTATGAACATGACCCCATCTCATCTCATCCCCCTGACTCTGGATACAAAACATTCATGTATTCGTTTGCAACTTTTCATACAATTTGCTTGCACCATTTCAGAGAAATTAAATATTTAAAATGGAAATAAATTGGTAACTGCAGTAACAAACAACACTGTACATGCTAATAGTACATCCATGTAAGCAGTACATACATGCTCAGGAGTTGTTTTTTTGGATTGGTATATACTTGTCATTATCCACTTCAACCATTTTAATTCCCCCTTTTAAATTATTGTACTGGTTGATGTGTATGTATATATATCTATATATATATATATATATATATATATATATTTCAACCATTATCACCTACAGTACAGTAGCATACAGTGCTCCCACTGCAGCAAGGGATTCTGGGAAATGACATGCAATGTTTACTCGCTCATCCCACAACGTGGCGGTATCAAATATAGCGTTTTCCCAGTTATTATATCCCTGCAGGATGTAGGATAATCCCAGCCAAACCCACATACTTACTACATTCCCGTTATGTCACATGTATTATTTCCTGTGAAGGAAGCGCTATGTATATTCCCATTATGGTCACAAATTGGACGATACTGTATTTCCATTATGTCTCCTATTATTTTCCCATGATATCTCATAGAATACTGTCATCCAAAACCACATCATTATTGAATGATTGAAAATGATGCCTCCGTTTTATGTCAAGATTGTCTTGACACTTAGACCCCCAAGATTTCAATAGCGCCTCACTTAAAAGATGACATTATTTTTGATTCAAATGAACTTTTATGGTGCAGAAGCCGCATGGTGCCTGTGCCTACAGTGTATGTATTTGTCAGTGTGTCTCTATCTGCATTTCTGTCTCTTGCTGGCCGCCAGCCTGTGTGATGATGTCAGCCTGTCTGTGATGTAAGAGAGACATTGTGATATCATCACATACTGTAGGCAGGATGGCAGGTGTAAAGCTTCTAAAAGAGAGAGGGAGGGAGAGAGGGAGAGGAGAGAGAGGGAGAAAGAGGGAGAGAGAGAGCAAGCAGCTCCTCCCTCCCATGCAAATGACTGGAGGCAGAGGAGTAGAGGGACAGAAGCCTGTGCTGCTTGTAATGGGACAGGATTTGGGGTGCTGTTTCATGCTCTATCTCCCTCCCTCCCACTGTCTCAGGTGCAGAAAGTTTTCAAGGGAGAGAGGAAAGGAAGAGGAAAATGGAAGCTGAGGAGAGCTGGTCCTGTCCCTCTTGTTGGTAAAGAGGGGGCATCCAGAAAGAGGTAAGGAGATAGTTTTATTTTAATTCAAGAAGGAGTGCCTGGTGGCGAAGCTGGTGTGCTCTGTCACACTACAGACCCCTCCCTGTGTGTGTGCGTGCGTGCGTGCGTGCGTGCGTGCGTCTGCAGGGGGTATCTGTCCCATCCATAGATATCAGGGGTACTGCAGCTGCTGCTGTTCAAACTTTTGCTTTAGGCCCATTCCTTTGATGTTAATAAGCGTTTCTAGTACAATCTTTTTCGCTCTGTTCACCCACATCTTTACATTACCTCGTGTGTGTGTGTGTGTGTGTGTGTATGTGTATGTGTGTGTACGTGTGTATAGCATGTGTTTGAAACACTATACTGTATCTGCATAGAAAAAAAGCCTTCTTTTAGTAATGTACAGTTCAAATACTGTATGAACATGACCCCATCTCATCTCATCCCCCTGACTCTGGATACAAAACATTCATGTATTCGTTTGCAACTTTTCATACAATTTGCTTGCACCATTTCAGAGAAATTAAATATTTAAAATGGAAATAAATTGGTAACTGCAGTAACAAACAACACTGTACATGCTAATAGTACATCCATGTAAGCAGTACATACATGCTCAGGAGTTGTTTTTTTGGATCGGTATATACTTGTCATTATCCACTTCAACCATTTTAATTCCCCCCTTTTAAATTATTGTACTGGTTGATGTGTATGTATATATATCTATATATATATATATATATATATATATATATATATATATTTCAACCATTATCACCTACAGTACAGTAGCATACAGTGCTCCCACTGCAGCAAGGGATTCTGGGAAATGACATGCAATGTTTACTCGCTCATCACACAACGTGGCGGTATCAAATATAGCGTTTTCCCAGTTATTATATCCCTGCAGGATGTAGGATAATCCCAGCCAAACCCACATACTTACTACATTCCCGTTATGTCACATGTATTATTTCCTGTGAAGGAAGCGCTATGTATATTCCCATTATGGTCACAAATTGGACGATACTGTATTTCCATTATGTCTCCTATTATTTTCCCATGATATCTCATAGAATACTGTCATCCAAAACCACATCATTATTGAATGATTGAAAATGATGCCTCCGTTTTATGTCAAGATTGTCTTGACACTTAGACCCCCAAGATTTCAATAGCGCCTCACTTAAAAGATGACATTATTTTTGATTCAAATGAACTTTTATGGTGCAGAAGCCGCATGGTGCCTGTGCCTACAGTGTATGTATTTGTCAGTGTGTCTCTATCTGCATTTCTGTCTCTTGCTGGCCGCCAGCCTGTGTGATGATGTCAGCCTGTCTGTGATGTAAGAGAGACATTGTGATATCATCACATACTGTAGGCAGGATGGCAGGTGTAAAGCTTCTAAAAGAGAGAGGGAGGGAGAGAGGGAGAGGAGAGAGAGGGAGAAAGAGGGAGAGAGAGAGCAAGCAGCTCCTCCCTCCCATGCAAATGACTGGAGGCAGAGGAGTAGAGGGACAGAAGCCTGTGCTGCTTGTAATGGGACAGGATTTGGGGTGCTGTTTCATGCTCTATCTCCCTCCCTCCCACTGTCTCAGGTGCAGAAAGTTTTCAAGGGAGAGAGGAAAGGAAGAGGAAAATGGAAGCTGAGGAGAGCTGGTCCTGTCCCTCTTGTTGGTAAAGAGGGGGCATCCAGAAAGAGGTAAGGAGATAGTTTTATTTTAATTCAAGAAGGAGTGCCTGGTGGCGAAGCTGGTGTGCTCTGTCACACTACAGACCCCTCCCTGTGTGTGTGCGTGCGTGCGTGCGTGCGTGCATGCGTGCGTGCGTCTGCAGGGGGTATCTGTCCCATCCATAGATATCAGGGGTACTGCAGCTGCTGCTGTTCAAACTTTTGCTTTAGGCCCATTCCTTTGATGTTAATAAGCGTTTCTAGTACAATCTTTTTCGCTCTGTTCACCCACATCTTTACATTACCTCGTGTGTGTGTGTGTGTGTGTGTGTATGTGTATGTGTGTGTACGTGTGTATAGCATGTGTTTGAAACACTATACTGTATCTGCATAGAAAAAAAGCCTTCTTTTAGTAATGTACAGTTCAAATACTGTATGAACATGACCCCATCTCATCTCATCCCCCTGACTCTGGATACAAAACATTCATGTATTCGTTTGCAACTTTTCATACAATTTGCTTGCACCATTTCAGAGAAATTAAATATTTAAAATGGAAATAAATTGGTAACTGCAGTAACAAACAACACTGTACATGCTAATAGTACATCCATGTAAGCAGTACATACATGCTCAGGAGTTGTTTTTTTGGATCGGTATATACTTGTCATTATCCACTTCAACCATTTTAATTCCCCCCTTTTAAATTATTGTACTGGTTGATGTGTATGTATATATATCTATATATATATATATATATATATATATATTTCAACCATTATCACCTACAGTACAGTAGCATACAGTGCTCCCACTGCAGCAAGGGATTCTGGGAAATGACATGCAATGTTTACTCGCTCATCCCACAACGTGGCGGTATCAAATATAGCGTTTTCCCAGTTATTATATCCCTGCAGGATGTAGGATAATCCCAGCCAAACCCACATACTTACTACATTCCCGTTATGTCACATGTATTATTTCCTGTGAAGGAAGCGCTATGTATATTCCCATTATGGTCACAAATTGGACGATACTGTATTTCCATTATGTCTCCTATTATTTTCCCATGATATCTCATAGAATACTGTCATCCAAAACCACATCATTATTGAATGATTGAAAATGATGCCTCCGTTTTATGTCAAGATTGTCTTGACACTTAGACCCCCAAGATTTCAATAGCGCCTCACTTAAAAGATGACATTATTTTTGATTCAAATGAACTTTTATGGTGCAGAAGCCGCATGGTGCCTGTGCCTACAGTGTATGTATTTGTCAGTGTGTCTCTATCTGCATTTCTGTCTCTTGCTGGCCGCCAGCCTGTGTGATGATGTCAGCCTGTCTGTGATGTAAGAGAGACATTGTGATATCATCACATACTGTAGGCAGGATGGCAGGTGTAAAGCTTCTAAAAGAGAGAGGGAGGGAGAGAGGGAGAGGAGAGAGAGGGAGAAAGAGGGAGAGAGAGAGCAAGCAGCTCCTCCCTCCCATGCAAATGACTGGAGGCAGAGGAGTAGAGGGACAGAAGCCTGTGCTGCTTGTAATGGGACAGGATTTGGGGTGCTGTTTCATGCTCTATCTCCCTCCCTCCCACTGTCTCAGGTGCAGAAAGTTTTCAAGGGAGAGAGGAAAGGAAGAGGAAAATGGAAGCTGAGGAGAGCTGGTCCTGTCCCTCTTGTTGGTAAAGAGGGGGCATCCAGAAAGAGGTAAGGAGATAGTTTTATTTTAATTCAAGAAGGAGTGCCTGGTGGCGAAGCTGGTGTGCTCTGTCACACTACAGACCCCTCCCTGTGTGTGTGCGTGCGTGCGTGCGTGCGTCTGCAGGGGGTATCTGTCCCATCCATAGATATCAGGGGTACTGCAGCTGCTGCTGTTCAAACTTTTGCTTTAGGCCCATTCCTTTGATGTTAATAAGCGTTTCTAGTACAATCTTTTTCGCTCTGTTCACCCACATCTTTACATTACCTCGTGTGTGTGTGTGTGTGTGTGTGTATGTGTATGTGTGTGTACGTGTGTATAGCATGTGTTTGAAACACTATACTGTATCTGCATAGAAAAAAAGCCTTCTTTTAGTAATGTACAGTTCAAATACTGTATGAACATGACCCCATCTCATCTCATCCCCCTGACTCTGGATACAAAACATTCATGTATTCGTTTGCAACTTTTCATACAATTTGCTTGCACCATTTCAGAGAAATTAAATATTTAAAATGGAAATAAATTGGTAACTGCAGTAACAAACAACACTGTACATGCTAATAGTACATCCATGTAAGCAGTACATACATGCTCAGGAGTTGTTTTTTTGGATCGGTATATACTTGTCATTATCCACTTCAACCATTTTAATTCCCCCCTTTTAAATTATTGTACTGGTTGATGTGTATGTATATATATCTATATATATATATATATATATATATATTTCAACCATTATCACCTACAGTACAGTAGCATACAGTGCTCCCACTGCAGCAAGGGATTCTGGGAAATGACATGCAATGTTTACTCGCTCATCCCACAACGTGGCGGTATCAAATATAGCGTTTTCCCAGTTATTATATCCCTGCAGGATGTAGGATAATCCCAGCCAAACCCACATACTTACTACATTCCCGTTATGTCACATGTATTATTTCCTGTGAAGGAAGCGCTATGTATATTCCCATTATGGTCACAAATTGGACGATACTGTATTTCCATTATGTCTCCTATTATTTTCCCATGATATCTCATAGAATACTGTCATCCAAAACCACATCATTATTGAATGATTGAAAATGATGCCTCCGTTTTATGTCAAGATTGTCTTGACACTTAGACCCCCAAGATTTCAATAGCGCCTCACTTAAAAGATGACATTATTTTTGATTCAAATGAACTTTTATGGTGCAGAAGCCGCATGGTGCCTGTGCCTACAGTGTATGTATTTGTCAGTGTGTCTCTATCTGCATTTCTGTCTCTTGCTGGCCGCCAGCCTGTGTGATGATGTCAGCCTGTCTGTGATGTAAGAGAGACATTGTGATATCATCACATACTGTAGGCAGGATGGCAGGTGTAAAGCTTCTAAAAGAGAGAGGGAGGGAGAGAGGGAGAGGAGAGAGAGGGAGAAAGAGGGAGAGAGAGAGCAAGCAGCTCCTCCCTCCCATGCAAATGACTGGAGGCAGAGGAGTAGAGGGACAGAAGCCTGTGCTGCTTGTAATGGGACAGGATTTGGGGTGCTGTTTCATGCTCTATCTCCCTCCCTCCCACTGTCTCAGGTGCAGAAAGTTTTCAAGGGAGAGAGGAAAGGAAGAGGAAAATGGAAGCTGAGGAGAGCTGGTCCTGTCCCTCTTGTTGGTAAAGAGGGGGCATCCAGAAAGAGGTAAGGAGATAGTTTTATTTTAATTCAAGAAGGAGTGCCTGGTGGCGAAGCTGGTGTGCTCTGTCACACTACAGACCCCTCCCTGTGTGTGTGCGTGCGTGCGTGCGTGCGTCTGCAGGGGGTATCTGTCCCATCCATAGATATCAGGGGTACTGCAGCTGCTGCTGTTCAAACTTTTGCTTTAGGCCCATTCCTTTGATGTTAATAAGCGTTTCTAGTACAATCTTTTTCGCTCTGTTCACCCACATCTTTACATTACCTCGTGTGTGTGTGTGTGTGTGTGTGTGTGTATGTGTATGTGTGTGTACGTGTGTATAGCATGTGTTTGAAACACTATACTGTATCTGCATAGAAAAAAAGCCTTCTTTTAGTAATGTACAGTTCAAATACTGTATGAACATGACCCCATCTCATCTCATCCCCCTGACTCTGGATACAAAACATTCATGTATTCGTTTGCAACTTTTCATACAATTTGCTTGCACCATTTCAGAGAAATTAAATATTTAAAATGGAAATAAATTGGTAACTGCAGTAACAAACAACACTGTACATGCTAATAGTACATCCATGTAAGCAGTACATACATGCTCAGGAGTTGTTTTTTTGGATCGGTATATACTTGTCATTATCCACTTCAACCATTTTAATTCCCCCCTTTTAAATTATTGTACTGGTTGATGTGTATGTATATATATCTATATATATAAATATATATATATATATATATATATATATATATATATTTCAACCATTATCACCTACAGTACAGTAGCATACAGTGCTCCCACTGCAGCAAGGGATTCTGGGAAATGACATGCAATGTTTACTCGCTCATCCCACAACGTGGCGGTATCAAATATAGCGTTTTCCCAGTTATTATATCCCTGCAGGATGTAGGATAATCCCAGCCAAACCCACATACTTACTACATTCCCGTTATGTCACATGTATTATTTCCTGTGAAGGAAGCGCTATGTATATTCCCATTATGGTCACAAATTGGACGATACTGTATTTCCATTATGTCTCCTATTATTTTCCCATGATATCTCATAGAATACTGTCATCCAAAACCACATCATTATTGAATGATTGAAAATGATGCCTCCGTTTTATGTCAAGATTGTCTTGACACTTAGACCCCCAAGATTTCAATAGCGCCTCACTTAAAAGATGACATTATTTTTGATTCAAATGAACTTTTATGGTGCAGAAGCCGCATGGTGCCTGTGCCTACAGTGTATGTATTTGTCAGTGTGTCTCTATCTGCATTTCTGTCTCTTGCTGGCCGCCAGCCTGTGTGATGATGTCAGCCTGTCTGTGATGTAAGAGAGACATTGTGATATCATCACATACTGTAGGCAGGATGGCAGGTGTAAAGCTTCTAAAAGAGAGAGGGAGGGAGAGAGGGAGAGGAGAGAGAGGGAGAAAGAGGGAGAGAGAGAGCAAGCAGCTCCTCCCTCCCATGCAAATGACTGGAGGCAGAGGAGTAGAGGGACAGAAGCCTGTGCTGCTTGTAATGGGACAGGATTTGGGGTGCTGTTTCATGCTCTATCTCCCTCCCTCCCACTGTCTCAGGTGCAGAAAGTTTTCAAGGGAGAGAGGAAAGGAAGAGGAAAATGGAAGCTGAGGAGAGCTGGTCCTGTCCCTCTTGTTGGTAAAGAGGGGGCATCCAGAAAGAGGTAAGGAGATAGTTTTATTTTAATTCAAGAAGGAGTGCCTGGTGGCGAAGCTGGTGTGCTCTGTCACACTACAGACCCCTCCCTGTGTGTGTGCGTGCGTGCGTGCGTGCGTGCGTGCGTGCGTCTGCAGGGGGTATCTGTCCCATCCATAGATATCAGGGGTACTGCAGCTGCTGCTGTTCAAACTTTTGCTTTAGGCCCATTCCTTTGATGTTAATAAGCGTTTCTAGTACAATCTTTTTCGCTCTGTTCACCCACATCTTTACATTACCTCGTGTGTGTGTGTGTGTGTGTGTGTATGTGTATGTGTGTGTACGTGTGTATAGCATGTGTTTGAAACACTATACTGTATCTGCATAGAAAAAAAGCCTTCTTTTAGTAATGTACAGTTCAAATACTGTATGAACATGACCCCATCTCATCTCATCCCCCTGACTCTGGATACAAAACATTCATGTATTCGTTTGCAACTTTTCATACAATTTGCTTGCACCATTTCAGAGAAATTAAATATTTAAAATGGAAATAAATTGGTAACTGCAGTAACAAACAACACTGTACATGCTAATAGTACATCCATGTAAGCAGTACATACATGCTCAGGAGTTGTTTTTTTGGATCGGTATATACTTGTCATTATCCACTTCAACCATTTTAATTCCCCCCTTTTAAATTATTGTACTGGTTGATGTGTATGTATATATATCTATATATATATATATATATATATATATATTTCAACCATTATCACCTACAGTACAGTAGCATACAGTGCTCCCACTGCAGCAAGGGATTCTGGGAAATGACATGCAATGTTTACTCGCTCATCCCACAACGTGGCGGTATCAAATATAGCGTTTTCCCAGTTATTATATCCCTGCAGGATGTAGGATAATCCCAGCCAAACCCACATACTTACTACATTCCCGTTATGTCACATGTATTATTTCCTGTGAAGGAAGCGCTATGTATATTCCCATTATGGTCACAAATTGGACGATACTGTATTTCCATTACAGTATGTCTCCTATTATTTTCCCATGATATCTCATAGAATACTGTCATCCAAAACCACATCATTATTGAATGATTGAAAATGATGCCTCCGTTTTATGTCAAGATTGTCTTGACACTTAGACCCCCAAGATTTCAATAGCGCCTCACTTAAAAGATGACATTATTTTTGATTCAAATGAACTTTTATGGTGCAGAAGCCGCATGGTGCCTGTGCCTACAGTGTATGTATTTGTCAGTGTGTCTCTATCTGCATTTCTGTCTCTTGCTGGCCGCCAGCCTGTGTGATGATGTCAGCCTGTCTGTGATGTAAGAGAGACATTGTGATATCATCACATACTGTAGGCAGGATGGCAGGTGTAAAGCTTCTAAAAGAGAGAGGGAGGGAGAGAGGGAGAGGAGAGAGAGGGAGAAAGAGGGAGAGAGAGAGCAAGCAGCTCCTCCCTCCCATGCAAATGACTGGAGGCAGAGGAGTAGAGGGACAGAAGCCTGTGCTGCTTGTAATGGGACAGGATTTGGGGTGCTGTTTCATGCTCTATCTCCCTCCCTCCCACTGTCTCAGGTGCAGAAAGTTTTCAAGGGAGAGAGGAAAGGAAGAGGAAAATGGAAGCTGAGGAGAGCTGGTCCTGTCCCTCTTGTTGGTAAAGAGGGGGCATCCAGAAAGAGGTAAGGAGATAGTTTTATTTTAATTCAAGAAGGAGTGCCTGGTAGCGAAGCTGGTGTGCTCTGTCACACTACAGACCCCTCCCTGTGTGTGTGCGTGCGTGCGTGCGTGCGTGCGTGCGTGCGTCTGCAGGGGGTATCTGTCCCATCCATAGATATCAGGGGTACTGCAGCTGCTGCTGTTCAAACTTTTGCTTTAGGCCCATTCCTTTGATGTTAATAAGCGTTTCTAGTACAATCTTTTTCGCTCTGTTCACCCACATCTTTACATTACCTCGTGTGTGTGTGTGTGTGTGTGTGTATGTGTATGTGTGTGTACGTGTGTATAGCATGTGTTTGAAACACTATACTGTATCTGCATAGAAAAAAAGCCTTCTTTTAGTAATGTACAGTTCAAATACTGTATGAACATGACCCCATCTCATCTCATCCCCCTGACTCTGGATACAAAACATTCATGTATTCGTTTGCAACTTTTCATACAATTTGCTTGCACCATTTCAGAGAAATTAAATATTTAAAATGGAAATAAATTGGTAACTGCAGTAACAAACAACACTGTACATGCTAATAGTACATCCATGTAAGCAGTACATACATGCTCAGGAGTTGTTTTTTTGGATCGGTATATACTTGTCATTATCCACTTCAACCATTTTAATTCCCCCCTTTTAAATTATTGTACTGGTTGATGTGTATGTATATATATCTATATATATATATATATATATATATATATATATATATATATTTCAACCATTATCACCTACAGTACAGTAGCATACAGTGCTCCCACTGCAGCAAGGGATTCTGGGAAATGACATGCAATGTTTACTCGCTCATCCCACAACGTGGCGGTATCAAATATAGCGTTTTCCCAGTTATTATATCCCTGCAGGATGTAGGATAATCCCAGCCAAACCCACATACTTACTACATTCCCGTTATGTCACATGTATTATTTCCTGTGAAGGAAGCGCTATGTATATTCCCATTATGGTCACAAATTGGACGATACTGTATTTCCATTATGTCTCCTATTATTTTCCCATGATATCTCATAGAATACTGTCATCCAAAACCACATCATTATTGAATGATTGAAAATGATGCCTCCGTTTTATGTCAAGATTGTCTTGACACTTAGACCCCCAAGATTTCAATAGCGCCTCACTTAAAAGATGACATTATTTTTGATTCAAATGAACTTTTATGGTGCAGAAGCCGCATGGTGCCTGTGCCTACAGTGTATGTATTTGTCAGTGTGTCTCTATCTGCATTTCTGTCTCTTGCTGGCCGCCAGCCTGTGTGATGATGTCAGCCTGTCTGTGATGTAAGAGAGACATTGTGATATCATCACATACTGTAGGCAGGATGGCAGGTGTAAAGCTTCTAAAAGAGAGAGGGAGGGAGAGAGGGAGAGGAGAGAGAGGGAGAAAGAGGGAGAGAGAGAGCAAGCAGCTCCTCCCTCCCATGCAAATGACTGGAGGCAGAGGAGTAGAGGGACAGAAGCCTGTGCTGCTTGTAATGGGACAGGATTTGGGGTGCTGTTTCATGCTCTATCTCCCTCCCTCCCACTGTCTCAGGTGCAGAAAGTTTTCAAGGGAGAGAGGAAAGGAAGAGGAAAATGGAAGCTGAGGAGAGCTGGTCCTGTCCCTCTTGTTGGTAAAGAGGGGGCATCCAGAAAGAGGTAAGGAGATAGTTTTATTTTAATTCAAGAAGGAGTGCCTGGTGGCGAAGCTGGTGTGCTCTGTCACACTACAGACCCCTCCCTGTGTGTGTGCGTGCGTGCGTGCGTGCGTGCGTGCGTGCGTCTGCAGGGGGTATCTGTCCCATCCATAGATATCAGGGGTACTGCAGCTGCTGCTGTTCAAACTTTTGCTTTAGGCCCATTCCTTTGATGTTAATAAGCGTTTCTAGTACAATCTTTTTCGCTCTGTTCACCCACATCTTTACATTACCTCGTGTGTGTGTGTGTGTGTGTGTGTATGTGTATGTGTGTGTACGTGTGTATAGCATGTGTTTGAAACACTATACTGTATCTGCATAGAAAAAAAGCCTTCTTTTAGTAATGTACAGTTCAAATACTGTATGAACATGACCCCATCTCATCTCATCCCCCTGACTCTGGATACAAAACATTCATGTATTCGTTTGCAACTTTTCATACAATTTGCTTGCACCATTTCAGAGAAATTAAATATTTAAAATGGAAATAAATTGGTAACTGCAGTAACAAACAACACTGTACATGCTAATAGTACATCCATGTAAGCAGTACATACATGCTCAGGAGTTGTTTTTTTGGATCGGTATATACTTGTCATTATCCACTTCAACCATTTTAATTCCCCCCTTTTAAATTATTGTACTGGTTGATGTGTATGTATATATATCTATATATATATATATATATATATATATATATATATATATTTCAACCATTATCACCTACAGTACAGTAGCATACAGTGCTCCCACTGCAGCAAGGGATTCTGGGAAATGACATGCAATGTTTACTCGCTCATCCCACAACGTGGCGGTATCAAATATAGCGTTTTCCCAGTTATTATATCCCTGCAGGATGTAGGATAATCCCAGCCAAACCCACATACTTACTACATTCCCGTTATGTCACATGTATTATTTCCTGTGAAGGAAGCGCTATGTATATTCCCATTATGGTCACAAATTGGACGATACTGTATTTCCATTATGTCTCCTATTATTTTCCCATGATATCTCATAGAATACTGTCATCCAAAACCACATCATTATTGAATGATTGAAAATGATGCCTCCGTTTTATGTCAAGATTGTCTTGACACTTAGACCCCCAAGATTTCAATAGCGCCTCACTTAAAAGATGACATTATTTTTGATTCAAATGAACTTTTATGGTGCAGAAGCCGCATGGTGCCTGTGCCTACAGTGTATGTATTTGTCAGTGTGTCTCTATCTGCATTTCTGTCTCTTGCTGGCCGCCAGCCTGTGTGATGATGTCAGCCTGTCTGTGATGTAAGAGAGACATTGTGATATCATCACATACTGTAGGCAGGATGGCAGGTGTAAAGCTTCTAAAAGAGAGAGGGAGGGAGAGAGGGAGAGGAGAGAGAGGGAGAAAGAGGGAGAGAGAGAGCAAGCAGCTCCTCCCTCCCATGCAAATGACTGGAGGCAGAGGAGTAGAGGGACAGAAGCCTGTGCTGCTTGTAATGGGACAGGATTTGGGGTGCTGTTTCATGCTCTATCTCCCTCCCTCCCACTGTCTCAGGTGCAGAAAGTTTTCAAGGGAGAGAGGAAAGGAAGAGGAAAATGGAAGCTGAGGAGAGCTGGTCCTGTCCCTCTTGTTGGTAAAGAGGGGGCATCCAGAAAGAGGTAAGGAGATAGTTTTATTTTAATTCAAGAAGGAGTGCCTGGTGGCGAAGCTGGTGTGCTCTGTCACACTACAGACCCCTCCCTGTGTGTGTGCGTGCGTGCGTGCGTGCGTCTGCAGGGGGTATCTGTCCCATCCATAGATATCAGGGGTACTGCAGCTGCTGCTGTTCAAACTTTTGCTTTAGGCCCATTCCTTTGATGTTAATAAGCGTTTCTAGTACAATCTTTTTCGCTCTGTTCACCCACATCTTTACATTACCTCGTGTGTGTGTGTGTGTGTGTGTGTATGTGTATGTGTGTGTACGTGTGTATAGCATGTGTTTGAAACACTATACTGTATCTGCATAGAAAAAAAGCCTTCTTTTAGTAATGTACAGTTCAAATACTGTATGAACATGACCCCATCTCATCTCATCCCCCTGACTCTGGATACAAAACATTCATGTATTCGTTTGCAACTTTTCATACAATTTGCTTGCACCATTTCAGAGAAATTAAATATTTAAAATGGAAATAAATTGGTAACTGCAGTAACAAACAACACTGTACATGCTAATAGTACATCCATGTAAGCAGTACATACATGCTCAGGAGTTGTTTTTTTGGATCGGTATATACTTGTCATTATCCACTTCAACCATTTTAATTCCCCCCTTTTAAATTATTGTACTGGTTGATGTGTATGTATATATATCTATATATATATATATATATATATATATATATATATATTTCAACCATTATCACCTACAGTACAGTAGCATACAGTGCTCCCACTGCAGCAAGGGATTCTGGGAAATGACATGCAATGTTTACTCGCTCATCCCACAACGTGGCGGTATCAAATATAGCGTTTTCCCAGTTATTATATCCCTGCAGGATGTAGGATAATCCCAGCCAAACCCACATACTTACTACATTCCCGTTATGTCACATGTATTATTTCCTGTGAAGGAAGCGCTATGTATATTCCCATTATGGTCACAAATTGGACGATACTGTATTTCCATTATGTCTCCTATTATTTTCCCATGATATCTCATAGAATACTGTCATCCAAAACCACATCATTATTGAATGATTGAAAATGATGCCTCCGTTTTATGTCAAGATTGTCTTGACACTTAGACCCCCAAGATTTCAATAGCGCCTCACTTAAAAGATGACATTATTTTTGATTCAAATGAACTTTTATGGTGCAGAAGCCGCATGGTGCCTGTGCCTACAGTGTATGTATTTGTCAGTGTGTCTCTATCTGCATTTCTGTCTCTTGCTGGCCGCCAGCCTGTGTGATGATGTCAGCCTGTCTGTGATGTAAGAGAGACATTGTGATATCATCACATACTGTAGGCAGGATGGCAGGTGTAAAGCTTCTAAAAGAGAGAGGGAGGGAGAGAGGGAGAGGAGAGAGAGGGAGAAAGAGGGAGAGAGAGAGCAAGCAGCTCCTCCCTCCCATGCAAATGACTGGAGGCAGAGGAGTAGAGGGACAGAAGCCTGTGCTGCTTGTAATGGGACAGGATTTGGGGTGCTGTTTCATGCTCTATCTCCCTCCCTCCCACTGTCTCAGGTGCAGAAAGTTTTCAAGGGAGAGAGGAAAGGAAGAGGAAAATGGAAGCTGAGGAGAGCTGGTCCTGTCCCTCTTGTTGGTAAAGAGGGGGCATCCAGAAAGAGGTAAGGAGATAGTTTTATTTTAATTCAAGAAGGAGTGCCTGGTGGCGAAGCTGGTGTGCTCTGTCACACTACAGACCCCTCCCTGTGTGTGTGCGTGCGTGCGTGCGTGCGTCTGCAGGGGGTATCTGTCCCATCCATAGATATCAGGGGTACTGCAGCTGCTGCTGTTCAAACTTTTGCTTTAGGCCCATTCCTTTGATGTTAATAAGCGTTTCTAGTACAATCTTTTTCGCTCTGTTCACCCACATCTTTACATTACCTCGTGTGTGTGTGTGTGTGTGTGTGTATGTGTATGTGTGTGTACGTGTGTATAGCATGTGTTTGAAACACTATACTGTATCTGCATAGAAAAAAAGCCTTCTTTTAGTAATGTACAGTTCAAATACTGTATGAACATGACCCCATCTCATCTCATCCCCCTGACTCTGGATACAAAACATTCATGTATTCGTTTGCAACTTTTCATACAATTTGCTTGCACCATTTCAGAGAAATTAAATATTTAAAATGGAAATAAATTGGTAACTGCAGTAACAAACAACACTGTACATGCTAATAGTACATCCATGTAAGCAGTACATACATGCTCAGGAGTTGTTTTTTTGGATCGGTATATACTTGTCATTATCCACTTCAACCATTTTAATTCCCCCCTTTTAAATTATTGTACTGGTTGATGTGTATGTATATATATCTATATATATATATATATATATATATATATTTCAACCATTATCACCTACAGTACAGTAGCATACAGTGCTCCCACTGCAGCAAGGGATTCTGGGAAATGACATGCAATGTTTACTCGCTCATCCCACAACGTGGCGGTATCAAATATAGCGTTTTCCCAGTTATTATATCCCTGCAGGATGTAGGATAATCCCAGCCAAACCCACATACTTACTACATTCCCGTTATGTCACATGTATTATTTCCTGTGAAGGAAGCGCTATGTATATTCCCATTATGGTCACAAATTGGACGATACTGTATTTCCATTATGTCTCCTATTATTTTCCCATGATATCTCATAGAATACTGTCATCCAAAACCACATCATTATTGAATGATTGAAAATGATGCCTCCGTTTTATGTCAAGATTGTCTTGACACTTAGACCCCCAAGATTTCAATAGCGCCTCACTTAAAAGATGACATTATTTTTGATTCAAATGAACTTTTATGGTGCAGAAGCCGCATGGTGCCTGTGCCTACAGTGTATGTATTTGTCAGTGTGTCTCTATCTGCATTTCTGTCTCTTGCTGGCCGCCAGCCTGTGTGATGATGTCAGCCTGTCTGTGATGTAAGAGAGACATTGTGATATCATCACATACTGTAGGCAGGATGGCAGGTGTAAAGCTTCTAAAAGAGAGAGGGAGGGAGAGAGGGAGAGGAGAGAGAGGGAGAAAGAGGGAGAGAGAGAGCAAGCAGCTCCTCCCTCCCATGCAAATGACTGGAGGCAGAGGAGTAGAGGGACAGAAGCCTGTGCTGCTTGTAATGGGACAGGATTTGGGGTGCTGTTTCATGCTCTATCTCCCTCCCTCCCACTGTCTCAGGTGCAGAAAGTTTTCAAGGGAGAGAGGAAAGGAAGAGGAAAATGGAAGCTGAGGAGAGCTGGTCCTGTCCCTCTTGTTGGTAAAGAGGGGGCATCCAGAAAGAGGTAAGGAGATAGTTTTATTTTAATTCAAGAAGGAGTGCCTGGTAGCGAAGCTGGTGTGCTCTGTCACACTACAGACCCCTCCCTGTGTGTGTGCGTGCGTGCGTGCGTGCGTCTGCAGGGGGTATCTGTCCCATCCATAGATATCAGGGGTACTGCAGCTGCTGCTGTTCAAACTTTTGCTTTAGGCCCATTCCTTTGATGTTAATAAGCGTTTCTAGTACAATCTTTTTCGCTCTGTTCACCCACATCTTTACATTACCTCGTGTGTGTGTGTGTGTGTGTGTGTATGTGTATGTGTGTGTACGTGTGTATAGCATGTGTTTGAAACACTATACTGTATCTGCATAGAAAAAAAGCCTTCTTTTAGTAATGTACAGTTCAAATACTGTATGAACATGACCCCATCTCATCTCATCCCCCTGACTCTGGATACAAAACATTCATGTATTCGTTTGCAACTTTTCATACAATTTGCTTGCACCATTTCAGAGAAATTAAATATTTAAAATGGAAATAAATTGGTAACTGCAGTAACAAACAACACTGTACATGCTAATAGTACATCCATGTAAGCAGTACATACATGCTCAGGAGTTGTTTTTTTGGATCGGTATATACTTGTCATTATCCACTTCAACCATTTTAATTCCCCCCTTTTAAATTATTGTACTGGTTGATGTGTATGTATATATATCTATATATATATATATATATATATATATTTCAACCATTATCACCTACAGTACAGTAGCATACAGTGCTCCCACTGCAGCAAGGGATTCTGGGAAATGACATGCAATGTTTACTCGCTCATCCCACAACGTGGCGGTATCAAATATAGCGTTTTCCCAGTTATTATATCCCTGCAGGATGTAGGATAATCCCAGCCAAACCCACATACTTACTACATTCCCGTTATGTCACATGTATTATTTCCTGTGAAGGAAGCGCTATGTATATTCCCATTATGGTCACAAATTGGACGATACTGTATTTCCATTATGTCTCCTATTATTTTCCCATGATATCTCATAGAATACTGTCATCCAAAACCACATCATTATTGAATGATTGAAAATGATGCCTCCGTTTTATGTCAAGATTGTCTTGACACTTAGACCCCCAAGATTTCAATAGCGCCTCACTTAAAAGATGACATTATTTTTGATTCAAATGAACTTTTATGGTGCAGAAGCCGCATGGTGCCTGTGCCTACAGTGTATGTATTTGTCAGTGTGTCTCTATCTGCATTTCTGTCTCTTGCTGGCCGCCAGCCTGTGTGATGATGTCAGCCTGTCTGTGATGTAAGAGAGACATTGTGATATCATCACATACTGTAGGCAGGATGGCAGGTGTAAAGCTTCTAAAAGAGAGAGGGAGGGAGAGAGGGAGAGGAGAGAGAGGGAGAAAGAGGGAGAGAGAGAGCAAGCAGCTCCTCCCTCCCATGCAAATGACTGGAGGCAGAGGAGTAGAGGGACAGAAGCCTGTGCTGCTTGTAATGGGACAGGATTTGGGGTGCTGTTTCATGCTCTATCTCCCTCCCTCCCACTGTCTCAGGTGCAGAAAGTTTTCAAGGGAGAGAGGAAAGGAAGAGGAAAATGGAAGCTGAGGAGAGCTGGTCCTGTCCCTCTTGTTGGTAAAGAGGGGGCATCCAGAAAGAGGTAAGGAGATAGTTTTATTTTAATTCAAGAAGGAGTGCCTGGTAGCGAAGCTGGTGTGCTCTGTCACACTACAGACCCCTCCCTGTGTGTGTGCGTGCGTGCGTGCGTGCGTGCGTGCGTGCGTCTGCAGGGGGTATCTGTCCCATCCATAGATATCAGGGGTACTGCAGCTGCTGCTGTTCAAACTTTTGCTTTAGGCCCATTCCTTTGATGTTAATAAGCGTTTCTAGTACAATCTTTTTCGCTCTGTTCACCCACATCTTTACATTACCTCGTGTGTGTGTGTGTGTGTGTGTGTATGTGTATGTGTGTGTACGTGTGTATAGCATGTGTTTGAAACACTATACTGTATCTGCATAGAAAAAAAGCCTTCTTTTAGTAATGTACAGTTCAAATACTGTATGAACATGACCCCATCTCATCTCATCCCCCTGACTCTGGATACAAAACATTCATGTATTCGTTTGCAACTTTTCATACAATTTGCTTGCACCATTTCAGAGAAATTAAATATTTAAAATGGAAATAAATTGGTAACTGCAGTAACAAACAACACTGTACATGCTAATAGTACATCCATGTAAGCAGTACATACATGCTCAGGAGTTGTTTTTTTGGATCGGTATATACTTGTCATTATCCACTTCAACCATTTTAATTCCCCCCTTTTAAATTATTGTACTGGTTGATGTGTATGTATATATATCTATATATATATATATATATATATATATATATATATATATTTCAACCATTATCACCTACAGTACAGTAGCATACAGTGCTCCCACTGCAGCAAGGGATTCTGGGAAATGACATGCAATGTTTACTCGCTCATCCCACAACGTGGCGGTATCAAATATAGCGTTTTCCCAGTTATTATATCCCTGCAGGATGTAGGATAATCCCAGCCAAACCCACATACTTACTACATTCCCGTTATGTCACATGTATTATTTCCTGTGAAGGAAGCGCTATGTATATTCCCATTATGGTCACAAATTGGACGATACTGTATTTCCATTATGTCTCCTATTATTTTCCCATGATATCTCATAGAATACTGTCATCCAAAACCACATCATTATTGAATGATTGAAAATGATGCCTCCGTTTTATGTCAAGATTGTCTTGACACTTAGACCCCCAAGATTTCAATAGCGCCTCACTTAAAAGATGACATTATTTTTGATTCAAATGAACTTTTATGGTGCAGAAGCCGCATGGTGCCTGTGCCTACAGTGTATGTATTTGTCAGTGTGTCTCTATCTGCATTTCTGTCTCTTGCTGGCCGCCAGCCTGTGTGATGATGTCAGCCTGTCTGTGATGTAAGAGAGACATTGTGATATCATCACATACTGTAGGCAGGATGGCAGGTGTAAAGCTTCTAAAAGAGAGAGGGAGGGAGAGAGGGAGAGGAGAGAGAGGGAGAAAGAGGGAGAGAGAGAGCAAGCAGCTCCTCCCTCCCATGCAAATGACTGGAGGCAGAGGAGTAGAGGGACAGAAGCCTGTGCTGCTTGTAATGGGACAGGATTTGGGGTGCTGTTTCATGCTCTATCTCCCTCCCTCCCACTGTCTCAGGTGCAGAAAGTTTTCAAGGGAGAGAGGAAAGGAAGAGGAAAATGGAAGCTGAGGAGAGCTGGTCCTGTCCCTCTTGTTGGTAAAGAGGGGGCATCCAGAAAGAGGTAAGGAGATAGTTTTATTTTAATTCAAGAAGGAGTGCCTGGTGGCGAAGCTGGTGTGCTCTGTCACACTACAGACCCCTCCCTGTGTGTGTGCGTGCGTGCGTGCGTGCGTCTGCAGGGGGTATCTGTCCCATCCATAGATATCAGGGGTACTGCAGCTGCTGCTGTTCAAACTTTTGCTTTAGGCCCATTCCTTTGATGTTAATAAGCGTTTCTAGTACAATCTTTTTCGCTCTGTTCACCCACATCTTTACATTACCTCGTGTGTGTGTGTGTGTGTGTGTGTATGTGTATGTGTGTGTACGTGTGTATAGCATGTGTTTGAAACACTATACTGTATCTGCATAGAAAAAAAGCCTTCTTTTAGTAATGTACAGTTCAAATACTGTATGAACATGACCCCATCTCATCTCATCCCCCTGACTCTGGATACAAAACATTCATGTATTCGTTTGCAACTTTTCATACAATTTGCTTGCACCATTTCAGAGAAATTAAATATTTAAAATGGAAATAAATTGGTAACTGCAGTAACAAACAACACTGTACATGCTAATAGTACATCCATGTAAGCAGTACATACATGCTCAGGAGTTGTTTTTTTGGATCGGTATATACTTGTCATTATCCACTTCAACCATTTTAATTCCCCCCTTTTAAATTATTGTACTGGTTGATGTGTATGTATATATATCTATATATATATATATATATATATATATTTCAACCATTATCACCTACAGTACAGTAGCATACAGTGCTCCCACTGCAGCAAGGGATTCTGGGAAATGACATGCAATGTTTACTCGCTCATCCCACAACGTGGCGGTATCAAATATAGCGTTTTCCCAGTTATTATATCCCTGCAGGATGTAGGATAATCCCAGCCAAACCCACATACTTACTACATTCCCGTTATGTCACATGTATTATTTCCTGTGAAGGAAGCGCTATGTATATTCCCATTATGGTCACAAATTGGACGATACTGTATTTCCATTATGTCTCCTATTATTTTCCCATGATATCTCATAGAATACTGTCATCCAAAACCACATCATTATTGAATGATTGAAAATGATGCCTCCGTTTTATGTCAAGATTGTCTTGACACTTAGACCCCCAAGATTTCAATAGCGCCTCACTTAAAAGATGACATTATTTTTGATTCAAATGAACTTTTATGGTGCAGAAGCCGCATGGTGCCTGTGCCTACAGTGTATGTATTTGTCAGTGTGTCTCTATCTGCATTTCTGTCTCTTGCTGGCCGCCAGCCTGTGTGATGATGTCAGCCTGTCTGTGATGTAAGAGAGACATTGTGATATCATCACATACTGTAGGCAGGATGGCAGGTGTAAAGCTTCTAAAAGAGAGAGGGAGGGAGAGAGGGAGAGGAGAGAGAGGGAGAAAGAGGGAGAGAGAGAGCAAGCAGCTCCTCCCTCCCATGCAAATGACTGGAGGCAGAGGAGTAGAGGGACAGAAGCCTGTGCTGCTTGTAATGGGACAGGATTTGGGGTGCTGTTTCATGCTCTATCTCCCTCCCTCCCACTGTCTCAGGTGCAGAAAGTTTTCAAGGGAGAGAGGAAAGGAAGAGGAAAATGGAAGCTGAGGAGAGCTGGTCCTGTCCCTCTTGTTGGTAAAGAGGGGGCATCCAGAAAGAGGTAAGGAGATAGTTTTATTTTAATTCAAGAAGGAGTGCCTGGTAGCGAAGCTGGTGTGCTCTGTCACACTACAGACCCCTCCCTGTGTGTGTGCGTGCGTGCGTGCGTGCGTGCGTGCGTGCGTCTGCAGGGGGTATCTGTCCCATCCATAGATATCAGGGGTACTGCAGCTGCTGCTGTTCAAACTTTTGCTTTAGGCCCATTCCTTTGATGTTAATAAGCGTTTCTAGTACAATCTTTTTCGCTCTGTTCACCCACATCTTTACATTACCTCGTGTGTGTGTGTGTGTGTGTGTGTATGTGTATGTGTGTGTACGTGTGTATAGCATGTGTTTGAAACACTATACTGTATCTGCATAGAAAAAAAGCCTTCTTTTAGTAATGTACAGTTCAAATACTGTATGAACATGACCCCATCTCATCTCATCCCCCTGACTCTGGATACAAAACATTCATGTATTCGTTTGCAACTTTTCATACAATTTGCTTGCACCATTTCAGAGAAATTAAATATTTAAAATGGAAATAAATTGGTAACTGCAGTAACAAACAACACTGTACATGCTAATAGTACATCCATGTAAGCAGTACATACATGCTCAGGAGTTGTTTTTTTGGATCGGTATATACTTGTCATTATCCACTTCAACCATTTTAATTCCCCCCTTTTAAATTATTGTACTGGTTGATGTGTATGTATATATATCTATATATATATATATATATATATATATATATATATATATTTCAACCATTATCACCTACAGTACAGTAGCATACAGTGCTCCCACTGCAGCAAGGGATTCTGGGAAATGACATGCAATGTTTACTCGCTCATCCCACAACGTGGCGGTATCAAATATAGCGTTTTCCCAGTTATTATATCCCTGCAGGATGTAGGATAATCCCAGCCAAACCCACATACTTACTACATTCCCGTTATGTCACATGTATTATTTCCTGTGAAGGAAGCGCTATGTATATTCCCATTATGGTCACAAATTGGACGATACTGTATTTCCATTATGTCTCCTATTATTTTCCCATGATATCTCATAGAATACTGTCATCCAAAACCACATCATTATTGAATGATTGAAAATGATGCCTCCGTTTTATGTCAAGATTGTCTTGACACTTAGACCCCCAAGATTTCAATAGCGCCTCACTTAAAAGATGACATTATTTTTGATTCAAATGAACTTTTATGGTGCAGAAGCCGCATGGTGCCTGTGCCTACAGTGTATGTATTTGTCAGTGTGTCTCTATCTGCATTTCTGTCTCTTGCTGGCCGCCAGCCTGTGTGATGATGTCAGCCTGTCTGTGATGTAAGAGAGACATTGTGATATCATCACATACTGTAGGCAGGATGGCAGGTGTAAAGCTTCTAAAAGAGAGAGGGAGGGAGAGAGGGAGAGGAGAGAGAGGGAGAAAGAGGGAGAGAGAGAGCAAGCAGCTCCTCCCTCCCATGCAAATGACTGGAGGCAGAGGAGTAGAGGGACAGAAGCCTGTGCTGCTTGTAATGGGACAGGATTTGGGGTGCTGTTTCATGCTCTATCTCCCTCCCTCCCACTGTCTCAGGTGCAGAAAGTTTTCAAGGGAGAGAGGAAAGGAAGAGGAAAATGGAAGCTGAGGAGAGCTGGTCCTGTCCCTCTTGTTGGTAAAGAGGGGGCATCCAGAAAGAGGTAAGGAGATAGTTTTATTTTAATTCAAGAAGGAGTGCCTGGTGGCGAAGCTGGTGTGCTCTGTCACACTACAGACCCCTCCCTGTGTGTGTGCGTGCGTGCGTGCGTGCGTCTGCAGGGGGTATCTGTCCCATCCATAGATATCAGGGGTACTGCAGCTGCTGCTGTTCAAACTTTTGCTTTAGGCCCATTCCTTTGATGTTAATAAGCGTTTCTAGTACAATCTTTTTCGCTCTGTTCACCCACATCTTTACATTACCTCGTGTGTGTGTGTGTGTGTGTGTGTATGTGTATGTGTGTGTACGTGTGTATAGCATGTGTTTGAAACACTATACTGTATCTGCATAGAAAAAAAGCCTTCTTTTAGTAATGTACAGTTCAAATACTGTATGAACATGACCCCATCTCATCTCATCCCCCTGACTCTGGATACAAAACATTCATGTATTCGTTTGCAACTTTTCATACAATTTGCTTGCACCATTTCAGAGAAATTAAATATTTAAAATGGAAATAAATTGGTAACTGCAGTAACAAACAACACTGTACATGCTAATAGTACATCCATGTAAGCAGTACATACATGCTCAGGAGTTGTTTTTTTGGATCGGTATATACTTGTCATTATCCACTTCAACCATTTTAATTCCCCCCTTTTAAATTATTGTACTGGTTGATGTGTATGTATATATATCTATATATATATATATATATATATATATATATATATTTCAACCATTATCACCTACAGTACAGTAGCATACAGTGCTCCCACTGCAGCAAGGGATTCTGGGAAATGACATGCAATGTTTACTCGCTCATCCCACAACGTGGCGGTATCAAATATAGCGTTTTCCCAGTTATTATATCCCTGCAGGATGTAGGATAATCCCAGCCAAACCCACATACTTACTACATTCCCGTTATGTCACATGTATTATTTCCTGTGAAGGAAGCGCTATGTATATTCCCATTATGGTCACAAATTGGACGATACTGTATTTCCATTATGTCTCCTATTATTTTCCCATGATATCTCATAGAATACTGTCATCCAAAACCACATCATTATTGAATGATTGAAAATGATGCCTCCGTTTTATGTCAAGATTGTCTTGACACTTAGACCCCCAAGATTTCAATAGCGCCTCACTTAAAAGATGACATTATTTTTGATTCAAATGAACTTTTATGGTGCAGAAGCCGCATGGTGCCTGTGCCTACAGTGTATGTATTTGTCAGTGTGTCTCTATCTGCATTTCTGTCTCTTGCTGGCCGCCAGCCTGTGTGATGATGTCAGCCTGTCTGTGATGTAAGAGAGACATTGTGATATCATCACATACTGTAGGCAGGATGGCAGGTGTAAAGCTTCTAAAAGAGAGAGGGAGGGAGAGAGGGAGAGGAGAGAGAGGGAGAAAGAGGGAGAGAGAGAGCAAGCAGCTCCTCCCTCCCATGCAAATGACTGGAGGCAGAGGAGTAGAGGGACAGAAGCCTGTGCTGCTTGTAATGGGACAGGATTTGGGGTGCTGTTTCATGCTCTATCTCCCTCCCTCCCACTGTCTCAGGTGCAGAAAGTTTTCAAGGGAGAGAGGAAAGGAAGAGGAAAATGGAAGCTGAGGAGAGCTGGTCCTGTCCCTCTTGTTGGTAAAGAGGGGGCATCCAGAAAGAGGTAAGGAGATAGTTTTATTTTAATTCAAGAAGGAGTGCCTGGTGGCGAAGCTGGTGTGCTCTGTCACACTACAGACCCCTCCCTGTGTGTGTGCGTGCGTGCGTGCGTGCGTGCGTCTGCAGGGGGTATCTGTCCCATCCATAGATATCAGGGGTACTGCAGCTGCTGCTGTTCAAACTTTTGCTTTAGGCCCATTCCTTTGATGTTAATAAGCGTTTCTAGTACAATCTTTTTCGCTCTGTTCACCCACATCTTTACATTACCTCGTGTGTGTGTGTGTGTGTGTGTGTATGTGTATGTGTGTGTACGTGTGTATAGCATGTGTTTGAAACACTATACTGTATCTGCATAGAAAAAAAGCCTTCTTTTAGTAATGTACAGTTCAAATACTGTATGAACATGACCCCATCTCATCTCATCCCCCTGACTCTGGATACAAAACATTCATGTATTCGTTTGCAACTTTTCATACAATTTGCTTGCACCATTTCAGAGAAATTAAATATTTAAAATGGAAATAAATTGGTAACTGCAGTAACAAACAACACTGTACATGCTAATAGTACATCCATGTAAGCAGTACATACATGCTCAGGAGTTGTTTTTTTGGATCGGTATATACTTGTCATTATCCACTTCAACCATTTTAATTCCCCCCTTTTAAATTATTGTACTGGTTGATGTGTATGTATATATATCTATATATATATATATATATATATATATATATATATATTTCAACCATTATCACCTACAGTACAGTAGCATACAGTGCTCCCACTGCAGCAAGGGATTCTGGGAAATGACATGCAATGTTTACTCGCTCATCCCACAACGTGGCGGTATCAAATATAGCGTTTTCCCAGTTATTATATCCCTGCAGGATGTAGGATAATCCCAGCCAAACCCACATACTTACTACATTCCCGTTATGTCACATGTATTATTTCCTGTGAAGGAAGCGCTATGTATATTCCCATTATGGTCACAAATTGGACGATACTGTATTTCCATTATGTCTCCTATTATTTTCCCATGATATCTCATAGAATACTGTCATCCAAAACCACATCATTATTGAATGATTGAAAATGATGCCTCCGTTTTATGTCAAGATTGTCTTGACACTTAGACCCCCAAGATTTCAATAGCGCCTCACTTAAAAGATGACATTATTTTTGATTCAAATGAACTTTTATGGTGCAGAAGCCGCATGGTGCCTGTGCCTACAGTGTATGTATTTGTCAGTGTGTCTCTATCTGCATTTCTGTCTCTTGCTGGCCGCCAGCCTGTGTGATGATGTCAGCCTGTCTGTGATGTAAGAGAGACATTGTGATATCATCACATACTGTAGGCAGGATGGCAGGTGTAAAGCTTCTAAAAGAGAGAGGGAGGGAGAGAGGGAGAGGAGAGAGAGGGAGAAAGAGGGAGAGAGAGAGCAAGCAGCTCCTCCCTCCCATGCAAATGACTGGAGGCAGAGGAGTAGAGGGACAGAAGCCTGTGCTGCTTGTAATGGGACAGGATTTGGGGTGCTGTTTCATGCTCTATCTCCCTCCCTCCCACTGTCTCAGGTGCAGAAAGTTTTCAAGGGAGAGAGGAAAGGAAGAGGAAAATGGAAGCTGAGGAGAGCTGGTCCTGTCCCTCTTGTTGGTAAAGAGGGGGCATCCAGAAAGAGGTAAGGAGATAGTTTTATTTTAATTCAAGAAGGAGTGCCTGGTGGCGAAGCTGGTGTGCTCTGTCACACTACAGACCCCTCCCTGTGTGTGTGCGTGCGTGCGTGCGTGCGTCTGCAGGGGGTATCTGTCCCATCCATAGATATCAGGGGTACTGCAGCTGCTGCTGTTCAAACTTTTGCTTTAGGCCCATTCCTTTGATGTTAATAAGCGTTTCTAGTACAATCTTTTTCGCTCTGTTCACCCACATCTTTACATTACCTCGTGTGTGTGTGTGTGTGTGTGTGTATGTGTATGTGTGTGTACGTGTGTATAGCATGTGTTTGAAACACTATACTGTATCTGCATAGAAAAAAAGCCTTCTTTTAGTAATGTACAGTTCAAATACTGTATGAACATGACCCCATCTCATCTCATCCCCCTGACTCTGGATACAAAACATTCATGTATTCGTTTGCAACTTTTCATACAATTTGCTTGCACCATTTCAGAGAAATTAAATATTTAAAATGGAAATAAATTGGTAACTGCAGTAACAAACAACACTGTACATGCTAATAGTACATCCATGTAAGCAGTACATACATGCTCAGGAGTTGTTTTTTTGGATCGGTATATACTTGTCATTATCCACTTCAACCATTTTAATTCCCCCCTTTTAAATTATTGTACTGGTTGATGTGTATGTATATATATCTATATATATATATATATATATATATATTTCAACCATTATCACCTACAGTACAGTAGCATACAGTGCTCCCACTGCAGCAAGGGATTCTGGGAAATGACATGCAATGTTTACTCGCTCATCCCACAACGTGGCGGTATCAAATATAGCGTTTTCCCAGTTATTATATCCCTGCAGGATGTAGGATAATCCCAGCCAAACCCACATACTTACTACATTCCCGTTATGTCACATGTATTATTTCCTGTGAAGGAAGCGCTATGTATATTCCCATTATGGTCACAAATTGGACGATACTGTATTTCCATTATGTCTCCTATTATTTTCCCATGATATCTCATAGAATACTGTCATCCAAAACCACATCATTATTGAATGATTGAAAATGATGCCTCCGTTTTATGTCAAGATTGTCTTGACACTTAGACCCCCAAGATTTCAATAGCGCCTCACTTAAAAGATGACATTATTTTTGATTCAAATGAACTTTTATGGTGCAGAAGCCGCATGGTGCCTGTGCCTACAGTGTATGTATTTGTCAGTGTGTCTCTATCTGCATTTCTGTCTCTTGCTGGCCGCCAGCCTGTGTGATGATGTCAGCCTGTCTGTGATGTAAGAGAGACATTGTGATATCATCACATACTGTAGGCAGGATGGCAGGTGTAAAGCTTCTAAAAGAGAGAGGGAGGGAGAGAGGGAGAGGAGAGAGAGGGAGAAAGAGGGAGAGAGAGAGCAAGCAGCTCCTCCCTCCCATGCAAATGACTGGAGGCAGAGGAGTAGAGGGACAGAAGCCTGTGCTGCTTGTAATGGGACAGGATTTGGGGTGCTGTTTCATGCTCTATCTCCCTCCCTCCCACTGTCTCAGGTGCAGAAAGTTTTCAAGGGAGAGAGGAAAGGAAGAGGAAAATGGAAGCTGAGGAGAGCTGGTCCTGTCCCTCTTGTTGGTAAAGAGGGGGCATCCAGAAAGAGGTAAGGAGATAGTTTTATTTTAATTCAAGAAGGAGTGCCTGGTAGCGAAGCTGGTGTGCTCTGTCACACTACAGACCCCTCCCTGTGTGTGTGCGTGCGTGCGTGCGTGCGTGCGTGCGTGCGTCTGCAGGGGGTATCTGTCCCATCCATAGATATCAGGGGTACTGCAGCTGCTGCTGTTCAAACTTTTGCTTTAGGCCCATTCCTTTGATGTTAATAAGCGTTTCTAGTACAATCTTTTTCGCTCTGTTCACCCACATCTTTACATTACCTCGTGTGTGTGTGTGTGTGTGTGTGTATGTGTATGTGTGTGTACGTGTGTATAGCATGTGTTTGAAACACTATACTGTATCTGCATAGAAAAAAAGCCTTCTTTTAGTAATGTACAGTTCAAATACTGTATGAACATGACCCCATCTCATCTCATCCCCCTGACTCTGGATACAAAACATTCATGTATTCGTTTGCAACTTTTCATACAATTTGCTTGCACCATTTCAGAGAAATTAAATATTTAAAATGGAAATAAATTGGTAACTGCAGTAACAAACAACACTGTACATGCTAATAGTACATCCATGTAAGCAGTACATACATGCTCAGGAGTTGTTTTTTTGGATCGGTATATACTTGTCATTATCCACTTCAACCATTTTAATTCCCCCCTTTTAAATTATTGTACTGGTTGATGTGTATGTATATATATCTATATATATATATATATATATATATATATATATATATATTTCAACCATTATCACCTACAGTACAGTAGCATACAGTGCTCCCACTGCAGCAAGGGATTCTGGGAAATGACATGCAATGTTTACTCGCTCATCCCACAACGTGGCGGTATCAAATATAGCGTTTTCCCAGTTATTATATCCCTGCAGGATGTAGGATAATCCCAGCCAAACCCACATACTTACTACATTCCCGTTATGTCACATGTATTATTTCCTGTGAAGGAAGCGCTATGTATATTCCCATTATGGTCACAAATTGGACGATACTGTATTTCCATTATGTCTCCTATTATTTTCCCATGATATCTCATAGAATACTGTCATCCAAAACCACATCATTATTGAATGATTGAAAATGATGCCTCCGTTTTATGTCAAGATTGTCTTGACACTTAGACCCCCAAGATTTCAATAGCGCCTCACTTAAAAGATGACATTATTTTTGATTCAAATGAACTTTTATGGTGCAGAAGCCGCATGGTGCCTGTGCCTACAGTGTATGTATTTGTCAGTGTGTCTCTATCTGCATTTCTGTCTCTTGCTGGCCGCCAGCCTGTGTGATGATGTCAGCCTGTCTGTGATGTAAGAGAGACATTGTGATATCATCACATACTGTAGGCAGGATGGCAGGTGTAAAGCTTCTAAAAGAGAGAGGGAGGGAGAGAGGGAGAGGAGAGAGAGGGAGAAAGAGGGAGAGAGAGAGCAAGCAGCTCCTCCCTCCCATGCAAATGACTGGAGGCAGAGGAGTAGAGGGACAGAAGCCTGTGCTGCTTGTAATGGGACAGGATTTGGGGTGCTGTTTCATGCTCTATCTCCCTCCCTCCCACTGTCTCAGGTGCAGAAAGTTTTCAAGGGAGAGAGGAAAGGAAGAGGAAAATGGAAGCTGAGGAGAGCTGGTCCTGTCCCTCTTGTTGGTAAAGAGGGGGCATCCAGAAAGAGGTAAGGAGATAGTTTTATTTTAATTCAAGAAGGAGTGCCTGGTGGCGAAGCTGGTGTGCTCTGTCACACTACAGACCCCTCCCTGTGTGTGTGCGTGCGTGCGTGCGTGCGTCTGCAGGGGGTATCTGTCCCATCCATAGATATCAGGGGTACTGCAGCTGCTGCTGTTCAAACTTTTGCTTTAGGCCCATTCCTTTGATGTTAATAAGCGTTTCTAGTACAATCTTTTTCGCTCTGTTCACCCACATCTTTACATTACCTCGTGTGTGTGTGTGTGTGTGTGTGTATGTGTATGTGTGTGTACGTGTGTATAGCATGTGTTTGAAACACTATACTGTATCTGCATAGAAAAAAAGCCTTCTTTTAGTAATGTACAGTTCAAATACTGTATGAACATGACCCCATCTCATCTCATCCCCCTGACTCTGGATACAAAACATTCATGTATTCGTTTGCAACTTTTCATACAATTTGCTTGCACCATTTCAGAGAAATTAAATATTTAAAATGGAAATAAATTGGTAACTGCAGTAACAAACAACACTGTACATGCTAATAGTACATCCATGTAAGCAGTACATACATGCTCAGGAGTTGTTTTTTTGGATCGGTATATACTTGTCATTATCCACTTCAACCATTTTAATTCCCCCCTTTTAAATTATTGTACTGGTTGATGTGTATGTATATATATCTATATATATATATATATATATATATATATATATATTTCAACCATTATCACCTACAGTACAGTAGCATACAGTGCTCCCACTGCAGCAAGGGATTCTGGGAAATGACATGCAATGTTTACTCGCTCATCCCACAACGTGGCGGTATCAAATATAGCGTTTTCCCAGTTATTATATCCCTGCAGGATGTAGGATAATCCCAGCCAAACCCACATACTTACTACATTCCCGTTATGTCACATGTATTATTTCCTGTGAAGGAAGCGCTATGTATATTCCCATTATGGTCACAAATTGGACGATACTGTATTTCCATTATGTCTCCTATTATTTTCCCATGATATCTCATAGAATACTGTCATCCAAAACCACATCATTATTGAATGATTGAAAATGATGCCTCCGTTTTATGTCAAGATTGTCTTGACACTTAGACCCCCAAGATTTCAATAGCGCCTCACTTAAAAGATGACATTATTTTTGATTCAAATGAACTTTTATGGTGCAGAAGCCGCATGGTGCCTGTGCCTACAGTGTATGTATTTGTCAGTGTGTCTCTATCTGCATTTCTGTCTCTTGCTGGCCGCCAGCCTGTGTGATGATGTCAGCCTGTCTGTGATGTAAGAGAGACATTGTGATATCATCACATACTGTAGGCAGGATGGCAGGTGTAAAGCTTCTAAAAGAGAGAGGGAGGGAGAGAGGGAGAGGAGAGAGAGGGAGAAAGAGGGAGAGAGAGAGCAAGCAGCTCCTCCCTCCCATGCAAATGACTGGAGGCAGAGGAGTAGAGGGACAGAAGCCTGTGCTGCTTGTAATGGGACAGGATTTGGGGTGCTGTTTCATGCTCTATCTCCCTCCCTCCCACTGTCTCAGGTGCAGAAAGTTTTCAAGGGAGAGAGGAAAGGAAGAGGAAAATGGAAGCTGAGGAGAGCTGGTCCTGTCCCTCTTGTTGGTAAAGAGGGGGCATCCAGAAAGAGGTAAGGAGATAGTTTTATTTTAATTCAAGAAGGAGTGCCTGGTGGCGAAGCTGGTGTGCTCTGTCACACTACAGACCCCTCCCTGTGTGTGTGCGTGCGTGCGTGCGTGCGTGCGTCTGCAGGGGGTATCTGTCCCATCCATAGATATCAGGGGTACTGCAGCTGCTGCTGTTCAAACTTTTGCTTTAGGCCCATTCCTTTGATGTTAATAAGCGTTTCTAGTACAATCTTTTTCGCTCTGTTCACCCACATCTTTACATTACCTCGTGTGTGTGTGTGTGTGTGTGTGTATGTGTATGTGTGTGTACGTGTGTATAGCATGTGTTTGAAACACTATACTGTATCTGCATAGAAAAAAAGCCTTCTTTTAGTAATGTACAGTTCAAATACTGTATGAACATGACCCCATCTCATCTCATCCCCCTGACTCTGGATACAAAACATTCATGTATTCGTTTGCAACTTTTCATACAATTTGCTTGCACCATTTCAGAGAAATTAAATATTTAAAATGGAAATAAATTGGTAACTGCAGTAACAAACAACACTGTACATGCTAATAGTACATCCATGTAAGCAGTACATACATGCTCAGGAGTTGTTTTTTTGGATCGGTATATACTTGTCATTATCCACTTCAACCATTTTAATTCCCCCCTTTTAAATTATTGTACTGGTTGATGTGTATGTATATATATCTATATATATATATATATATATATATATATATATATATTTCAACCATTATCACCTACAGTACAGTAGCATACAGTGCTCCCACTGCAGCAAGGGATTCTGGGAAATGACATGCAATGTTTACTCGCTCATCCCACAACGTGGCGGTATCAAATATAGCGTTTTCCCAGTTATTATATCCCTGCAGGATGTAGGATAATCCCAGCCAAACCCACATACTTACTACATTCCCGTTATGTCACATGTATTATTTCCTGTGAAGGAAGCGCTATGTATATTCCCATTATGGTCACAAATTGGACGATACTGTATTTCCATTATGTCTCCTATTATTTTCCCATGATATCTCATAGAATACTGTCATCCAAAACCACATCATTATTGAATGATTGAAAATGATGCCTCCGTTTTATGTCAAGATTGTCTTGACACTTAGACCCCCAAGATTTCAATAGCGCCTCACTTAAAAGATGACATTATTTTTGATTCAAATGAACTTTTATGGTGCAGAAGCCGCATGGTGCCTGTGCCTACAGTGTATGTATTTGTCAGTGTGTCTCTATCTGCATTTCTGTCTCTTGCTGGCCGCCAGCCTGTGTGATGATGTCAGCCTGTCTGTGATGTAAGAGAGACATTGTGATATCATCACATACTGTAGGCAGGATGGCAGGTGTAAAGCTTCTAAAAGAGAGAGGGAGGGAGAGAGGGAGAGGAGAGAGAGGGAGAAAGAGGGAGAGAGAGAGCAAGCAGCTCCTCCCTCCCATGCAAATGACTGGAGGCAGAGGAGTAGAGGGACAGAAGCCTGTGCTGCTTGTAATGGGACAGGATTTGGGGTGCTGTTTCATGCTCTATCTCCCTCCCTCCCACTGTCTCAGGTGCAGAAAGTTTTCAAGGGAGAGAGGAAAGGAAGAGGAAAATGGAAGCTGAGGAGAGCTGGTCCTGTCCCTCTTGTTGGTAAAGAGGGGGCATCCAGAAAGAGGTAAGGAGATAGTTTTATTTTAATTCAAGAAGGAGTGCCTGGTGGCGAAGCTGGTGTGCTCTGTCACACTACAGACCCCTCCCTGTGTGTGTGCGTGCGTGCGTGCGTGCGTCTGCAGGGGGTATCTGTCCCATCCATAGATATCAGGGGTACTGCAGCTGCTGCTGTTCAAACTTTTGCTTTAGGCCCATTCCTTTGATGTTAATAAGCGTTTCTAGTACAATCTTTTTCGCTCTGTTCACCCACATCTTTACATTACCTCGTGTGTGTGTGTGTGTGTGTGTGTATGTGTATGTGTGTGTACGTGTGTATAGCATGTGTTTGAAACACTATACTGTATCTGCATAGAAAAAAAGCCTTCTTTTAGTAATGTACAGTTCAAATACTGTATGAACATGACCCCATCTCATCTCATCCCCCTGACTCTGGATACAAAACATTCATGTATTCGTTTGCAACTTTTCATACAATTTGCTTGCACCATTTCAGAGAAATTAAATATTTAAAATGGAAATAAATTGGTAACTGCAGTAACAAACAACACTGTACATGCTAATAGTACATCCATGTAAGCAGTACATACATGCTCAGGAGTTGTTTTTTTGGATCGGTATATACTTGTCATTATCCACTTCAACCATTTTAATTCCCCCCTTTTAAATTATTGTACTGGTTGATGTGTATGTATATATATCTATATATATATATATATATATATATATATATATATATTTCAACCATTATCACCTACAGTACAGTAGCATACAGTGCTCCCACTGCAGCAAGGGATTCTGGGAAATGACATGCAATGTTTACTCGCTCATCCCACAACGTGGCGGTATCAAATATAGCGTTTTCCCAGTTATTATATCCCTGCAGGATGTAGGATAATCCCAGCCAAACCCACATACTTACTACATTCCCGTTATGTCACATGTATTATTTCCTGTGAAGGAAGCGCTATGTATATTCCCATTATGGTCACAAATTGGACGATACTGTATTTCCATTATGTCTCCTATTATTTTCCCATGATATCTCATAGAATACTGTCATCCAAAACCACATCATTATTGAATGATTGAAAATGATGCCTCCGTTTTATGTCAAGATTGTCTTGACACTTAGACCCCCAAGATTTCAATAGCGCCTCACTTAAAAGATGACATTATTTTTGATTCAAATGAACTTTTATGGTGCAGAAGCCGCATGGTGCCTGTGCCTACAGTGTATGTATTTGTCAGTGTGTCTCTATCTGCATTTCTGTCTCTTGCTGGCCGCCAGCCTGTGTGATGATGTCAGCCTGTCTGTGATGTAAGAGAGACATTGTGATATCATCACATACTGTAGGCAGGATGGCAGGTGTAAAGCTTCTAAAAGAGAGAGGGAGGGAGAGAGGGAGAGGAGAGAGAGGGAGAAAGAGGGAGAGAGAGAGCAAGCAGCTCCTCCCTCCCATGCAAATGACTGGAGGCAGAGGAGTAGAGGGACAGAAGCCTGTGCTGCTTGTAATGGGACAGGATTTGGGGTGCTGTTTCATGCTCTATCTCCCTCCCTCCCACTGTCTCAGGTGCAGAAAGTTTTCAAGGGAGAGAGGAAAGGAAGAGGAAAATGGAAGCTGAGGAGAGCTGGTCCTGTCCCTCTTGTTGGTAAAGAGGGGGCATCCAGAAAGAGGTAAGGAGATAGTTTTATTTTAATTCAAGAAGGAGTGCCTGGTGGCGAAGCTGGTGTGCTCTGTCACACTACAGACCCCTCCCTGTGTGTGTGCGTGCGTGCGTGCGTCTGCAGGGGGTATCTGTCCCATCCATAGATATCAGGGGTACTGCAGCTGCTGCTGTTCAAACTTTTGCTTTAGGCCCATTCCTTTGATGTTAATAAGCGTTTCTAGTACAATCTTTTTCGCTCTGTTCACCCACATCTTTACATTACCTCGTGTGTGTGTGTGTGTGTGTGTGTATGTGTATGTGTGTGTACGTGTGTATAGCATGTGTTTGAAACACTATACTGTATCTGCATAGAAAAAAAGCCTTCTTTTAGTAATGTACAGTTCAAATACTGTATGAACATGACCCCATCTCATCTCATCCCCCTGACTCTGGATACAAAACATTCATGTATTCGTTTGCAACTTTTCATACAATTTGCTTGCACCATTTCAGAGAAATTAAATATTTAAAATGGAAATAAATTGGTAACTGCAGTAACAAACAACACTGTACATGCTAATAGTACATCCATGTAAGCAGTACATACATGCTCAGGAGTTGTTTTTTTGGATCGGTATATACTTGTCATTATCCACTTCAACCATTTTAATTCCCCCCTTTTAAATTATTGTACTGGTTGATGTGTATGTATATATATCTATATATATATATATATATATATATATATATATATATTTCAACCATTATCACCTACAGTACAGTAGCATACAGTGCTCCCACTGCAGCAAGGGATTCTGGGAAATGACATGCAATGTTTACTCGCTCATCCCACAACGTGGCGGTATCAAATATAGCGTTTTCCCAGTTATTATATCCCTGCAGGATGTAGGATAATCCCAGCCAAACCCACATACTTACTACATTCCCGTTATGTCACATGTATTATTTCCTGTGAAGGAAGCGCTATGTATATTCCCATTATGGTCACAAATTGGACGATACTGTATTTCCATTATGTCTCCTATTATTTTCCCATGATATCTCATAGAATACTGTCATCCAAAACCACATCATTATTGAATGATTGAAAATGATGCCTCCGTTTTATGTCAAGATTGTCTTGACACTTAGACCCCCAAGATTTCAATAGCGCCTCACTTAAAAGATGACATTATTTTTGATTCAAATGAACTTTTATGGTGCAGAAGCCGCATGGTGCCTGTGCCTACAGTGTATGTATTTGTCAGTGTGTCTCTATCTGCATTTCTGTCTCTTGCTGGCCGCCAGCCTGTGTGATGATGTCAGCCTGTCTGTGATGTAAGAGAGACATTGTGATATCATCACATACTGTAGGCAGGATGGCAGGTGTAAAGCTTCTAAAAGAGAGAGGGAGGGAGAGAGGGAGAGGAGAGAGAGGGAGAAAGAGGGAGAGAGAGAGCAAGCAGCTCCTCCCTCCCATGCAAATGACTGGAGGCAGAGAAGTAGAGGGACAGAAGCCTGTGCTGCTTGTAATGGGACAGGATTTGGGGTGCTGTTTCATGCTCTATCTCCCTCCCTCCCACTGTCTCAGGTGCAGAAAGTTTTCAAGGGAGAGAGGAAAGGAAGAGGAAAATGGAAGCTGAGGAGAGCTGGTCCTGTCCCTCTTGTTGGTAAAGAGGGGGCATCCAGAAAGAGGTAAGGAGATAGTTTTATTTTAATTCAAGAAGGAGTGCCTGGTGGCGAAGCTGGTGTGCTCTGTCACACTACAGACCCCTCCCTGTGTGTGTGCGTGCGTGCGTGCGTGCGTGCGTCTGCAGGGGGTATCTGTCCCATCCATAGATATCAGGGGTACTGCAGCTGCTGCTGTTCAAACTTTTGCTTTAGGCCCATTCCTTTGATGTTAATAAGCGTTTCTAGTACAATCTTTTTCGCTCTGTTCACCCACATCTTTACATTACCTCGTGTGTGTGTGTGTGTGTGTGTGTATGTGTATGTGTGTGTACGTGTGTATAGCATGTGTTTGAAACACTATACTGTATCTGCATAGAAAAAAAGCCTTCTTTTAGTAATGTACAGTTCAAATACTGTATGAACATGACCCCATCTCATCTCATCCCCCTGACTCTGGATACAAAACATTCATGTATTCGTTTGCAACTTTTCATACAATTTGCTTGCACCATTTCAGAGAAATTAAATATTTAAAATGGAAATAAATTGGTAACTGCAGTAACAAACAACACTGTACATGCTAATAGTACATCCATGTAAGCAGTACATACATGCTCAGGAGTTGTTTTTTTGGATCGGTATATACTTGTCATTATCCACTTCAACCATTTTAATTCCCCCCTTTTAAATTATTGTACTGGTTGATGTGTATGTATATATATCTATATATATATATATATATATATATATATATATATATTTCAACCATTATCACCTACAGTACAGTAGCATACAGTGCTCCCACTGCAGCAAGGGATTCTGGGAAATGACATGCAATGTTTACTCGCTCATCCCACAACGTGGCGGTATCAAATATAGCGTTTTCCCAGTTATTATATCCCTGCAGGATGTAGGATAATCCCAGCCAAACCCACATACTTACTACATTCCCGTTATGTCACATGTATTATTTCCTGTGAAGGAAGCGCTATGTATATTCCCATTATGGTCACAAATTGGACGATACTGTATTTCCATTATGTCTCCTATTATTTTCCCATGATATCTCATAGAATACTGTCATCCAAAACCACATCATTATTGAATGATTGAAAATGATGCCTCCGTTTTATGTCAAGATTGTCTTGACACTTAGACCCCCAAGATTTCAATAGCGCCTCACTTAAAAGATGACATTATTTTTGATTCAAATGAACTTTTATGGTGCAGAAGCCGCATGGTGCCTGTGCCTACAGTGTATGTATTTGTCAGTGTGTCTCTATCTGCATTTCTGTCTCTTGCTGGCCGCCAGCCTGTGTGATGATGTCAGCCTGTCTGTGATGTAAGAGAGACATTGTGATATCATCACATACTGTAGGCAGGATGGCAGGTGTAAAGCTTCTAAAAGAGAGAGGGAGGGAGAGAGGGAGAGGAGAGAGAGGGAGAAAGAGGGAGAGAGAGAGCAAGCAGCTCCTCCCTCCCATGCAAATGACTGGAGGCAGAGGAGTAGAGGGACAGAAGCCTGTGCTGCTTGTAATGGGACAGGATTTGGGGTGCTGTTTCATGCTCTATCTCCCTCCCTCCCACTGTCTCAGGTGCAGAAAGTTTTCAAGGGAGAGAGGAAAGGAAGAGGAAAATGGAAGCTGAGGAGAGCTGGTCCTGTCCCTCTTGTTGGTAAAGAGGGGGCATCCAGAAAGAGGTAAGGAGATAGTTTTATTTTAATTCAAGAAGGAGTGCCTGGTGGCGAAGCTGGTGTGCTCTGTCACACTACAGACCCCTCCCTGTGTGTGTGCGTGCGTGCGTGCGTGCGTGCGTCTGCAGGGGGTATCTGTCCCATCCATAGATATCAGGGGTACTGCAGCTGCTGCTGTTCAAACTTTTGCTTTAGGCCCATTCCTTTGATGTTAATAAGCGTTTCTAGTACAATCTTTTTCGCTCTGTTCACCCACATCTTTACATTACCTCGTGTGTGTGTGTGTGTGTGTGTGTATGTGTATGTGTGTGTACGTGTGTATAGCATGTGTTTGAAACACTATACTGTATCTGCATAGAAAAAAAGCCTTCTTTTAGTAATGTACAGTTCAAATACTGTATGAACATGACCCCATCTCATCTCATCCCCCTGACTCTGGATACAAAACATTCATGTATTCGTTTGCAACTTTTCATACAATTTGCTTGCACCATTTCAGAGAAATTAAATATTTAAAATGGAAATAAATTGGTAACTGCAGTAACAAACAACACTGTACATGCTAATAGTACATCCATGTAAGCAGTACATACATGCTCAGGAGTTGTTTTTTTGGATCGGTATATACTTGTCATTATCCACTTCAACCATTTTAATTCCCCCCTTTTAAATTATTGTACTGGTTGATGTGTATGTATATATATCTATATATATATATATATATATATATATATATATATATTTCAACCATTATCACCTACAGTACAGTAGCATACAGTGCTCCCACTGCAGCAAGGGATTCTGGGAAATGACATGCAATGTTTACTCGCTCATCCCACAACGTGGCGGTATCAAATATAGCGTTTTCCCAGTTATTATATCCCTGCAGGATGTAGGATAATCCCAGCCAAACCCACATACTTACTACATTCCCGTTATGTCACATGTATTATTTCCTGTGAAGGAAGCGCTATGTATATTCCCATTATGGTCACAAATTGGACGATACTGTATTTCCATTATGTCTCCTATTATTTTCCCATGATATCTCATAGAATACTGTCATCCAAAACCACATCATTATTGAATGATTGAAAATGATGCCTCCGTTTTATGTCAAGATTGTCTTGACACTTAGACCCCCAAGATTTCAATAGCGCCTCACTTAAAAGATGACATTATTTTTGATTCAAATGAACTTTTATGGTGCAGAAGCCGCATGGTGCCTGTGCCTACAGTGTATGTATTTGTCAGTGTGTCTCTATCTGCATTTCTGTCTCTTGCTGGCCGCCAGCCTGTGTGATGATGTCAGCCTGTCTGTGATGTAAGAGAGACATTGTGATATCATCACATACTGTAGGCAGGATGGCAGGTGTAAAGCTTCTAAAAGAGAGAGGGAGGGAGAGAGGGAGAGGAGAGAGAGGGAGAAAGAGGGAGAGAGAGAGCAAGCAGCTCCTCCCTCCCATGCAAATGACTGGAGGCAGAGGAGTAGAGGGACAGAAGCCTGTGCTGCTTGTAATGGGACAGGATTTGGGGTGCTGTTTCATGCTCTATCTCCCTCCCTCCCACTGTCTCAGGTGCAGAAAGTTTTCAAGGGAGAGAGGAAAGGAAGAGGAAAATGGAAGCTGAGGAGAGCTGGTCCTGTCCCTCTTGTTGGTAAAGAGGGGGCATCCAGAAAGAGGTAAGGAGATAGTTTTATTTTAATTCAAGAAGGAGTGCCTGGTGGCGAAGCTGGTGTGCTCTGTCACACTACAGACCCCTCCCTGTGTGTGTGCGTGCGTGCGTGCGTGCGTCTGCAGGGGGTATCTGTCCCATCCATAGATATCAGGGGTACTGCAGCTGCTGCTGTTCAAACTTTTGCTTTAGGCCCATTCCTTTGATGTTAATAAGCGTTTCTAGTACAATCTTTTTCGCTCTGTTCACCCACATCTTTACATTACCTCGTGTGTGTGTGTGTGTGTGTGTGTATGTGTATGTGTGTGTACGTGTGTATAGCATGTGTTTGAAACACTATACTGTATCTGCATAGAAAAAAAGCCTTCTTTTAGTAATGTACAGTTCAAATACTGTATGAACATGACCCCATCTCATCTCATCCCCCTGACTCTGGATACAAAACATTCATGTATTCGTTTGCAACTTTTCATACAATTTGCTTGCACCATTTCAGAGAAATTAAATATTTAAAATGGAAATAAATTGGTAACTGCAGTAACAAACAACACTGTACATGCTAATAGTACATCCATGTAAGCAGTACATACATGCTCAGGAGTTGTTTTTTTGGATCGGTATATACTTGTCATTATCCACTTCAACCATTTTAATTCCCCCCTTTTAAATTATTGTACTGGTTGATGTGTATGTATATATATCTATATATATATATATATATATATATATATATATATATTTCAACCATTATCACCTACAGTACAGTAGCATACAGTGCTCCCACTGCAGCAAGGGATTCTGGGAAATGACATGCAATGTTTACTCGCTCATCCCACAACGTGGCGGTATCAAATATAGCGTTTTCCCAGTTATTATATCCCTGCAGGATGTAGGATAATCCCAGCCAAACCCACATACTTACTACATTCCCGTTATGTCACATGTATTATTTCCTGTGAAGGAAGCGCTATGTATATTCCCATTATGGTCACAAATTGGACGATACTGTATTTCCATTATGTCTCCTATTATTTTCCCATGATATCTCATAGAATACTGTCATCCAAAACCACATCATTATTGAATGATTGAAAATGATGCCTCCGTTTTATGTCAAGATTGTCTTGACACTTAGACCCCCAAGATTTCAATAGCGCCTCACTTAAAAGATGACATTATTTTTGATTCAAATGAACTTTTATGGTGCAGAAGCCGCATGGTGCCTGTGCCTACAGTGTATGTATTTGTCAGTGTGTCTCTATCTGCATTTCTGTCTCTTGCTGGCCGCCAGCCTGTGTGATGATGTCAGCCTGTCTGTGATGTAAGAGAGACATTGTGATATCATCACATACTGTAGGCAGGATGGCAGGTGTAAAGCTTCTAAAAGAGAGAGGGAGGGAGAGAGGGAGAGGAGAGAGAGGGAGAAAGAGGGAGAGAGAGAGCAAGCAGCTCCTCCCTCCCATGCAAATGACTGGAGGCAGAGGAGTAGAGGGACAGAAGCCTGTGCTGCTTGTAATGGGACAGGATTTGGGGTGCTGTTTCATGCTCTATCTCCCTCCCTCCCACTGTCTCAGGTGCAGAAAGTTTTCAAGGGAGAGAGGAAAGGAAGAGGAAAATGGAAGCTGAGGAGAGCTGGTCCTGTCCCTCTTGTTGGTAAAGAGGGGGCATCCAGAAAGAGGTAAGGAGATAGTTTTATTTTAATTCAAGAAGGAGTGCCTGGTGGCGAAGCTGGTGTGCTCTGTCACACTACAGACCCCTCCCTGTGTGTGTGCGTGCGTGCGTGCGTGCGTCTGCAGGGGGTATCTGTCCCATCCATAGATATCAGGGGTACTGCAGCTGCTGCTGTTCAAACTTTTGCTTTAGGCCCATTCCTTTGATGTTAATAAGCGTTTCTAGTACAATCTTTTTCGCTCTGTTCACCCACATCTTTACATTACCTCGTGTGTGTGTGTGTGTGTGTGTGTATGTGTATGTGTGTGTACGTGTGTATAGCATGTGTTTGAAACACTATACTGTATCTGCATAGAAAAAAAGCCTTCTTTTAGTAATGTACAGTTCAAATACTGTATGAACATGACCCCATCTCATCTCATCCCCCTGACTCTGGATACAAAACATTCATGTATTCGTTTGCAACTTTTCATACAATTTGCTTGCACCATTTCAGAGAAATTAAATATTTAAAATGGAAATAAATTGGTAACTGCAGTAACAAACAACACTGTACATGCTAATAGTACATCCATGTAAGCAGTACATACATGCTCAGGAGTTGTTTTTTTGGATCGGTATATACTTGTCATTATCCACTTCAACCATTTTAATTCCCCCCTTTTAAATTATTGTACTGGTTGATGTGTATGTATATATATCTATATATATATATATATATATATATATATTTCAACCATTATCACCTACAGTACAGTAGCATACAGTGCTCCCACTGCAGCAAGGGATTCTGGGAAATGACATGCAATGTTTACTCGCTCATCCCACAACGTGGCGGTATCAAATATAGCGTTTTCCCAGTTATTATATCCCTGCAGGATGTAGGATAATCCCAGCCAAACCCACATACTTACTACATTCCCGTTATGTCACATGTATTATTTCCTGTGAAGGAAGCGCTATGTATATTCCCATTATGGTCACAAATTGGACGATACTGTATTTCCATTATGTCTCCTATTATTTTCCCATGATATCTCATAGAATACTGTCATCCAAAACCACATCATTATTGAATGATTGAAAATGATGCCTCCGTTTTATGTCAAGATTGTCTTGACACTTAGACCCCCAAGATTTCAATAGCGCCTCACTTAAAAGATGACATTATTTTTGATTCAAATGAACTTTTATGGTGCAGAAGCCGCATGGTGCCTGTGCCTACAGTGTATGTATTTGTCAGTGTGTCTCTATCTGCATTTCTGTCTCTTGCTGGCCGCCAGCCTGTGTGATGATGTCAGCCTGTCTGTGATGTAAGAGAGACATTGTGATATCATCACATACTGTAGGCAGGATGGCAGGTGTAAAGCTTCTAAAAGAGAGAGGGAGGGAGAGAGGGAGAGGAGAGAGAGGGAGAAAGAGGGAGAGAGAGAGCAAGCAGCTCCTCCCTCCCATGCAAATGACTGGAGGCAGAGGAGTAGAGGGACAGAAGCCTGTGCTGCTTGTAATGGGACAGGATTTGGGGTGCTGTTTCATGCTCTATCTCCCTCCCTCCCACTGTCTCAGGTGCAGAAAGTTTTCAAGGGAGAGAGGAAAGGAAGAGGAAAATGGAAGCTGAGGAGAGCTGGTCCTGTCCCTCTTGTTGGTAAAGAGGGGGCATCCAGAAAGAGGTAAGGAGATAGTTTTATTTTAATTCAAGAAGGAGTGCCTGGTAGCGAAGCTGGTGTGCTCTGTCACACTACAGACCCCTCCCTGTGTGTGTGCGTGCGTGCGTGCGTGCGTGCGTGCGTGCGTCTGCAGGGGGTATCTGTCCCATCCATAGATATCAGGGGTACTGCAGCTGCTGCTGTTCAAACTTTTGCTTTAGGCCCATTCCTTTGATGTTAATAAGCGTTTCTAGTACAATCTTTTTCGCTCTGTTCACCCACATCTTTACATTACCTCGTGTGTGTGTGTGTGTGTGTGTGTATGTGTATGTGTGTGTACGTGTGTATAGCATGTGTTTGAAACACTATACTGTATCTGCATAGAAAAAAAGCCTTCTTTTAGTAATGTACAGTTCAAATACTGTATGAACATGACCCCATCTCATCTCATCCCCCTGACTCTGGATACAAAACATTCATGTATTCGTTTGCAACTTTTCATACAATTTGCTTGCACCATTTCAGAGAAATTAAATATTTAAAATGGAAATAAATTGGTAACTGCAGTAACAAACAACACTGTACATGCTAATAGTACATCCATGTAAGCAGTACATACATGCTCAGGAGTTGTTTTTTTGGATCGGTATATACTTGTCATTATCCACTTCAACCATTTTAATTCCCCCCTTTTAAATTATTGTACTGGTTGATGTGTATGTATATATATCTATATATATATATATATATATATATATATATATATATTTCAACCATTATCACCTACAGTACAGTAGCATACAGTGCTCCCACTGCAGCAAGGGATTCTGGGAAATGACATGCAATGTTTACTCGCTCATCCCACAACGTGGCGGTATCAAATATAGCGTTTTCCCAGTTATTATATCCCTGCAGGATGTAGGATAATCCCAGCCAAACCCACATACTTACTACATTCCCGTTATGTCACATGTATTATTTCCTGTGAAGGAAGCGCTATGTATATTCCCATTATGGTCACAAATTGGACGATACTGTATTTCCATTATGTCTCCTATTATTTTCCCATGATATCTCATAGAATACTGTCATCCAAAACCACATCATTATTGAATGATTGAAAATGATGCCTCCGTTTTATGTCAAGATTGTCTTGACACTTAGACCCCCAAGATTTCAATAGCGCCTCACTTAAAAGATGACATTATTTTTGATTCAAATGAACTTTTATGGTGCAGAAGCCGCATGGTGCCTGTGCCTACAGTGTATGTATTTGTCAGTGTGTCTCTATCTGCATTTCTGTCTCTTGCTGGCCGCCAGCCTGTGTGATGATGTCAGCCTGTCTGTGATGTAAGAGAGACATTGTGATATCATCACATACTGTAGGCAGGATGGCAGGTGTAAAGCTTCTAAAAGAGAGAGGGAGGGAGAGAGGGAGAGGAGAGAGAGGGAGAAAGAGGGAGAGAGAGAGCAAGCAGCTCCTCCCTCCCATGCAAATGACTGGAGGCAGAGGAGTAGAGGGACAGAAGCCTGTGCTGCTTGTAATGGGACAGGATTTGGGGTGCTGTTTCATGCTCTATCTCCCTCCCTCCCACTGTCTCAGGTGCAGAAAGTTTTCAAGGGAGAGAGGAAAGGAAGAGGAAAATGGAAGCTGAGGAGAGCTGGTCCTGTCCCTCTTGTTGGTAAAGAGGGGGCATCCAGAAAGAGGTAAGGAGATAGTTTTATTTTAATTCAAGAAGGAGTGCCTGGTGGCGAAGCTGGTGTGCTCTGTCACACTACAGACCCCTCCCTGTGTGTGTGCGTGCGTGCGTGCGTGCGTCTGCAGGGGGTATCTGTCCCATCCATAGATATCAGGGGTACTGCAGCTGCTGCTGTTCAAACTTTTGCTTTAGGCCCATTCCTTTGATGTTAATAAGCGTTTCTAGTACAATCTTTTTCGCTCTGTTCACCCACATCTTTACATTACCTCGTGTGTGTGTGTGTGTGTGTGTGTATGTGTATGTGTGTGTACGTGTGTATAGCATGTGTTTGAAACACTATACTGTATCTGCATAGAAAAAAAGCCTTCTTTTAGTAATGTACAGTTCAAATACTGTATGAACATGACCCCATCTCATCTCATCCCCCTGACTCTGGATACAAAACATTCATGTATTCGTTTGCAACTTTTCATACAATTTGCTTGCACCATTTCAGAGAAATTAAATATTTAAAATGGAAATAAATTGGTAACTGCAGTAACAAACAACACTGTACATGCTAATAGTACATCCATGTAAGCAGTACATACATGCTCAGGAGTTGTTTTTTTGGATCGGTATATACTTGTCATTATCCACTTCAACCATTTTAATTCCCCCCTTTTAAATTATTGTACTGGTTGATGTGTATGTATATATATCTATATATATATATATATATATATATATATATATATATTTCAACCATTATCACCTACAGTACAGTAGCATACAGTGCTCCCACTGCAGCAAGGGATTCTGGGAAATGACATGCAATGTTTACTCGCTCATCCCACAACGTGGCGGTATCAAATATAGCGTTTTCCCAGTTATTATATCCCTGCAGGATGTAGGATAATCCAGCCAAACCCACATACTTACTACATTCCCGTTATGTCACATGTATTATTTCCTGTGAAGGAAGCGCTATGTATATTCCCATTATGGTCACAAATTGGACGATACTGTATTTCCATTATGTCTCCTATTATTTTCCATGATATCTCATAGAATACTGTCATCCAAAACCACATCATTATTGAATGATTGAAAATGATGCCTCCGTGTTTTATGTCAAGATTGTCTTGACACTTAGACCCCAAGATTTCAATAGCGCCTCACTTAAAAGATGACATTATTTTTGATTCAAGATGAACTTTTATGCTGCAGAAGCCGCATGGTGCCTGTGCCTACAGTGTATGTATTTGTCAGTGTGTCTCTATCTGCATTTCTGTCTCTTGCTGGCCGCCAGCCTGTGTGATGATGTCAGCCTGTCTGTGATGTAAGAGAGACATTGTGATATCATCACATACTGTAGGCAGGATGGCAGGTGTAAAGCTTCTAAAAGAGAGAGGGAGGGAGAGAGGGAGAGGAGAGAGAGGGAGAAAGAGGGAGAGAGAGAGCAAGCAGCTCCTCCCTCCCATGCAAATGACTGGAGGCAGAGGAGTAGAGGGACAGAAGCCTGTGCTGCTTGTAATGGGACAGGATTTGGGGTGCTGTTTCATGCTCTATCTCCCTCCCTCCCACTGTCTCAGGTGCAGAAAGTTTTCAAGGGAGAGAGGAAAGGAAGAGGAAAATGGAAGCTGAGGAGAGCTGGTCCTGTCCCTCTTGTTGGTAAAGAGGGGGCATCCAGAAAGAGGTAAGGAGATAGTTTTATTTTAATTCAAGAAGGAGTGCCTGGTGGCGAAGCTGGTGTGCTCTGTCACACTACAGACCCCTCCCTGTGTGTGTGCGTGCGTGCGTGCGTCTGCAGGGGGTATCTGTCCCATCCATAGATATCAGGGGTACTGCAGCTGCTGCTGTTCAAACTTTTGCTTTAGGCCCATTCCTTTGATGTTAATAAGCGTTTCTAGTACAATCTTTTTCGCTCTGTTCACCCACATCTTTACATTACCTCGTGTGTGTGTGTGTGTGTGTGTGTATGTGTATGTGTGTGTACGTGTGTATAGCATGTGTTTGAAACACTATACTGTATCTGCATAGAAAAAAAGCCTTCTTTTAGTAATGTACAGTTCAAATACTGTATGAACATGACCCCATCTCATCTCATCCCCCTGACTCTGGATACAAAACATTCATGTATTCGTTTGCAACTTTTCATACAATTTGCTTGCACCATTTCAGAGAAATTAAATATTTAAAATGGAAATAAATTGGTAACTGCAGTAACAAACAACACTGTACATGCTAATAGTACATCCATGTAAGCAGTACATACATGCTCAGGAGTTGTTTTTTTGGATCGGTATATACTTGTCATTATCCACTTCAACCATTTTAATTCCCCCCTTTTAAATTATTGTACTGGTTGATGTGTATGTATATATATCTATATATATATATATATATATATATATATTTCAACCATTATCACCTACAGTACAGTAGCATACAGTGCTCCCACTGCAGCAAGGGATTCTGGGAAATGACATGCAATGTTTACTCGCTCATCCCACAACGTGGCGGTATCAAATATAGCGTTTTCCCAGTTATTATATCCCTGCAGGATGTAGGATAATCCCAGCCAAACCCACATACTTACTACATTCCCGTTATGTCACATGTATTATTTCCTGTGAAGGAAGCGCTATGTATATTCCCATTATGGTCACAAATTGGACGATACTGTATTTCCATTATGTCTCCTATTATTTTCCCATGATATCTCATAGAATACTGTCATCCAAAACCACATCATTATTGAATGATTGAAAATGATGCCTCCGTTTTATGTCAAGATTGTCTTGACACTTAGACCCCCAAGATTTCAATAGCGCCTCACTTAAAAGATGACATTATTTTTGATTCAAATGAACTTTTATGGTGCAGAAGCCGCATGGTGCCTGTGCCTACAGTGTATGTATTTGTCAGTGTGTCTCTATCTGCATTTCTGTCTCTTGCTGGCCGCCAGCCTGTGTGATGATGTCAGCCTGTCTGTGATGTAAGAGAGACATTGTGATATCATCACATACTGTAGGCAGGATGGCAGGTGTAAAGCTTCTAAAAGAGAGAGGGAGGGAGAGAGGGAGAGGAGAGAGAGGGAGAAAGAGGGAGAGAGAGAGCAAGCAGCTCCTCCCTCCCATGCAAATGACTGGAGGCAGAGGAGTAGAGGGACAGAAGCCTGTGCTGCTTGTAATGGGACAGGATTTGGGGTGCTGTTTCATGCTCTATCTCCCTCCCTCCCACTGTCTCAGGTGCAGAAAGTTTTCAAGGGAGAGAGGAAAGGAAGAGGAAAATGGAAGCTGAGGAGAGCTGGTCCTGTCCCTCTTGTTGGTAAAGAGGGGGCATCCAGAAAGAGGTAAGGAGATAGTTTTATTTTAATTCAAGAAGGAGTGCCTGGTAGCGAAGCTGGTGTGCTCTGTCACACTACAGACCCCTCCCTGTGTGTGTGCGTGCGTGCGTGCGTGCGTGCGTGCGTGCGTGCGTCTGCAGGGGGTATCTGTCCCATCCATAGATATCAGGGGTACTGCAGCTGCTGCTGTTCAAACTTTTGCTTTAGGCCCATTCCTTTGATGTTAATAAGCGTTTCTAGTACAATCTTTTTCGCTCTGTTCACCCACATCTTTACATTACCTCGTGTGTGTGTGTGTGTGTGTGTGTATGTGTATGTGTGTGTACGTGTGTATAGCATGTGTTTGAAACACTATACTGTATCTGCATAGAAAAAAAGCCTTCTTTTAGTAATGTACAGTTCAAATACTGTATGAACATGACCCCATCTCATCTCATCCCCCTGACTCTGGATACAAAACATTCATGTATTCGTTTGCAACTTTTCATACAATTTGCTTGCACCATTTCAGAGAAATTAAATATTTAAAATGGAAATAAATTGGTAACTGCAGTAACAAACAACACTGTACATGCTAATAGTACATCCATGTAAGCAGTACATACATGCTCAGGAGTTGTTTTTTTGGATCGGTATATACTTGTCATTATCCACTTCAACCATTTTAATTCCCCCCTTTTAAATTATTGTACTGGTTGATGTGTATGTATATATATCTATATATATATATATATATATATATATATATATATATATTTCAACCATTATCACCTACAGTACAGTAGCATACAGTGCTCCCACTGCAGCAAGGGATTCTGGGAAATGACATGCAATGTTTACTCGCTCATCCCACAACGTGGCGGTATCAAATATAGCGTTTTCCCAGTTATTATATCCCTGCAGGATGTAGGATAATCCCAGCCAAACCCACATACTTACTACATTCCCGTTATGTCACATGTATTATTTCCTGTGAAGGAAGCGCTATGTATATTCCCATTATGGTCACAAATTGGACGATACTGTATTTCCATTATGTCTCCTATTATTTTCCCATGATATCTCATAGAATACTGTCATCCAAAACCACATCATTATTGAATGATTGAAAATGATGCCTCCGTTTTATGTCAAGATTGTCTTGACACTTAGACCCCCAAGATTTCAATAGCGCCTCACTTAAAAGATGACATTATTTTTGATTCAAATGAACTTTTATGGTGCAGAAGCCGCATGGTGCCTGTGCCTACAGTGTATGTATTTGTCAGTGTGTCTCTATCTGCATTTCTGTCTCTTGCTGGCCGCCAGCCTGTGTGATGATGTCAGCCTGTCTGTGATGTAAGAGAGACATTGTGATATCATCACATACTGTAGGCAGGATGGCAGGTGTAAAGCTTCTAAAAGAGAGAGGGAGAGGAGAGAGAGGGAGAAAGAGGGAGAGAGAGAGCAAGCAGCTCCTCCCTCCCATGCAAATGACTGGAGGCAGAGGAGTAGAGGGACAGAAGCCTGTGCTGCTTGTAATGGGACAGGATTTGGGGTGCTGTTTCATGCTCTATCTCCCTCCCTCCCACTGTCTCAGGTGCAGAAAGTTTTCAAGGGAGAGAGGAAAGGAAGAGGAAAATGGAAGCTGAGGAGAGCTGGTCCTGTCCCTCTTGTTGGTAAAGAGGGGGCATCCAGAAAGAGGTAAGGAGATAGTTTTATTTTAATTCAAGAAGGAGTGCCTGGTGGCGAAGCTGGTGTGCTCTGTCACACTACAGACCCCTCCCTGTGTGTGTGCGTGCGTGCGTGCGTGCGTCTGCAGGGGGTATCTGTCCCATCCATAGATATCAGGGGTACTGCAGCTGCTGCTGTTCAAACTTTTGCTTTAGGCCCATTCCTTTGATGTTAATAAGCGTTTCTAGTACAATCTTTTTCGCTCTGTTCACCCACATCTTTACATTACCTCGTGTGTGTGTGTGTGTGTGTGTGTATGTGTATGTGTGTGTACGTGTGTATAGCATGTGTTTGAAACACTATACTGTATCTGCATAGAAAAAAAGCCTTCTTTTAGTAATGTACAGTTCAAATACTGTATGAACATGACCCCATCTCATCTCATCCCCCTGACTCTGGATACAAAACATTCATGTATTCGTTTGCAACTTTTCATACAATTTGCTTGCACCATTTCAGAGAAATTAAATATTTAAAATGGAAATAAATTGGTAACTGCAGTAACAAACAACACTGTACATGCTAATAGTACATCCATGTAAGCAGTACATACATGCTCAGGAGTTGTTTTTTTGGATCGGTATATACTTGTCATTATCCACTTCAACCATTTTAATTCCCCCCTTTTAAATTATTGTACTGGTTGATGTGTATGTATATATATCTATATATATATATATATATATATATATATATATATATTTCAACCATTATCACCTACAGTACAGTAGCATACAGTGCTCCCACTGCAGCAAGGGATTCTGGGAAATGACATGCAATGTTTACTCGCTCATCCCACAACGTGGCGGTATCAAATATAGCGTTTTCCCAGTTATTATATCCCTGCAGGATGTAGGATAATCCCAGCCAAACCCACATACTTACTACATTCCCGTTATGTCACATGTATTATTTCCTGTGAAGGAAGCGCTATGTATATTCCCATTATGGTCACAAATTGGACGATACTGTATTTCCATTATGTCTCCTATTATTTTCCCATGATATCTCATAGAATACTGTCATCCAAAACCACATCATTATTGAATGATTGAAAATGATGCCTCCGTTTTATGTCAAGATTGTCTTGACACTTAGACCCCCAAGATTTCAATAGCGCCTCACTTAAAAGATGACATTATTTTTGATTCAAATGAACTTTTATGGTGCAGAAGCCGCATGGTGCCTGTGCCTACAGTGTATGTATTTGTCAGTGTGTCTCTATCTGCATTTCTGTCTCTTGCTGGCCGCCAGCCTGTGTGATGATGTCAGCCTGTCTGTGATGTAAGAGAGACATTGTGATATCATCACATACTGTAGGCAGGATGGCAGGTGTAAAGCTTCTAAAAGAGAGAGGGAGGGAGAGAGGGAGAGGAGAGAGAGGGAGAAAGAGGGAGAGAGAGAGCAAGCAGCTCCTCCCTCCCATGCAAATGACTGGAGGCAGAGGAGTAGAGGGACAGAAGCCTGTGCTGCTTGTAATGGGACAGGATTTGGGGTGCTGTTTCATGCTCTATCTCCCTCCCTCCCACTGTCTCAGGTGCAGAAAGTTTTCAAGGGAGAGAGGAAAGGAAGAGGAAAATGGAAGCTGAGGAGAGCTGGTCCTGTCCCTCTTGTTGGTAAAGAGGGGGCATCCAGAAAGAGGTAAGGAGATAGTTTTATTTTAATTCAAGAAGGAGTGCCTGGTGGCGAAGCTGGTGTGCTCTGTCACACTACAGACCCCTCCCTGTGTGTGTGCGTGCGTGCGTGCGTGCGTCTGCAGGGGGTATCTGTCCCATCCATAGATATCAGGGGTACTGCAGCTGCTGCTGTTCAAACTTTTGCTTTAGGCCCATTCCTTTGATGTTAATAAGCGTTTCTAGTACAATCTTTTTCGCTCTGTTCACCCACATCTTTACATTACCTCGTGTGTGTGTGTGTGTGTGTGTGTATGTGTATGTGTGTGTACGTGTGTATAGCATGTGTTTGAAACACTATACTGTATCTGCATAGAAAAAAAGCCTTCTTTTAGTAATGTACAGTTCAAATACTGTATGAACATGACCCCATCTCATCTCATCCCCCTGACTCTGGATACAAAACATTCATGTATTCGTTTGCAACTTTTCATACAATTTGCTTGCACCATTTCAGAGAAATTAAATATTTAAAATGGAAATAAATTGGTAACTGCAGTAACAAACAACACTGTACATGCTAATAGTACATCCATGTAAGCAGTACATACATGCTCAGGAGTTGTTTTTTTGGATCGGTATATACTTGTCATTATCCACTTCAACCATTTTAATTCCCCCCTTTTAAATTATTGTACTGGTTGATGTGTATGTATATATATCTATATATATATATATATATATATATATATATTTCAACCATTATCACCTACAGTACAGTAGCATACAGTGCTCCCACTGCAGCAAGGGATTCTGGGAAATGACATGCAATGTTTACTCGCTCATCCCACAACGTGGCGGTATCAAATATAGCGTTTTCCCAGTTATTATATCCCTGCAGGATGTAGGATAATCCCAGCCAAACCCACATACTTACTACATTCCCGTTATGTCACATGTATTATTTCCTGTGAAGGAAGCGCTATGTATATTCCCATTATGGTCACAAATTGGACGATACTGTATTTCCATTATGTCTCCTATTATTTTCCCATGATATCTCATAGAATACTGTCATCCAAAACCACATCATTATTGAATGATTGAAAATGATGCCTCCGTTTTATGTCAAGATTGTCTTGACACTTAGACCCCCAAGATTTCAATAGCGCCTCACTTAAAAGATGACATTATTTTTGATTCAAATGAACTTTTATGGTGCAGAAGCCGCATGGTGCCTGTGCCTACAGTGTATGTATTTGTCAGTGTGTCTCTATCTGCATTTCTGTCTCTTGCTGGCCGCCAGCCTGTGTGATGATGTCAGCCTGTCTGTGATGTAAGAGAGACATTGTGATATCATCACATACTGTAGGCAGGATGGCAGGTGTAAAGCTTCTAAAAGAGAGAGGGAGGGAGAGAGGGAGAGGAGAGAGAGGGAGAAAGAGGGAGAGAGAGAGCAAGCAGCTCCTCCCTCCCATGCAAATGACTGGAGGCAGAGGAGTAGAGGGACAGAAGCCTGTGCTGCTTGTAATGGGACAGGATTTGGGGTGCTGTTTCATGCTCTATCTCCCTCCCTCCCACTGTCTCAGGTGCAGAAAGTTTTCAAGGGAGAGAGGAAAGGAAGAGGAAAATGGAAGCTGAGGAGAGCTGGTCCTGTCCCTCTTGTTGGTAAAGAGGGGGCATCCAGAAAGAGGTAAGGAGATAGTTTTATTTTAATTCAAGAAGGAGTGCCTGGTGGCGAAGCTGGTGTGCTCTGTCACACTACAGACCCCTCCCTGTGTGTGTGCGTGCGTGCGTGCGTGCGTCTGCAGGGGGTATCTGTCCCATCCATAGATATCAGGGGTACTGCAGCTGCTGCTGTTCAAACTTTTGCTTTAGGCCCATTCCTTTGATGTTAATAAGCGTTTCTAGTACAATCTTTTTCGCTCTGTTCACCCACATCTTTACATTACCTCGTGTGTGTGTGTGTGTGTGTGTGTATGTGTATGTGTGTGTACGTGTGTATAGCATGTGTTTGAAACACTATACTGTATCTGCATAGAAAAAAAGCCTTCTTTTAGTAATGTACAGTTCAAATACTGTATGAACATGACCCCATCTCATCTCATCCCCCTGACTCTGGATACAAAACATTCATGTATTCGTTTGCAACTTTTCATACAATTTGCTTGCACCATTTCAGAGAAATTAAATATTTAAAATGGAAATAAATTGGTAACTGCAGTAACAAACAACACTGTACATGCTAATAGTACATCCATGTAAGCAGTACATACATGCTCAGGAGTTGTTTTTTTGGATCGGTATATACTTGTCATTATCCACTTCAACCATTTTAATTCCCCCCTTTTAAATTATTGTACTGGTTGATGTGTATGTATATATATCTATATATATATATATATATATATATATATATATATATATATTTCAACCATTATCACCTACAGTACAGTAGCATACAGTGCTCCCACTGCAGCAAGGGATTCTGGGAAATGACATGCAATGTTTACTCGCTCATCCCACAACGTGGCGGTATCAAATATAGCGTTTTCCCAGTTATTATATCCCTGCAGGATGTAGGATAATCCCAGCCAAACCCACATACTTACTACATTCCCGTTATGTCACATGTATTATTTCCTGTGAAGGAAGCGCTATGTATATTCCCATTATGGTCACAAATTGGACGATACTGTATTTCCATTATGTCTCCTATTATTTTCCCATGATATCTCATAGAATACTGTCATCCAAAACCACATCATTATTGAATGATTGAAAATGATGCCTCCGTTTTATGTCAAGATTGTCTTGACACTTAGACCCCCAAGATTTCAATAGCGCCTCACTTAAAAGATGACATTATTTTTGATTCAAATGAACTTTTATGGTGCAGAAGCCGCATGGTGCCTGTGCCTACAGTGTATGTATTTGTCAGTGTGTCTCTATCTGCATTTCTGTCTCTTGCTGGCCGCCAGCCTGTGTGATGATGTCAGCCTGTCTGTGATGTAAGAGAGACATTGTGATATCATCACATACTGTAGGCAGGATGGCAGGTGTAAAGCTTCTAAAAGAGAGAGGGAGGGAGAGAGGGAGAGGAGAGAGAGGGGGAAAGAGGGAGAGAGAGAGCAAGCAGCTCCTCCCTCCCATGCAAATGACTGGAGGCAGAGGAGTAGAGGGACAGAAGCCTGTGCTGCTTGTAATGGGACAGGATTTGGGGTGCTGTTTCATGCTCTATCTCCCTCCCTCCCACTGTCTCAGGTGCAGAAAGTTTTCAAGGGAGAGAGGAAAGGAAGAGGAAAATGGAAGCTGAGGAGAGCTGGTCCTGTCCCTCTTGTTGGTAAAGAGGGGGCATCCAGAAAGAGGTAAGGAGATAGTTTTATTTTAATTCAAGAAGGAGTGCCTGGTGGCGAAGCTGGTGTGCTCTGTCACACTACAGACCCCTCCCTGTGTGTGTGCGTGCGTGCGTGCGTGCGTCTGCAGGGGGTATCTGTCCCATCCATAGATATCAGGGGTACTGCAGCTGCTGCTGTTCAAACTTTTGCTTTAGGCCCATTCCTTTGATGTTAATAAGCGTTTCTAGTACAATCTTTTTCGCTCTGTTCACCCACATCTTTACATTACCTCGTGTGTGTGTGTGTGTGTGTGTGTATGTGTATGTGTGTGTACGTGTGTATAGCATGTGTTTGAAACACTATACTGTATCTGCATAGAAAAAAAGCCTTCTTTTAGTAATGTACAGTTCAAATACTGTATGAACATGACCCCATCTCATCTCATCCCCCTGACTCTGGATACAAAACATTCATGTATTCGTTTGCAACTTTTCATACAATTTGCTTGCACCATTTCAGAGAAATTAAATATTTAAAATGGAAATAAATTGGTAACTGCAGTAACAAACAACACTGTACATGCTAATAGTACATCCATGTAAGCAGTACATACATGCTCAGGAGTTGTTTTTTTGGATCGGTATATACTTGTCATTATCCACTTCAACCATTTTAATTCCCCCCTTTTAAATTATTGTACTGGTTGATGTGTATGTATATATATCTATATATATATATATATATATATATATATTTCAACCATTATCACCTACAGTACAGTAGCATACAGTGCTCCCACTGCAGCAAGGGATTCTGGGAAATGACATGCAATGTTTACTCGCTCATCCCACAACGTGGCGGTATCAAATATAGCGTTTTCCCAGTTATTATATCCCTGCAGGATGTAGGATAATCCCAGCCAAACCCACATACTTACTACATTCCCGTTATGTCACATGTATTATTTCCTGTGAAGGAAGCGCTATGTATATTCCCATTATGGTCACAAATTGGACGATACTGTATTTCCATTATGTCTCCTATTATTTTCCCATGATATCTCATAGAATACTGTCATCCAAAACCACATCATTATTGAATGATTGAAAATGATGCCTCCGTTTTATGTCAAGATTGTCTTGACACTTAGACCCCCAAGATTTCAATAGCGCCTCACTTAAAAGATGACATTATTTTTGATTCAAATGAACTTTTATGGTGCAGAAGCCGCATGGTGCCTGTGCCTACAGTGTATGTATTTGTCAGTGTGTCTCTATCTGCATTTCTGTCTCTTGCTGGCCGCCAGCCTGTGTGATGATGTCAGCCTGTCTGTGATGTAAGAGAGACATTGTGATATCATCACATACTGTAGGCAGGATGGCAGGTGTAAAGCTTCTAAAAGAGAGAGGGAGGGAGAGAGGGAGAGGAGAGAGAGGGAGAAAGAGGGAGAGAGAGAGCAAGCAGCTCCTCCCTCCCATGCAAATGACTGGAGGCAGAGGAGTAGAGGGACAGAAGCCTGTGCTGCTTGTAATGGGACAGGATTTGGGGTGCTGTTTCATGCTCTATCTCCCTCCCTCCCACTGTCTCAGGTGCAGAAAGTTTTCAAGGGAGAGAGGAAAGGAAGAGGAAAATGGAAGCTGAGGAGAGCTGGTCCTGTCCCTCTTGTTGGTAAAGAGGGGGCATCCAGAAAGAGGTAAGGAGATAGTTTTATTTTAATTCAAGAAGGAGTGCCTGGTAGCGAAGCTGGTGTGCTCTGTCACACTACAGACCCCTCCCTGTGTGTGTGCGTGCGTGCGTGCGTGCGTCTGCAGGGGGTATCTGTCCCATCCATAGATATCAGGGGTACTGCAGCTGCTGCTGTTCAAACTTTTGCTTTAGGCCCATTCCTTTGATGTTAATAAGCGTTTCTAGTACAATCTTTTTCGCTCTGTTCACCCACATCTTTACATTACCTCGTGTGTGTGTGTGTGTGTGTGTGTATGTGTATGTGTGTGTACGTGTGTATAGCATGTGTTTGAAACACTATACTGTATCTGCATAGAAAAAAAGCCTTCTTTTAGTAATGTACAGTTCAAATACTGTATGAACATGACCCCATCTCATCTCATCCCCCTGACTCTGGATACAAAACATTCATGTATTCGTTTGCAACTTTTCATACAATTTGCTTGCACCATTTCAGAGAAATTAAATATTTAAAATGGAAATAAATTGGTAACTGCAGTAACAAACAACACTGTACATGCTAATAGTACATCCATGTAAGCAGTACATACATGCTCAGGAGTTGTTTTTTTGGATCGGTATATACTTGTCATTATCCACTTCAACCATTTTAATTCCCCCCTTTTAAATTATTGTACTGGTTGATGTGTATGTATATATATCTATATATATATATATATATATATATATTTCAACCATTATCACCTACAGTACAGTAGCATACAGTGCTCCCACTGCAGCAAGGGATTCTGGGAAATGACATGCAATGTTTACTCGCTCATCCCACAACGTGGCGGTATCAAATATAGCGTTTTCCCAGTTATTATATCCCTGCAGGATGTAGGATAATCCCAGCCAAACCCACATACTTACTACATTCCCGTTATGTCACATGTATTATTTCCTGTGAAGGAAGCGCTATGTATATTCCCATTATGGTCACAAATTGGACGATACTGTATTTCCATTATGTCTCCTATTATTTTCCCATGATATCTCATAGAATACTGTCATCCAAAACCACATCATTATTGAATGATTGAAAATGATGCCTCCGTTTTATGTCAAGATTGTCTTGACACTTAGACCCCCAAGATTTCAATAGCGCCTCACTTAAAAGATGACATTATTTTTGATTCAAATGAACTTTTATGGTGCAGAAGCCGCATGGTGCCTGTGCCTACAGTGTATGTATTTGTCAGTGTGTCTCTATCTGCATTTCTGTCTCTTGCTGGCCGCCAGCCTGTGTGATGATGTCAGCCTGTCTGTGATGTAAGAGAGACATTGTGATATCATCACATACTGTAGGCAGGATGGCAGGTGTAAAGCTTCTAAAAGAGAGAGGGAGGGAGAGAGGGAGAGGAGAGAGAGGGAGAAAGAGGGAGAGAGAGAGCAAGCAGCTCCTCCCTCCCATGCAAATGACTGGAGGCAGAGGAGTAGAGGGACAGAAGCCTGTGCTGCTTGTAATGGGACAGGATTTGGGGTGCTGTTTCATGCTCTATCTCCCTCCCTCCCACTGTCTCAGGTGCAGAAAGTTTTCAAGGGAGAGAGGAAAGGAAGAGGAAAATGGAAGCTGAGGAGAGCTGGTCCTGTCCCTCTTGTTGGTAAAGAGGGGGCATCCAGAAAGAGGTAAGGAGATAGTTTTATTTTAATTCAAGAAGGAGTGCCTGGTAGCGAAGCTGGTGTGCTCTGTCACACTACAGACCCCTCCCTGTGTGTGTGCGTGCGTGCGTGCGTGCGTGCGTGCGTGCGTCTGCAGGGGGTATCTGTCCCATCCATAGATATCAGGGGTACTGCAGCTGCTGCTGTTCAAACTTTTGCTTTAGGCCCATTCCTTTGATGTTAATAAGCGTTTCTAGTACAATCTTTTTCGCTCTGTTCACCCACATCTTTACATTACCTCGTGTGTGTGTGTGTGTGTGTGTGTATGTGTATGTGTGTGTACGTGTGTATAGCATGTGTTTGAAACACTATACTGTATCTGCATAGAAAAAAAGCCTTCTTTTAGTAATGTACAGTTCAAATACTGTATGAACATGACCCCATCTCATCTCATCCCCCTGACTCTGGATACAAAACATTCATGTATTCGTTTGCAACTTTTCATACAATTTGCTTGCACCATTTCAGAGAAATTAAATATTTAAAATGGAAATAAATTGGTAACTGCAGTAACAAACAACACTGTACATGCTAATAGTACATCCATGTAAGCAGTACATACATGCTCAGGAGTTGTTTTTTTGGATCGGTATATACTTGTCATTATCCACTTCAACCATTTTAATTCCCCCCTTTTAAATTATTGTACTGGTTGATGTGTATGTATATATATCTATATATATATATATATATATATATATATATATATATTTCAACCATTATCACCTACAGTACAGTAGCATACAGTGCTCCCACTGCAGCAAGGGATTCTGGGAAATGACATGCAATGTTTACTCGCTCATCCCACAACGTGGCGGTATCAAATATAGCGTTTTCCCAGTTATTATATCCCTGCAGGATGTAGGATAATCCCAGCCAAACCCACATACTTACTACATTCCCGTTATGTCACATGTATTATTTCCTGTGAAGGAAGCGCTATGTATATTCCCATTATGGTCACAAATTGGACGATACTGTATTTCCATTATGTCTCCTATTATTTTCCCATGATATCTCATAGAATACTGTCATCCAAAACCACATCATTATTGAATGATTGAAAATGATGCCTCCGTTTTATGTCAAGATTGTCTTGACACTTAGACCCCCAAGATTTCAATAGCGCCTCACTTAAAAGATGACATTATTTTTGATTCAAATGAACTTTTATGGTGCAGAAGCCGCATGGTGCCTGTGCCTACAGTGTATGTATTTGTCAGTGTGTCTCTATCTGCATTTCTGTCTCTTGCTGGCCGCCAGCCTGTGTGATGATGTCAGCCTGTCTGTGATGTAAGAGAGACATTGTGATATCATCACATACTGTAGGCAGGATGGCAGGTGTAAAGCTTCTAAAAGAGAGAGGGAGGGAGAGAGGGAGAGGAGAGAGAGGGAGAAAGAGGGAGAGAGAGAGCAAGCAGCTCCTCCCTCCCATGCAAATGACTGGAGGCAGAGGAGTAGAGGGACAGAAGCCTGTGCTGCTTGTAATGGGACAGGATTTGGGGTGCTGTTTCATGCTCTATCTCCCTCCCTCCCACTGTCTCAGGTGCAGAAAGTTTTCAAGGGAGAGAGGAAAGGAAGAGGAAAATGGAAGCTGAGGAGAGCTGGTCCTGTCCCTCTTGTTGGTAAAGAGGGGGCATCCAGAAAGAGGTAAGGAGATAGTTTTATTTTAATTCAAGAAGGAGTGCCTGGTGGCGAAGCTGGTGTGCTCTGTCACACTACAGACCCCTCCCTGTGTGTGTGCGTGCGTGCGTGCGTGCGTCTGCAGGGGGTATCTGTCCCATCCATAGATATCAGGGGTACTGCAGCTGCTGCTGTTCAAACTTTTGCTTTAGGCCCATTCCTTTGATGTTAATAAGCGTTTCTAGTACAATCTTTTTCGCTCTGTTCACCCACATCTTTACATTACCTCGTGTGTGTGTGTGTGTGTGTGTGTATGTGTATGTGTGTGTACGTGTGTATAGCATGTGTTTGAAACACTATACTGTATCTGCATAGAAAAAAAGCCTTCTTTTAGTAATGTACAGTTCAAATACTGTATGAACATGACCCCATCTCATCTCATCCCCCTGACTCTGGATACAAAACATTCATGTATTCGTTTGCAACTTTTCATACAATTTGCTTGCACCATTTCAGAGAAATTAAATATTTAAAATGGAAATAAATTGGTAACTGCAGTAACAAACAACACTGTACATGCTAATAGTACATCCATGTAAGCAGTACATACATGCTCAGGAGTTGTTTTTTTGGATCGGTATATACTTGTCATTATCCACTTCAACCATTTTAATTCCCCCCTTTTAAATTATTGTACTGGTTGATGTGTATGTATATATATCTATATATATATATATATATATATATATATATATATATATATTTCAACCATTATCACCTACAGTACAGTAGCATACAGTGCTCCCACTGCAGCAAGGGATTCTGGGAAATGACATGCAATGTTTACTCGCTCATCCCACAACGTGGCGGTATCAAATATAGCGTTTTCCCAGTTATTATATCCCTGCAGGATGTAGGATAATCCCAGCCAAACCCACATACTTACTACATTCCCGTTATGTCACATGTATTATTTCCTGTGAAGGAAGCGCTATGTATATTCCCATTATGGTCACAAATTGGACGATACTGTATTTCCATTATGTCTCCTATTATTTTCCCATGATATCTCATAGAATACTGTCATCCAAAACCACATCATTATTGAATGATTGAAAATGATGCCTCCGTTTTATGTCAAGATTGTCTTGACACTTAGACCCCCAAGATTTCAATAGCGCCTCACTTAAAAGATGACATTATTTTTGATTCAAATGAACTTTTATGGTGCAGAAGCCGCATGGTGCCTGTGCCTACAGTGTATGTATTTGTCAGTGTGTCTCTATCTGCATTTCTGTCTCTTGCTGGCCGCCAGCCTGTGTGATGATGTCAGCCTGTCTGTGATGTAAGAGAGACATTGTGATATCATCACATACTGTAGGCAGGATGGCAGGTGTAAAGCTTCTAAAAGAGAGAGGGAGGGAGAGAGGGAGAGGAGAGAGAGGGAGAAAGAGGGAGAGAGAGAGCAAGCAGCTCCTCCCTCCCATGCAAATGACTGGAGGCAGAGGAGTAGAGGGACAGAAGCCTGTGCTGCTTGTAATGGGACAGGATTTGGGGTGCTGTTTCATGCTCTATCTCCCTCCCTCCCACTGTCTCAGGTGCAGAAAGTTTTCAAGGGAGAGAGGAAAGGAAGAGGAAAATGGAAGCTGAGGAGAGCTGGTCCTGTCCCTCTTGTTGGTAAAGAGGGGGCATCCAGAAAGAGGTAAGGAGATAGTTTTATTTTAATTCAAGAAGGAGTGCCTGGTGGCGAAGCTGGTGTGCTCTGTCACACTACAGACCCCTCCCTGTGTGTGTGCGTGCGTGCGTGCGTGCGTCTGCAGGGGGTATCTGTCCCATCCATAGATATCAGGGGTACTGCAGCTGCTGCTGTTCAAACTTTTGCTTTAGGCCCATTCCTTTGATGTTAATAAGCGTTTCTAGTACAATCTTTTTCGCTCTGTTCACCCACATCTTTACATTACCTCGTGTGTGTGTGTGTGTGTGTGTGTATGTGTATGTGTGTGTACGTGTGTATAGCATGTGTTTGAAACACTATACTGTATCTGCATAGAAAAAAAGCCTTCTTTTAGTAATGTACAGTTCAAATACTGTATGAACATGACCCCATCTCATCTCATCCCCCTGACTCTGGATACAAAACATTCATGTATTCGTTTGCAACTTTTCATACAATTTGCTTGCACCATTTCAGAGAAATTAAATATTTAAAATGGAAATAAATTGGTAACTGCAGTAACAAACAACACTGTACATGCTAATAGTACATCCATGTAAGCAGTACATACATGCTCAGGAGTTGTTTTTTTGGATCGGTATATACTTGTCATTATCCACTTCAACCATTTTAATTCCCCCCTTTTAAATTATTGTACTGGTTGATGTGTATGTATATATATCTATATATATATATATATATATATATATATTTCAACCATTATCACCTACAGTACAGTAGCATACAGTGCTCCCACTGCAGCAAGGGATTCTGGGAAATGACATGCAATGTTTACTCGCTCATCCCACAACGTGGCGGTATCAAATATAGCGTTTTCCCAGTTATTATATCCCTGCAGGATGTAGGATAATCCCAGCCAAACCCACATACTTACTACATTCCCGTTATGTCACATGTATTATTTCCTGTGAAGGAAGCGCTATGTATATTCCCATTATGGTCACAAATTGGACGATACTGTATTTCCATTATGTCTCCTATTATTTTCCCATGATATCTCATAGAATACTGTCATCCAAAACCACATCATTATTGAATGATTGAAAATGATGCCTCCGTTTTATGTCAAGATTGTCTTGACACTTAGACCCCCAAGATTTCAATAGCGCCTCACTTAAAAGATGACATTATTTTTGATTCAAATGAACTTTTATGGTGCAGAAGCCGCATGGTGCCTGTGCCTACAGTGTATGTATTTGTCAGTGTGTCTCTATCTGCATTTCTGTCTCTTGCTGGCCGCCAGCCTGTGTGATGATGTCAGCCTGTCTGTGATGTAAGAGAGACATTGTGATATCATCACATACTGTAGGCAGGATGGCAGGTGTAAAGCTTCTAAAAGAGAGAGGGAGGGAGAGAGGGAGAGGAGAGAGAGGGAGAAAGAGGGAGAGAGAGAGCAAGCAGCTCCTCCCTCCCATGCAAATGACTGGAGGCAGAGGAGTAGAGGGACAGAAGCCTGTGCTGCTTGTAATGGGACAGGATTTGGGGTGCTGTTTCATGCTCTATCTCCCTCCCTCCCACTGTCTCAGGTGCAGAAAGTTTTCAAGGGAGAGAGGAAAGGAAGAGGAAAATGGAAGCTGAGGAGAGCTGGTCCTGTCCCTCTTGTTGGTAAAGAGGGGGCATCCAGAAAGAGGTAAGGAGATAGTTTTATTTTAATTCAAGAAGGAGTGCCTGGTAGCGAAGCTGGTGTGCTCTGTCACACTACAGACCCCTCCCTGTGTGTGTGCGTGCGTGCGTGCGTGCGTCTGCAGGGGGTATCTGTCCCATCCATAGATATCAGGGGTACTGCAGCTGCTGCTGTTCAAACTTTTGCTTTAGGCCCATTCCTTTGATGTTAATAAGCGTTTCTAGTACAATCTTTTTCGCTCTGTTCACCCACATCTTTACATTACCTCGTGTGTGTGTGTGTGTGTGTGTGTATGTGTATGTGTGTGTACGTGTGTATAGCATGTGTTTGAAACACTATACTGTATCTGCATAGAAAAAAAGCCTTCTTTTAGTAATGTACAGTTCAAATACTGTATGAACATGACCCCATCTCATCTCATCCCCCTGACTCTGGATACAAAACATTCATGTATTCGTTTGCAACTTTTCATACAATTTGCTTGCACCATTTCAGAGAAATTAAATATTTAAAATGGAAATAAATTGGTAACTGCAGTAACAAACAACACTGTACATGCTAATAGTACATCCATGTAAGCAGTACATACATGCTCAGGAGTTGTTTTTTTGGATCGGTATATACTTGTCATTATCCACTTCAACCATTTTAATTCCCCCCTTTTAAATTATTGTACTGGTTGATGTGTATGTATATATATCTATATATATATATATATATATATATATTTCAACCATTATCACCTACAGTACAGTAGCATACAGTGCTCCCACTGCAGCAAGGGATTCTGGGAAATGACATGCAATGTTTACTCGCTCATCCCACAACGTGGCGGTATCAAATATAGCGTTTTCCCAGTTATTATATCCCTGCAGGATGTAGGATAATCCCAGCCAAACCCACATACTTACTACATTCCCGTTATGTCACATGTATTATTTCCTGTGAAGGAAGCGCTATGTATATTCCCATTATGGTCACAAATTGGACGATACTGTATTTCCATTATGTCTCCTATTATTTTCCCATGATATCTCATAGAATACTGTCATCCAAAACCACATCATTATTGAATGATTGAAAATGATGCCTCCGTTTTATGTCAAGATTGTCTTGACACTTAGACCCCCAAGATTTCAATAGCGCCTCACTTAAAAGATGACATTATTTTTGATTCAAATGAACTTTTATGGTGCAGAAGCCGCATGGTGCCTGTGCCTACAGTGTATGTATTTGTCAGTGTGTCTCTATCTGCATTTCTGTCTCTTGCTGGCCGCCAGCCTGTGTGATGATGTCAGCCTGTCTGTGATGTAAGAGAGACATTGTGATATCATCACATACTGTAGGCAGGATGGCAGGTGTAAAGCTTCTAAAAGAGAGAGGGAGGGAGAGAGGGAGAGGAGAGAGAGGGAGAAAGAGGGAGAGAGAGAGCAAGCAGCTCCTCCCTCCCATGCAAATGACTGGAGGCAGAGGAGTAGAGGGACAGAAGCCTGTGCTGCTTGTAATGGGACAGGATTTGGGGTGCTGTTTCATGCTCTATCTCCCTCCCTCCCACTGTCTCAGGTGCAGAAAGTTTTCAAGGGAGAGAGGAAAGGAAGAGGAAAATGGAAGCTGAGGAGAGCTGGTCCTGTCCCTCTTGTTGGTAAAGAGGGGGCATCCAGAAAGAGGTAAGGAGATAGTTTTATTTTAATTCAAGAAGGAGTGCCTGGTAGCGAAGCTGGTGTGCTCTGTCACACTACAGACCCCTCCCTGTGTGTGTGCGTGCGTGCGTGCGTGCGTGCGTGCGTCTGCAGGGGGTATCTGTCCCATCCATAGATATCAGGGGTACTGCAGCTGCTGCTGTTCAAACTTTTGCTTTAGGCCCATTCCTTTGATGTTAATAAGCGTTTCTAGTACAATCTTTTTCGCTCTGTTCACCCACATCTTTACATTACCTCGTGTGTGTGTGTGTGTGTGTGTGTGTATGTGTATGTGTGTGTACGTGTGTATAGCATGTGTTTGAAACACTATACTGTATCTGCATAGAAAAAAAGCCTTCTTTTAGTAATGTACAGTTCAAATACTGTATGAACATGACCCCATCTCATCTCATCCCCCTGACTCTGGATACAAAACATTCATGTATTCGTTTGCAACTTTTCATACAATTTGCTTGCACCATTTCAGAGAAATTAAATATTTAAAATGGAAATAAATTGGTAACTGCAGTAACAAACAACACTGTACATGCTAATAGTACATCCATGTAAGCAGTACATACATGCTCAGGAGTTGTTTTTTTGGATCGGTATATACTTGTCATTATCCACTTCAACCATTTTAATTCCCCCCTTTTAAATTATTGTACTGGTTGATGTGTATGTATATATATCTATATATATATATATATATATATATATATATATATATATATTTCAACCATTATCACCTACAGTACAGTAGCATACAGTGCTCCCACTGCAGCAAGGGATTCTGGGAAATGACATGCAATGTTTACTCGCTCATCCCACAACGTGGCGGTATCAAATATAGCGTTTTCCCAGTTATTATATCCCTGCAGGATGTAGGATAATCCCAGCCAAACCCACATACTTACTACATTCCCGTTATGTCACATGTATTATTTCCTGTGAAGGAAGCGCTATGTATATTCCCATTATGGTCACAAATTGGACGATACTGTATTTCCATTATGTCTCCTATTATTTTCCCATGATATCTCATAGAATACTGTCATCCAAAACCACATCATTATTGAATGATTGAAAATGATGCCTCCGTTTTATGTCAAGATTGTCTTGACACTTAGACCCCCAAGATTTCAATAGCGCCTCACTTAAAAGATGACATTATTTTTGATTCAAATGAACTTTTATGGTGCAGAAGCCGCATGGTGCCTGTGCCTACAGTGTATGTATTTGTCAGTGTGTCTCTATCTGCATTTCTGTCTCTTGCTGGCCGCCAGCCTGTGTGATGATGTCAGCCTGTCTGTGATGTAAGAGAGACATTGTGATATCATCACATACTGTAGGCAGGATGGCAGGTGTAAAGCTTCTAAAAGAGAGAGGGAGGGAGAGAGGGAGAGGAGAGAGAGGGAGAAAGAGGGAGAGAGAGAGCAAGCAGCTCCTCCCTCCCATGCAAATGACTGGAGGCAGAGGAGTAGAGGGACAGAAGCCTGTGCTGCTTGTAATGGGACAGGATTTGGGGTGCTGTTTCATGCTCTATCTCCCTCCCTCCCACTGTCTCAGGTGCAGAAAGTTTTCAAGGGAGAGAGGAAAGGAAGAGGAAAATGGAAGCTGAGGAGAGCTGGTCCTGTCCCTCTTGTTGGTAAAGAGGGGGCATCCAGAAAGAGGTAAGGAGATAGTTTTATTTTAATTCAAGAAGGAGTGCCTGGTAGCGAAGCTGGTGTGCTCTGTCACACTACAGACCCCTCCCTGTGTGTGTGCGTGCGTGCGTGCGTGCGTGCGTGCGTCTGCAGGGGGTATCTGTCCCATCCATAGATATCAGGGGTACTGCAGCTGCTGCTGTTCAAACTTTTGCTTTAGGCCCATTCCTTTGATGTTAATAAGCGTTTCTAGTACAATCTTTTTCGCTCTGTTCACCCACATCTTTACATTACCTCGTGTGTGTGTGTGTGTGTGTGTGTATGTGTATGTGTGTGTACGTGTGTATAGCATGTGTTTGAAACACTATACTGTATCTGCATAGAAAAAAAGCCTTCTTTTAGTAATGTACAGTTCAAATACTGTATGAACATGACCCCATCTCATCTCATCCCCCTGACTCTGGATACAAAACATTCATGTATTCGTTTGCAACTTTTCATACAATTTGCTTGCACCATTTCAGAGAAATTAAATATTTAAAATGGAAATAAATTGGTAACTGCAGTAACAAACAACACTGTACATGCTAATAGTACATCCATGTAAGCAGTACATACATGCTCAGGAGTTGTTTTTTTGGATCGGTATATACTTGTCATTATCCACTTCAACCATTTTAATTCCCCCCTTTTAAATTATTGTACTGGTTGATGTGTATGTATATATATCTATATATATATATATATATATATATATATATATATTTCAACCATTATCACCTACAGTACAGTAGCATACAGTGCTCCCACTGCAGCAAGGGATTCTGGGAAATGACATGCAATGTTTACTCGCTCATCCCACAACGTGGCGGTATCAAATATAGCGTTTTCCCAGTTATTATATCCCTGCAGGATGTAGGATAATCCCAGCCAAACCCACATACTTACTACATTCCCGTTATGTCACATGTATTATTTCCTGTGAAGGAAGCGCTATGTATATTCCCATTATGGTCACAAATTGGACGATACTGTATTTCCATTATGTCTCCTATTATTTTCCCATGATATCTCATAGAATACTGTCATCCAAAACCACATCATTATTGAATGATTGAAAATGATGCCTCCGTTTTATGTCAAGATTGTCTTGACACTTAGACCCCCAAGATTTCAATAGCGCCTCACTTAAAAGATGACATTATTTTTGATTCAAATGAACTTTTATGGTGCAGAAGCCGCATGGTGCCTGTGCCTACAGTGTATGTATTTGTCAGTGTGTCTCTATCTGCATTTCTGTCTCTTGCTGGCCGCCAGCCTGTGTGATGATGTCAGCCTGTCTGTGATGTAAGAGAGACATTGTGATATCATCACATACTGTAGGCAGGATGGCAGGTGTAAAGCTTCTAAAAGAGAGAGGGAGGGAGAGAGGGAGAGGAGAGAGAGGGAGAAAGAGGGAGAGAGAGAGCAAGCAGCTCCTCCCTCCCATGCAAATGACTGGAGGCAGAGGAGTAGAGGGACAGAAGCCTGTGCTGCTTGTAATGGGACAGGATTTGGGGTGCTGTTTCATGCTCTATCTCCCTCCCTCCCACTGTCTCAGGTGCAGAAAGTTTTCAAGGGAGAGAGGAAAGGAAGAGGAAAATGGAAGCTGAGGAGAGCTGGTCCTGTCCCTCTTGTTGGTAAAGAGGGGGCATCCAGAAAGAGGTAAGGAGATAGTTTTATTTTAATTCAAGAAGGAGTGCCTGGTGGCGAAGCTGGTGTGCTCTGTCACACTACAGACCCCTCCCTGTGTGTGTGCGTGCGTGCGTGCGTGCGTGCGTCTGCAGGGGGTATCTGTCCCATCCATAGATATCAGGGGTACTGCAGCTGCTGCTGTTCAAACTTTTGCTTTAGGCCCATTCCTTTGATGTTAATAAGCGTTTCTAGTACAATCTTTTTCGCTCTGTTCACCCACATCTTTACATTACCTCGTGTGTGTGTGTGTGTGTGTGTGTATGTGTATGTGTGTGTACGTGTGTATAGCATGTGTTTGAAACACTATACTGTATCTGCATAGAAAAAAAGCCTTCTTTTAGTAATGTACAGTTCAAATACTGTATGAACATGACCCCATCTCATCTCATCCCCCTGACTCTGGATACAAAACATTCATGTATTCGTTTGCAACTTTTCATACAATTTGCTTGCACCATTTCAGAGAAATTAAATATTTAAAATGGAAATAAATTGGTAACTGCAGTAACAAACAACACTGTACATGCTAATAGTACATCCATGTAAGCAGTACATACATGCTCAGGAGTTGTTTTTTTGGATCGGTATATACTTGTCATTATCCACTTCAACCATTTTAATTCCCCCCTTTTAAATTATTGTACTGGTTGATGTGTATGTATATATATCTATATATATATATATATATATATATATATATATATATATATTTCAACCATTATCACCTACAGTACAGTAGCATACAGTGCTCCCACTGCAGCAAGGGATTCTGGGAAATGACATGCAATGTTTACTCGCTCATCCCACAACGTGGCGGTATCAAATATAGCGTTTTCCCAGTTATTATATCCCTGCAGGATGTAGGATAATCCCAGCCAAACCCACATACTTACTACATTCCCGTTATGTCACATGTATTATTTCCTGTGAAGGAAGCGCTATGTATATTCCCATTATGGTCACAAATTGGACGATACTGTATTTCCATTATGTCTCCTATTATTTTCCCATGATATCTCATAGAATACTGTCATCCAAAACCACATCATTATTGAATGATTGAAAATGATGCCTCCGTTTTATGTCAAGATTGTCTTGACACTTAGACCCCCAAGATTTCAATAGCGCCTCACTTAAAAGATGACATTATTTTTGATTCAAATGAACTTTTATGGTGCAGAAGCCGCATGGTGCCTGTGCCTACAGTGTATGTATTTGTCAGTGTGTCTCTATCTGCATTTCTGTCTCTTGCTGGCCGCCAGCCTGTGTGATGATGTCAGCCTGTCTGTGATGTAAGAGAGACATTGTGATATCATCACATACTGTAGGCAGGATGGCAGGTGTAAAGCTTCTAAAAGAGAGAGGGAGGGAGAGAGGGAGAGGAGAGAGAGGGAGAAAGAGGGAGAGAGAGAGCAAGCAGCTCCTCCCTCCCATGCAAATGACTGGAGGCAGAGGAGTAGAGGGACAGAAGCCTGTGCTGCTTGTAATGGGACAGGATTTGGGGTGCTGTTTCATGCTCTATCTCCCTCCCTCCCACTGTCTCAGGTGCAGAAAGTTTTCAAGGGAGAGAGGAAAGGAAGAGGAAAATGGAAGCTGAGGAGAGCTGGTCCTGTCCCTCTTGTTGGTAAAGAGGGGGCATCCAGAAAGAGGTAAGGAGATAGTTTTATTTTAATTCAAGAAGGAGTGCCTGGTAGCGAAGCTGGTGTGCTCTGTCACACTACAGACCCCTCCCTGTGTGTGTGCGTGCGTGCGTGCGTGCGTGCGTGCGTCTGCAGGGGGTATCTGTCCCATCCATAGATATCAGGGGTACTGCAGCTGCTGCTGTTCAAACTTTTGCTTTAGGCCCATTCCTTTGATGTTAATAAGCGTTTCTAGTACAATCTTTTTCGCTCTGTTCACCCACATCTTTACATTACCTCGTGTGTGTGTGTGTGTGTGTGTGTATGTGTATGTGTGTGTACGTGTGTATAGCATGTGTTTGAAACACTATACTGTATCTGCATAGAAAAAAAGCCTTCTTTTAGTAATGTACAGTTCAAATACTGTATGAACATGACCCCATCTCATCTCATCCCCCTGACTCTGGATACAAAACATTCATGTATTCGTTTGCAACTTTTCATACAATTTGCTTGCACCATTTCAGAGAAATTAAATATTTAAAATGGAAATAAATTGGTAACTGCAGTAACAAACAACACTGTACATGCTAATAGTACATCCATGTAAGCAGTACATACATGCTCAGGAGTTGTTTTTTTGGATCGGTATATACTTGTCATTATCCACTTCAACCATTTTAATTCCCCCCTTTTAAATTATTGTACTGGTTGATGTGTATGTATATATATCTATATATATATATATATATATATATATATATATATTTCAACCATTATCACCTACAGTACAGTAGCATACAGTGCTCCCACTGCAGCAAGGGATTCTGGGAAATGACATGCAATGTTTACTCGCTCATCCCACAACGTGGCGGTATCAAATATAGCGTTTTCCCAGTTATTATATCCCTGCAGGATGTAGGATAATCCCAGCCAAACCCACATACTTACTACATTCCCGTTATGTCACATGTATTATTTCCTGTGAAGGAAGCGCTATGTATATTCCCATTATGGTCACAAATTGGACGATACTGTATTTCCATTATGTCTCCTATTATTTTCCCATGATATCTCATAGAATACTGTCATCCAAAACCACATCATTATTGAATGATTGAAAATGATGCCTCCGTTTTATGTCAAGATTGTCTTGACACTTAGACCCCCAAGATTTCAATAGCGCCTCACTTAAAAGATGACATTATTTTTGATTCAAATGAACTTTTATGGTGCAGAAGCCGCATGGTGCCTGTGCCTACAGTGTATGTATTTGTCAGTGTGTCTCTATCTGCATTTCTGTCTCTTGCTGGCCGCCAGCCTGTGTGATGATGTCAGCCTGTCTGTGATGTAAGAGAGACATTGTGATATCATCACATACTGTAGGCAGGATGGCAGGTGTAAAGCTTCTAAAAGAGAGAGGGAGGGAGAGAGGGAGAGGAGAGAGAGGGAGAAAGAGGGAGAGAGAGAGCAAGCAGCTCCTCCCTCCCATGCAAATGACTGGAGGCAGAGGAGTAGAGGGACAGAAGCCTGTGCTGCTTGTAATGGGACAGGATTTGGGGTGCTGTTTCATGCTCTATCTCCCTCCCTCCCACTGTCTCAGGTGCAGAAAGTTTTCAAGGGAGAGAGGAAAGGAAGAGGAAAATGGAAGCTGAGGAGAGCTGGTCCTGTCCCTCTTGTTGGTAAAGAGGGGGCATCCAGAAAGAGGTAAGGAGATAGTTTTATTTTAATTCAAGAAGGAGTGCCTGGTGGCGAAGCTGGTGTGCTCTGTCACACTACAGACCCCTCCCTGTGTGTGTGCGTGCGTGCGTGCGTGCGTGCGTCTGCAGGGGGTATCTGTCCCATCCATAGATATCAGGGGTACTGCAGCTGCTGCTGTTCAAACTTTTGCTTTAGGCCCATTCCTTTGATGTTAATAAGCGTTTCTAGTACAATCTTTTTCGCTCTGTTCACCCACATCTTTACATTACCTCGTGTGTGTGTGTGTGTGTGTGTGTATGTGTATGTGTGTGTACGTGTGTATAGCATGTGTTTGAAACACTATACTGTATCTGCATAGAAAAAAAGCCTTCTTTTAGTAATGTACAGTTCAAATACTGTATGAACATGACCCCATCTCATCTCATCCCCCTGACTCTGGATACAAAACATTCATGTATTCGTTTGCAACTTTTCATACAATTTGCTTGCACCATTTCAGAGAAATTAAATATTTAAAATGGAAATAAATTGGTAACTGCAGTAACAAACAACACTGTACATGCTAATAGTACATCCATGTAAGCAGTACATACATGCTCAGGAGTTGTTTTTTTGGATCGGTATATACTTGTCATTATCCACTTCAACCATTTTAATTCCCCCCTTTTAAATTATTGTACTGGTTGATGTGTATGTATATATATCTATATATATATATATATATATATATATATATATATATATTTCAACCATTATCACCTACAGTACAGTAGCATACAGTGCTCCCACTGCAGCAAGGGATTCTGGGAAATGACATGCAATGTTTACTCGCTCATCCCACAACGTGGCGGTATCAAATATAGCGTTTTCCCAGTTATTATATCCCTGCAGGATGTAGGATAATCCCAGCCAAACCCACATACTTACTACATTCCCGTTATGTCACATGTATTATTTCCTGTGAAGGAAGCGCTATGTATATTCCCATTATGGTCACAAATTGGACGATACTGTATTTCCATTATGTCTCCTATTATTTTCCCATGATATCTCATAGAATACTGTCATCCAAAACCACATCATTATTGAATGATTGAAAATGATGCCTCCGTTTTATGTCAAGATTGTCTTGACACTTAGACCCCCAAGATTTCAATAGCGCCTCACTTAAAAGATGACATTATTTTTGATTCAAATGAACTTTTATGGTGCAGAAGCCGCATGGTGCCTGTGCCTACAGTGTATGTATTTGTCAGTGTGTCTCTATCTGCATTTCTGTCTCTTGCTGGCCGCCAGCCTGTGTGATGATGTCAGCCTGTCTGTGATGTAAGAGAGACATTGTGATATCATCACATACTGTAGGCAGGATGGCAGGTGTAAAGCTTCTAAAAGAGAGAGGGAGGGAGAGAGGGAGAGGAGAGAGAGGGAGAAAGAGGGAGAGAGAGAGCAAACAGCTCCTCCCTCCCATGCAAATGACTGGAGGCAGAGGAGTAGAGGGACAGAAGCCTGTGCTGCTTGTAATGGGACAGGATTTGGGGTGCTGTTTCATGCTCTATCTCCCTCCCTCCCACTGTCTCAGGTGCAGAAAGTTTTCAAGGGAGAGAGGAAAGGAAGAGGAAAATGGAAGCTGAGGAGAGCTGGTCCTGTCCCTCTTGTTGGTAAAGAGGGGGCATCCAGAAAGAGGTAAGGAGATAGTTTTATTTTAATTCAAGAAGGAGTGCCTGGTAGCGAAGCTGGTGTGCTCTGTCACACTACAGACCCCTCCCTGTGTGTGTGCGTGCGTGCGTGCGTGCGTCTGCAGGGGGTATCTGTCCCATCCATAGATATCAGGGGTACTGCAGCTGCTGCTGTTCAAACTTTTGCTTTAGGCCCATTCCTTTGATGTTAATAAGCGTTTCTAGTACAATCTTTTTCGCTCTGTTCACCCACATCTTTACATTACCTCGTGTGTGTGTGTGTGTGTGTGTGTATGTGTATGTGTGTGTACGTGTGTATAGCATGTGTTTGAAACACTATACTGTATCTGCATAGAAAAAAAGCCTTCTTTTAGTAATGTACAGTTCAAATACTGTATGAACATGACCCCATCTCATCTCATCCCCCTGACTCTGGATACAAAACATTCATGTATTCGTTTGCAACTTTTCATACAATTTGCTTGCACCATTTCAGAGAAATTAAATATTTAAAATGGAAATAAATTGGTAACTGCAGTAACAAACAACACTGTACATGCTAATAGTACATCCATGTAAGCAGTACATACATGCTCAGGAGTTGTTTTTTTGGATCGGTATATACTTGTCATTATCCACTTCAACCATTTTAATTCCCCCCTTTTAAATTATTGTACTGGTTGATGTGTATGTATATATATCTATATATATATATATATATATATATATTTCAACCATTATCACCTACAGTACAGTAGCATACAGTGCTCCCACTGCAGCAAGGGATTCTGGGAAATGACATGCAATGTTTACTCGCTCATCCCACAACGTGGCGGTATCAAATATAGCGTTTTCCCAGTTATTATATCCCTGCAGGATGTAGGATAATCCCAGCCAAACCCACATACTTACTACATTCCCGTTATGTCACATGTATTATTTCCTGTGAAGGAAGCGCTATGTATATTCCCATTATGGTCACAAATTGGACGATACTGTATTTCCATTATGTCTCCTATTATTTTCCCATGATATCTCATAGAATACTGTCATCCAAAACCACATCATTATTGAATGATTGAAAATGATGCCTCCGTTTTATGTCAAGATTGTCTTGACACTTAGACCCCCAAGATTTCAATAGCGCCTCACTTAAAAGATGACATTATTTTTGATTCAAATGAACTTTTATGGTGCAGAAGCCGCATGGTGCCTGTGCCTACAGTGTATGTATTTGTCAGTGTGTCTCTATCTGCATTTCTGTCTCTTGCTGGCCGCCAGCCTGTGTGATGATGTCAGCCTGTCTGTGATGTAAGAGAGACATTGTGATATCATCACATACTGTAGGCAGGATGGCAGGTGTAAAGCTTCTAAAAGAGAGAGGGAGGGAGAGAGGGAGAGGAGAGAGAGGGAGAAAGAGGGAGAGAGAGAGCAAGCAGCTCCTCCCTCCCATGCAAATGACTGGAGGCAGAGGAGTAGAGGGACAGAAGCCTGTGCTGCTTGTAATGGGACAGGATTTGGGGTGCTGTTTCATGCTCTATCTCCCTCCCTCCCACTGTCTCAGGTGCAGAAAGTTTTCAAGGGAGAGAGGAAAGGAAGAGGAAAATGGAAGCTGAGGAGAGCTGGTCCTGTCCCTCTTGTTGGTAAAGAGGGGGCATCCAGAAAGAGGTAAGGAGATAGTTTTATTTTAATTCAAGAAGGAGTGCCTGGTAGCGAAGCTGGTGTGCTCTGTCACACTACAGACCCCTCCCTGTGTGTGTGCGTGCGTGCGTGCGTGCGTGCGTGCGTCTGCAGGGGGTATCTGTCCCATCCATAGATATCAGGGGTACTGCAGCTGCTGCTGTTCAAACTTTTGCTTTAGGCCCATTCCTTTGATGTTAATAAGCGTTTCTAGTACAATCTTTTTCGCTCTGTTCACCCACATCTTTACATTACCTCGTGTGTGTGTGTGTGTGTGTGTGTGTATGTGTATGTGTGTGTACGTGTGTATAGCATGTGTTTGAAACACTATACTGTATCTGCATAGAAAAAAAGCCTTCTTTTAGTAATGTACAGTTCAAATACTGTATGAACATGACCCCATCTCATCTCATCCCCCTGACTCTGGATACAAAACATTCATGTATTCGTTTGCAACTTTTCATACAATTTGCTTGCACCATTTCAGAGAAATTAAATATTTAAAATGGAAATAAATTGGTAACTGCAGTAACAAACAACACTGTACATGCTAATAGTACATCCATGTAAGCAGTACATACATGCTCAGGAGTTGTTTTTTTGGATCGGTATATACTTGTCATTATCCACTTCAACCATTTTAATTCCCCCCTTTTAAATTATTGTACTGGTTGATGTGTATGTATATATATCTATATATATATATATATATATATATATATATATATATATATTCAACCATTATCACCTACAGTACAGTAGCATACAGTGCTCCCACTGCAGCAAGGGATTCTGGGAAATGACATGCAATGTTTACTCGCTCATCCCACAACGTGGCGGTATCAAATATAGCGTTTTCCCAGTTATTATATCCCTGCAGGATGTAGGATAATCCCAGCCAAACCCACATACTTACTACATTCCCGTTATGTCACATGTATTATTTCCTGTGAAGGAAGCGCTATGTATATTCCCATTATGGTCACAAATTGGACGATACTGTATTTCCATTATGTCTCCTATTATTTTCCCATGATATCTCATAGAATACTGTCATCCAAAACCACATCATTATTGAATGATTGAAAATGATGCCTCCGTTTTATGTCAAGATTGTCTTGACACTTAGACCCCCAAGATTTCAATAGCGCCTCACTTAAAAGATGACATTATTTTTGATTCAAATGAACTTTTATGGTGCAGAAGCCGCATGGTGCCTGTGCCTACAGTGTATGTATTTGTCAGTGTGTCTCTATCTGCATTTCTGTCTCTTGCTGGCCGCCAGCCTGTGTGATGATGTCAGCCTGTCTGTGATGTAAGAGAGACATTGTGATATCATCACATACTGTAGGCAGGATGGCAGGTGTAAAGCTTCTAAAAGAGAGAGGGAGGGAGAGAGGGAGAGGAGAGAGAGGGAGAAAGAGGGAGAGAGAGAGCAAGCAGCTCCTCCCTCCCATGCAAATGACTGGAGGCAGAGGAGTAGAGGGACAGAAGCCTGTGCTGCTTGTAATGGGACAGGATTTGGGGTGCTGTTTCATGCTCTATCTCCCTCCCTCCCACTGTCTCAGGTGCAGAAAGTTTTCAAGGGAGAGAGGAAAGGAAGAGGAAAATGGAAGCTGAGGAGAGCTGGTCCTGTCCCTCTTGTTGGTAAAGAGGGGGCATCCAGAAAGAGGTAAGGAGATAGTTTTATTTTAATTCAAGAAGGAGTGCCTGGTAGCGAAGCTGGTGTGCTCTGTCACACTACAGACCCCTCCCTGTGTGTGTGCGTGCGTGCGTGCGTGCGTGCGTGCGTCTGCAGGGGGTATCTGTCCCATCCATAGATATCAGGGGTACTGCAGCTGCTGCTGTTCAAACTTTTGCTTTAGGCCCATTCCTTTGATGTTAATAAGCGTTTCTAGTACAATCTTTTTCGCTCTGTTCACCCACATCTTTACATTACCTCGTGTGTGTGTGTGTGTGTGTGTGTATGTGTATGTGTGTGTACGTGTGTATAGCATGTGTTTGAAACACTATACTGTATCTGCATAGAAAAAAAGCCTTCTTTTAGTAATGTACAGTTCAAATACTGTATGAACATGACCCCATCTCATCTCATCCCCCTGACTCTGGATACAAAACATTCATGTATTCGTTTGCAACTTTTCATACAATTTGCTTGCACCATTTCAGAGAAATTAAATATTTAAAATGGAAATAAATTGGTAACTGCAGTAACAAACAACACTGTACATGCTAATAGTACATCCATGTAAGCAGTACATACATGCTCAGGAGTTGTTTTTTTGGATCGGTATATACTTGTCATTATCCACTTCAACCATTTTAATTCCCCCCTTTTAAATTATTGTACTGGTTGATGTGTATGTATATATATCTATATATATATATATATATATATATATATATATATTTCAACCATTATCACCTACAGTACAGTAGCATACAGTGCTCCCACTGCAGCAAGGGATTCTGGGAAATGACATGCAATGTTTACTCGCTCATCCCACAACGTGGCGGTATCAAATATAGCGTTTTCCCAGTTATTATATCCCTGCAGGATGTAGGATAATCCCAGCCAAACCCACATACTTACTACATTCCCGTTATGTCACATGTATTATTTCCTGTGAAGGAAGCGCTATGTATATTCCCATTATGGTCACAAATTGGACGATACTGTATTTCCATTATGTCTCCTATTATTTTCCCATGATATCTCATAGAATACTGTCATCCAAAACCACATCATTATTGAATGATTGAAAATGATGCCTCCGTTTTATGTCAAGATTGTCTTGACACTTAGACCCCCAAGATTTCAATAGCGCCTCACTTAAAAGATGACATTATTTTTGATTCAAATGAACTTTTATGGTGCAGAAGCCGCATGGTGCCTGTGCCTACAGTGTATGTATTTGTCAGTGTGTCTCTATCTGCATTTCTGTCTCTTGCTGGCCGCCAGCCTGTGTGATGATGTCAGCCTGTCTGTGATGTAAGAGAGACATTGTGATATCATCACATACTGTAGGCAGGATGGCAGGTGTAAAGCTTCTAAAAGAGAGAGGGAGGGAGAGAGGGAGAGGAGAGAGAGGGAGAAAGAGGGAGAGAGAGAGCAAGCAGCTCCTCCCTCCCATGCAAATGACTGGAGGCAGAGGAGTAGAGGGACAGAAGCCTGTGCTGCTTGTAATGGGACAGGATTTGGGGTGCTGTTTCATGCTCTATCTCCCTCCCTCCCACTGTCTCAGGTGCAGAAAGTTTTCAAGGGAGAGAGGAAAGGAAGAGGAAAATGGAAGCTGAGGAGAGCTGGTCCTGTCCCTCTTGTTGGTAAAGAGGGGGCATCCAGAAAGAGGTAAGGAGATAGTTTTATTTTAATTCAAGAAGGAGTGCCTGGTGGCGAAGCTGGTGTGCTCTGTCACACTACAGACCCCTCCCTGTGTGTGTGCGTGCGTGCGTGCGTGCGTGCGTCTGCAGGGGGTATCTGTCCCATCCATAGATATCAGGGGTACTGCAGCTGCTGCTGTTCAAACTTTTGCTTTAGGCCCATTCCTTTGATGTTAATAAGCGTTTCTAGTACAATCTTTTTCGCTCTGTTCACCCACATCTTTACATTACCTCGTGTGTGTGTGTGTGTGTGTGTGTATGTGTATGTGTGTGTACGTGTGTATAGCATGTGTTTGAAACACTATACTGTATCTGCATAGAAAAAAAGCCTTCTTTTAGTAATGTACAGTTCAAATACTGTATGAACATGACCCCATCTCATCTCATCCCCCTGACTCTGGATACAAAACATTCATGTATTCGTTTGCAACTTTTCATACAATTTGCTTGCACCATTTCAGAGAAATTAAATATTTAAAATGGAAATAAATTGGTAACTGCAGTAACAAACAACACTGTACATGCTAATAGTACATCCATGTAAGCAGTACATACATGCTCAGGAGTTGTTTTTTTGGATCGGTATATACTTGTCATTATCCACTTCAACCATTTTAATTCCCCCCTTTTAAATTATTGTACTGGTTGATGTGTATGTATATATATCTATATATATATATATATATATATATATATATATATATATTTCAACCATTATCACCTACAGTACAGTAGCATACAGTGCTCCCACTGCAGCAAGGGATTCTGGGAAATGACATGCAATGTTTACTCGCTCATCCCACAACGTGGCGGTATCAAATATAGCGTTTTCCCAGTTATTATATCCCTGCAGGATGTAGGATAATCCCAGCCAAACCCACATACTTACTACATTCCCGTTATGTCACATGTATTATTTCCTGTGAAGGAAGCGCTATGTATATTCCCATTATGGTCACAAATTGGACGATACTGTATTTCCATTATGTCTCCTATTATTTTCCCATGATATCTCATAGAATACTGTCATCCAAAACCACATCATTATTGAATGATTGAAAATGATGCCTCCGTTTTATGTCAAGATTGTCTTGACACTTAGACCCCCAAGATTTCAATAGCGCCTCACTTAAAAGATGACATTATTTTTGATTCAAATGAACTTTTATGGTGCAGAAGCCGCATGGTGCCTGTGCCTACAGTGTATGTATTTGTCAGTGTGTCTCTATCTGCATTTCTGTCTCTTGCTGGCCGCCAGCCTGTGTGATGATGTCAGCCTGTCTGTGATGTAAGAGAGACATTGTGATATCATCACATACTGTAGGCAGGATGGCAGGTGTAAAGCTTCTAAAAGAGAGAGGGAGGGAGAGAGGGAGAGGAGAGAGAGGGAGAAAGAGGGAGAGAGAGAGCAAACAGCTCCTCCCTCCCATGCAAATGACTGGAGGCAGAGGAGTAGAGGGACAGAAGCCTGTGCTGCTTGTAATGGGACAGGATTTGGGGTGCTGTTTCATGCTCTATCTCCCTCCCTCCCACTGTCTCAGGTGCAGAAAGTTTTCAAGGGAGAGAGGAAAGGAAGAGGAAAATGGAAGCTGAGGAGAGCTGGTCCTGTCCCTCTTGTTGGTAAAGAGGGGGCATCCAGAAAGAGGTAAGGAGATAGTTTTATTTTAATTCAAGAAGGAGTGCCTGGTAGCGAAGCTGGTGTGCTCTGTCACACTACAGACCCCTCCCTGTGTGTGTGCGTGCGTGCGTGCGTGCGTCTGCAGGGGGTATCTGTCCCATCCATAGATATCAGGGGTACTGCAGCTGCTGCTGTTCAAACTTTTGCTTTAGGCCCATTCCTTTGATGTTAATAAGCGTTTCTAGTACAATCTTTTTCGCTCTGTTCACCCACATCTTTACATTACCTCGTGTGTGTGTGTGTGTGTGTGTGTATGTGTATGTGTGTGTACGTGTGTATAGCATGTGTTTGAAACACTATACTGTATCTGCATAGAAAAAAAGCCTTCTTTTAGTAATGTACAGTTCAAATACTGTATGAACATGACCCCATCTCATCTCATCCCCCTGACTCTGGATACAAAACATTCATGTATTCGTTTGCAACTTTTCATACAATTTGCTTGCACCATTTCAGAGAAATTAAATATTTAAAATGGAAATAAATTGGTAACTGCAGTAACAAACAACACTGTACATGCTAATAGTACATCCATGTAAGCAGTACATACATGCTCAGGAGTTGTTTTTTTGGATCGGTATATACTTGTCATTATCCACTTCAACCATTTTAATTCCCCCCTTTTAAATTATTGTACTGGTTGATGTGTATGTATATATATCTATATATATATATATATATATATATATATATATATATATATATATTCAACCATTATCACCTACAGTACAGTAGCATACAGTGCTCCCACTGCAGCAAGGGATTCTGGGAAATGACATGCAATGTTTACTCGCTCATCCCACAACGTGGCGGTATCAAATATAGCGTTTTCCCAGTTATTATATCCCTGCAGGATGTAGGATAATCCCAGCCAAACCCACATACTTACTACATTCCCGTTATGTCACATGTATTATTTCCTGTGAAGGAAGCGCTATGTATATTCCCATTATGGTCACAAATTGGACGATACTGTATTTCCATTATGTCTCCTATTATTTTCCCATGATATCTCATAGAATACTGTCATCCAAAACCACATCATTATTGAATGATTGAAAATGATGCCTCCGTTTTATGTCAAGATTGTCTTGACACTTAGACCCCCAAGATTTCAATAGCGCCTCACTTAAAAGATGACATTATTTTTGATTCAAATGAACTTTTATGGTGCAGAAGCCGCATGGTGCCTGTGCCTACAGTGTATGTATTTGTCAGTGTGTCTCTATCTGCATTTCTGTCTCTTGCTGGCCGCCAGCCTGTGTGATGATGTCAGCCTGTCTGTGATGTAAGAGAGACATTGTGATATCATCACATACTGTAGGCAGGATGGCAGGTGTAAAGCTTCTAAAAGAGAGAGGGAGGGAGAGAGGGAGAGGAGAGAGAGGGAGAAAGAGGGAGAGAGAGAGCAAGCAGCTCCTCCCTCCCATGCAAATGACTGGAGGCAGAGGAGTAGAGGGACAGAAGCCTGTGCTGCTTGTAATGGGACAGGATTTGGGGTGCTGTTTCATGCTCTATCTCCCTCCCTCCCACTGTCTCAGGTGCAGAAAGTTTTCAAGGGAGAGAGGAAAGGAAGAGGAAAATGGAAGCTGAGGAGAGCTGGTCCTGTCCCTCTTGTTGGTAAAGAGGGGGCATCCAGAAAGAGGTAAGGAGATAGTTTTATTTTAATTCAAGAAGGAGTGCCTGGTGGCGAAGCTGGTGTGCTCTGTCACACTACAGACCCCTCCCTGTGTGTGTGCGTGCGTGCGTGCGTGCGTCTGCAGGGGGTATCTGTCCCATCCATAGATATCAGGGGTACTGCAGCTGCTGCTGTTCAAACTTTTGCTTTAGGCCCATTCCTTTGATGTTAATAAGCGTTTCTAGTACAATCTTTTTCGCTCTGTTCACCCACATCTTTACATTACCTCGTGTGTGTGTGTGTGTGTGTGTGTATGTGTATGTGTGTGTACGTGTGTATAGCATGTGTTTGAAACACTATACTGTATCTGCATAGAAAAAAAGCCTTCTTTTAGTAATGTACAGTTCAAATACTGTATGAACATGACCCCATCTCATCTCATCCCCCTGACTCTGGATACAAAACATTCATGTATTCGTTTGCAACTTTTCATACAATTTGCTTGCACCATTTCAGAGAAATTAAATATTTAAAATGGAAATAAATTGGTAACTGCAGTAACAAACAACACTGTACATGCTAATAGTACATCCATGTAAGCAGTACATACATGCTCAGGAGTTGTTTTTTTGGATCGGTATATACTTGTCATTATCCACTTCAACCATTTTAATTCCCCCCTTTTAAATTATTGTACTGGTTGATGTGTATGTATATATATCTATATATATATATATATATATATATATATATATATTTCAACCATTATCACCTACAGTACAGTAGCATACAGTGCTCCCACTGCAGCAAGGGATTCTGGGAAATGACATGCAATGTTTACTCGCTCATCCCACAACGTGGCGGTATCAAATATAGCGTTTTCCCAGTTATTATATCCCTGCAGGATGTAGGATAATCCCAGCCAAACCCACATACTTACTACATTCCCGTTATGTCACATGTATTATTTCCTGTGAAGGAAGCGCTATGTATATTCCCATTATGGTCACAAATTGGACGATACTGTATTTCCATTATGTCTCCTATTATTTTCCCATGATATCTCATAGAATACTGTCATCCAAAACCACATCATTATTGAATGATTGAAAATGATGCCTCCGTTTTATGTCAAGATTGTCTTGACACTTAGACCCCCAAGATTTCAATAGCGCCTCACTTAAAAGATGACATTATTTTTGATTCAAATGAACTTTTATGGTGCAGAAGCCGCATGGTGCCTGTGCCTACAGTGTATGTATTTGTCAGTGTGTCTCTATCTGCATTTCTGTCTCTTGCTGGCCGCCAGCCTGTGTGATGATGTCAGCCTGTCTGTGATGTAAGAGAGACATTGTGATATCATCACATACTGTAGGCAGGATGGCAGGTGTAAAGCTTCTAAAAGAGAGAGGGAGGGAGAGAGGGAGAGGAGAGAGAGGGAGAAAGAGGGAGAGAGAGAGCAAACAGCTCCTCCCTCCCATGCAAATGACTGGAGGCAGAGGAGTAGAGGGACAGAAGCCTGTGCTGCTTGTAATGGGACAGGATTTGGGGTGCTGTTTCATGCTCTATCTCCCTCCCTCCCACTGTCTCAGGTGCAGAAAGTTTTCAAGGGAGAGAGGAAAGGAAGAGGAAAATGGAAGCTGAGGAGAGCTGGTCCTGTCCCTCTTGTTGGTAAAGAGGGGGCATCCAGAAAGAGGTAAGGAGATAGTTTTATTTTAATTCAAGAAGGAGTGCCTGGTAGCGAAGCTGGTGTGCTCTGTCACACTACAGACCCCTCCCTGTGTGTGTGCGTGCGTGCGTGCGTGCGTCTGCAGGGGGTATCTGTCCCATCCATAGATATCAGGGGTACTGCAGCTGCTGCTGTTCAAACTTTTGCTTTAGGCCCATTCCTTTGATGTTAATAAGCGTTTCTAGTACAATCTTTTTCGCTCTGTTCACCCACATCTTTACATTACCTCGTGTGTGTGTGTGTGTGTGTGTGTATGTGTATGTGTGTGTACGTGTGTATAGCATGTGTTTGAAACACTATACTGTATCTGCATAGAAAAAAAGCCTTCTTTTAGTAATGTACAGTTCAAATACTGTATGAACATGACCCCATCTCATCTCATCCCCCTGACTCTGGATACAAAACATTCATGTATTCGTTTGCAACTTTTCATACAATTTGCTTGCACCATTTCAGAGAAATTAAATATTTAAAATGGAAATAAATTGGTAACTGCAGTAACAAACAACACTGTACATGCTAATAGTACATCCATGTAAGCAGTACATACATGCTCAGGAGTTGTTTTTTTGGATCGGTATATACTTGTCATTATCCACTTCAACCATTTTAATTCCCCCCTTTTAAATTATTGTACTGGTTGATGTGTATGTATATATATCTATATATATATATATATATATATATATATATTTCAACCATTATCACCTACAGTACAGTAGCATACAGTGCTCCCACTGCAGCAAGGGATTCTGGGAAATGACATGCAATGTTTACTCGCTCATCCCACAACGTGGCGGTATCAAATATAGCGTTTTCCCAGTTATTATATCCCTGCAGGATGTAGGATAATCCCAGCCAAACCCACATACTTACTACATTCCCGTTATGTCACATGTATTATTTCCTGTGAAGGAAGCGCTATGTATATTCCCATTATGGTCACAAATTGGACGATACTGTATTTCCATTATGTCTCCTATTATTTTCCCATGATATCTCATAGAATACTGTCATCCAAAACCACATCATTATTGAATGATTGAAAATGATGCCTCCGTTTTATGTCAAGATTGTCTTGACACTTAGACCCCCAAGATTTCAATAGCGCCTCACTTAAAAGATGACATTATTTTTGATTCAAATGAACTTTTATGGTGCAGAAGCCGCATGGTGCCTGTGCCTACAGTGTATGTATTTGTCAGTGTGTCTCTATCTGCATTTCTGTCTCTTGCTGGCCGCCAGCCTGTGTGATGATGTCAGCCTGTCTGTGATGTAAGAGAGACATTGTGATATCATCACATACTGTAGGCAGGATGGCAGGTGTAAAGCTTCTAAAAGAGAGAGGGAGGGAGAGAGGGAGAGGAGAGAGAGGGAGAAAGAGGGAGAGAGAGAGCAAGCAGCTCCTCCCTCCCATGCAAATGACTGGAGGCAGAGGAGTAGAGGGACAGAAGCCTGTGCTGCTTGTAATGGGACAGGATTTGGGGTGCTGTTTCATGCTCTATCTCCCTCCCTCCCACTGTCTCAGGTGCAGAAAGTTTTCAAGGGAGAGAGGAAAGGAAGAGGAAAATGGAAGCTGAGGAGAGCTGGTCCTGTCCCTCTTGTTGGTAAAGAGGGGGCATCCAGAAAGAGGTAAGGAGATAGTTTTATTTTAATTCAAGAAGGAGTGCCTGGTAGCGAAGCTGGTGTGCTCTGTCACACTACAGACCCCTCCCTGTGTGTGTGCGTGCGTGCGTGCGTGCGTGCGTGCGTCTGCAGGGGGTATCTGTCCCATCCATAGATATCAGGGGTACTGCAGCTGCTGCTGTTCAAACTTTTGCTTTAGGCCCATTCCTTTGATGTTAATAAGCGTTTCTAGTACAATCTTTTTCGCTCTGTTCACCCACATCTTTACATTACCTCGTGTGTGTGTGTGTATGTGTATGTGTGTGTACGTGTGTATAGCATGTGTTTGAAACACTATACTGTATCTGCATAGAAAAAAAGCCTTCTTTTAGTAATGTACAGTTCAAATACTGTATGAACATGACCCCATCTCATCTCATCCCCCTGACTCTGGATACAAAACATTCATGTATTCGTTTGCAACTTTTCATACAATTTGCTTGCACCATTTCAGAGAAATTAAATATTTAAAATGGAAATAAATTGGTAACTGCAGTAACAAACAACACTGTACATGCTAATAGTACATCCATGTAAGCAGTACATACATGCTCAGGAGTTGTTTTTTTGGATCGGTATATACTTGTCATTATCCACTTCAACCATTTTAATTCCCCCCTTTTAAATTATTGTACTGGTTGATGTGTATGTATATATATCTATATATATATATATATATATATATATATATATATATTTCAACCATTATCACCTACAGTACAGTAGCATACAGTGCTCCCACTGCAGCAAGGGATTCTGGGAAATGACATGCAATGTTTACTCGCTCATCCCACAACGTGGCGGTATCAAATATAGCGTTTTCCCAGTTATTATATCCCTGCAGGATGTAGGATAATCCCAGCCAAACCCACATACTTACTACATTCCCGTTATGTCACATGTATTATTTCCTGTGAAGGAAGCGCTATGTATATTCCCATTATGGTCACAAATTGGACGATACTGTATTTCCATTATGTCTCCTATTATTTTCCCATGATATCTCATAGAATACTGTCATCCAAAACCACATCATTATTGAATGATTGAAAATGATGCCTCCGTTTTATGTCAAGATTGTCTTGACACTTAGACCCCCAAGATTTCAATAGCGCCTCACTTAAAAGATGACATTATTTTTGATTCAAATGAACTTTTATGGTGCAGAAGCCGCATGGTGCCTGTGCCTACAGTGTATGTATTTGTCAGTGTGTCTCTATCTGCATTTCTGTCTCTTGCTGGCCGCCAGCCTGTGTGATGATGTCAGCCTGTCTGTGATGTAAGAGAGACATTGTGATATCATCACATACTGTAGGCAGGATGGCAGGTGTAAAGCTTCTAAAAGAGAGAGGGAGGGAGAGAGGGAGAGGAGAGAGAGGGAGAAAGAGGGAGAGAGAGAGCAAGCAGCTCCTCCCTCCCATGCAAATGACTGGAGGCAGAGGAGTAGAGGGACAGAAGCCTGTGCTGCTTGTAATGGGACAGGATTTGGGGTGCTGTTTCATGCTCTATCTCCCTCCCTCCCACTGTCTCAGGTGCAGAAAGTTTTCAAGGGAGAGAGGAAAGGAAGAGGAAAATGGAAGCTGAGGAGAGCTGGTCCTGTCCCTCTTGTTGGTAAAGAGGGGGCATCCAGAAAGAGGTAAGGAGATAGTTTTATTTTAATTCAAGAAGGAGTGCCTGGTAGCGAAGCTGGTGTGCTCTGTCACACTACAGACCCCTCCCTGTGTGTGTGCGTGCGTGCGTGCGTGCGTGCGTGCGTGCGTCTGCAGGGGGTATCTGTCCCATCCATAGATATCAGGGGTACTGCAGCTGCTGCTGTTCAAACTTTTGCTTTAGGCCCATTCCTTTGATGTTAATAAGCGTTTCTAGTACAATCTTTTTCGCTCTGTTCACCCACATCTTTACATTACCTCGTGTGTGTGTGTGTGTGTGTGTGTATGTGTATGTGTGTGTACGTGTGTATAGCATGTGTTTGAAACACTATACTGTATCTGCATAGAAAAAAAGCCTTCTTTTAGTAATGTACAGTTCAAATACTGTATGAACATGACCCCATCTCATCTCATCCCCCTGACTCTGGATACAAAACATTCATGTATTCGTTTGCAACTTTTCATACAATTTGCTTGCACCATTTCAGAGAAATTAAATATTTAAAATGGAAATAAATTGGTAACTGCAGTAACAAACAACACTGTACATGCTAATAGTACATCCATGTAAGCAGTACATACATGCTCAGGAGTTGTTTTTTTGGATCGGTATATACTTGTCATTATCCACTTCAACCATTTTAATTCCCCCCTTTTAAATTATTGTACTGGTTGATGTGTATGTATATATATCTATATATATATATATATATATATATATATATATTTCAACCATTATCACCTACAGTACAGTAGCATACAGTGCTCCCACTGCAGCAAGGGATTCTGGGAAATGACATGCAATGTTTACTCGCTCATCCCACAACGTGGCGGTATCAAATATAGCGTTTTCCCAGTTATTATATCCCTGCAGGATGTAGGATAATCCCAGCCAAACCCACATACTTACTACATTCCCGTTATGTCACATGTATTATTTCCTGTGAAGGAAGCGCTATGTATATTCCCATTATGGTCACAAATTGGACGATACTGTATTTCCATTATGTCTCCTATTATTTTCCCATGATATCTCATAGAATACTGTCATCCAAAACCACATCATTATTGAATGATTGAAAATGATGCCTCCGTTTTATGTCAAGATTGTCTTGACACTTAGACCCCCAAGATTTCAATAGCGCCTCACTTAAAAGATGACATTATTTTTGATTCAAATGAACTTTTATGGTGCAGAAGCCGCATGGTGCCTGTGCCTACAGTGTATGTATTTGTCAGTGTGTCTCTATCTGCATTTCTGTCTCTTGCTGGCCGCCAGCCTGTGTGATGATGTCAGCCTGTCTGTGATGTAAGAGAGACATTGTGATATCATCACATACTGTAGGCAGGATGGCAGGTGTAAAGCTTCTAAAAGAGAGAGGGAGGGAGAGAGGGAGAGGAGAGAGAGGGAGAAAGAGGGAGAGAGAGAGCAAACAGCTCCTCCCTCCCATGCAAATGACTGGAGGCAGAGGAGTAGAGGGACAGAAGCCTGTGCTGCTTGTAATGGGACAGGATTTGGGGTGCTGTTTCATGCTCTATCTCCCTCCCTCCCACTGTCTCAGGTGCAGAAAGTTTTCAAGGGAGAGAGGAAAGGAAGAGGAAAATGGAAGCTGAGGAGAGCTGGTCCTGTCCCTCTTGTTGGTAAAGAGGGGGCATCCAGAAAGAGGTAAGGAGATAGTTTTATTTTAATTCAAGAAGGAGTGCCTGGTGGCGAAGCTGGTGTGCTCTGTCACACTACAGACCCCTCCCTGTGTGTGTGCGTGCGTGCGTGCGTGCGTGCGTGCGTGCGTCTGCAGGGGGTATCTGTCCCATCCATAGATATCAGGGGTACTGCAGCTGCTGCTGTTCAAACTTTTGCTTTAGGCCCATTCCTTTGATGTTAATAAGCGTTTCTAGTACAATCTTTTTCGCTCTGTTCACCCACATCTTTACATTACCTCGTGTGTGTGTGTGTGTGTGTGTGTATGTGTATGTGTGTGTACGTGTGTATAGCATGTGTTTGAAACACTATACTGTATCTGCATAGAAAAAAAGCCTTCTTTTAGTAATGTACAGTTCAAATACTGTATGAACATGACCCCATCTCATCTCATCCCCCTGACTCTGGATACAAAACATTCATGTATTCGTTTGCAACTTTTCATACAATTTGCTTGCACCATTTCAGAGAAATTAAATATTTAAAATGGAAATAAATTGGTAACTGCAGTAACAAACAACACTGTACATGCTAATAGTACATCCATGTAAGCAGTACATACATGCTCAGGAGTTGTTTTTTTGGATCGGTATATACTTGTCATTATCCACTTCAACCATTTTAATTCCCCCCTTTTAAATTATTGTACTGGTTGATGTGTATGTATATATATCTATATATATATATATATATATATATATATATATATATATATATATATATATATTTCAACCATTATCACCTACAGTACAGTAGCATACAGTGCTCCCACTGCAGCAAGGGATTCTGGGAAATGACATGCAATGTTTACTCGCTCATCCCACAACGTGGCGGTATCAAATATAGCGTTTTCCCAGTTATTATATCCCTGCAGGATGTAGGATAATCCCAGCCAAACCCACATACTTACTACATTCCCGTTATGTCACATGTATTATTTCCTGTGAAGGAAGCGCTATGTATATTCCCATTATGGTCACAAATTGGACGATACTGTATTTCCATTATGTCTCCTATTATTTTCCCATGATATCTCATAGAATACTGTCATCCAAAACCACATCATTATTGAATGATTGAAAATGATGCCTCCGTTTTATGTCAAGATTGTCTTGACACTTAGACCCCCAAGATTTCAATAGCGCCTCACTTAAAAGATGACATTATTTTTGATTCAAATGAACTTTTATGGTGCAGAAGCCGCATGGTGCCTGTGCCTACAGTGTATGTATTTGTCAGTGTGTCTCTATCTGCATTTCTGTCTCTTGCTGGCCGCCAGCCTGTGTGATGATGTCAGCCTGTCTGTGATGTAAGAGAGACATTGTGATATCATCACATACTGTAGGCAGGATGGCAGGTGTAAAGCTTCTAAAAGAGAGAGGGAGGGAGAGAGGGAGAGGAGAGAGAGGGAGAAAGAGGGAGAGAGAGAGCAAGCAGCTCCTCCCTCCCATGCAAATGACTGGAGGCAGAGGAGTAGAGGGACAGAAGCCTGTGCTGCTTGTAATGGGACAGGATTTGGGGTGCTGTTTCATGCTCTATCTCCCTCCCTCCCACTGTCTCAGGTGCAGAAAGTTTTCAAGGGAGAGAGGAAAGGAAGAGGAAAATGGAAGCTGAGGAGAGCTGGTCCTGTCCCTCTTGTTGGTAAAGAGGGGGCATCCAGAAAGAGGTAAGGAGATAGTTTTATTTTAATTCAAGAAGGAGTGCCTGGTAGCGAAGCTGGTGTGCTCTGTCACACTACAGACCCCTCCCTGTGTGTGTGCGTGCGTGCGTGCGTGCGTGCGTGCGTGCGTCTGCAGGGGGTATCTGTCCCATCCATAGATATCAGGGGTACTGCAGCTGCTGCTGTTCAAACTTTTGCTTTAGGCCCATTCCTTTGATGTTAATAAGCGTTTCTAGTACAATCTTTTTCGCTCTGTTCACCCACATCTTTACATTACCTCGTGTGTGTGTGTGTGTGTGTGTGTATGTGTATGTGTGTGTACGTGTGTATAGCATGTGTTTGAAACACTATACTGTATCTGCATAGAAAAAAAGCCTTCTTTTAGTAATGTACAGTTCAAATACTGTATGAACATGACCCCATCTCATCTCATCCCCCTGACTCTGGATACAAAACATTCATGTATTCGTTTGCAACTTTTCATACAATTTGCTTGCACCATTTCAGAGAAATTAAATATTTAAAATGGAAATAAATTGGTAACTGCAGTAACAAACAACACTGTACATGCTAATAGTACATCCATGTAAGCAGTACATACATGCTCAGGAGTTGTTTTTTTGGATCGGTATATACTTGTCATTATCCACTTCAACCATTTTAATTCCCCCCTTTTAAATTATTGTACTGGTTGATGTGTATGTATATATATCTATATATATATATATATATATATATATATATATTTCAACCATTATCACCTACAGTACAGTAGCATACAGTGCTCCCACTGCAGCAAGGGATTCTGGGAAATGACATGCAATGTTTACTCGCTCATCCCACAACGTGGCGGTATCAAATATAGCGTTTTCCCAGTTATTATATCCCTGCAGGATGTAGGATAATCCCAGCCAAACCCACATACTTACTACATTCCCGTTATGTCACATGTATTATTTCCTGTGAAGGAAGCGCTATGTATATTCCCATTATGGTCACAAATTGGACGATACTGTATTTCCATTATGTCTCCTATTATTTTCCCATGATATCTCATAGAATACTGTCATCCAAAACCACATCATTATTGAATGATTGAAAATGATGCCTCCGTTTTATGTCAAGATTGTCTTGACACTTAGACCCCCAAGATTTCAATAGCGCCTCACTTAAAAGATGACATTATTTTTGATTCAAATGAACTTTTATGGTGCAGAAGCCGCATGGTGCCTGTGCCTACAGTGTATGTATTTGTCAGTGTGTCTCTATCTGCATTTCTGTCTCTTGCTGGCCGCCAGCCTGTGTGATGATGTCAGCCTGTCTGTGATGTAAGAGAGACATTGTGATATCATCACATACTGTAGGCAGGATGGCAGGTGTAAAGCTTCTAAAAGAGAGAGGGAGGGAGAGAGGGAGAGGAGAGAGAGGGAGAAAGAGGGAGAGAGAGAGCAAACAGCTCCTCCCTCCCATGCAAATGACTGGAGGCAGAGGAGTAGAGGGACAGAAGCCTGTGCTGCTTGTAATGGGACAGGATTTGGGGTGCTGTTTCATGCTCTATCTCCCTCCCTCCCACTGTCTCAGGTGCAGAAAGTTTTCAAGGGAGAGAGGAAAGGAAGAGGAAAATGGAAGCTGAGGAGAGCTGGTCCTGTCCCTCTTGTTGGTAAAGAGGGGGCATCCAGAAAGAGGTAAGGAGATAGTTTTATTTTAATTCAAGAAGGAGTGCCTGGTGGCGAAGCTGGTGTGCTCTGTCACACTACAGACCCCTCCCTGTGTGTGTGCGTGCGTGCGTGCGTGCGTGCGTGCGTGCGTCTGCAGGGGGTATCTGTCCCATCCATAGATATCAGGGGTACTGCAGCTGCTGCTGTTCAAACTTTTGCTTTAGGCCCATTCCTTTGATGTTAATAAGCGTTTCTAGTACAATCTTTTTCGCTCTGTTCACCCACATCTTTACATTACCTCGTGTGTGTGTGTGTGTGTGTGTGTATGTGTATGTGTGTGTACGTGTGTATAGCATGTGTTTGAAACACTATACTGTATCTGCATAGAAAAAAAGCCTTCTTTTAGTAATGTACAGTTCAAATACTGTATGAACATGACCCCATCTCATCTCATCCCCCTGACTCTGGATACAAAACATTCATGTATTCGTTTGCAACTTTTCATACAATTTGCTTGCACCATTTCAGAGAAATTAAATATTTAAAATGGAAATAAATTGGTAACTGCAGTAACAAACAACACTGTACATGCTAATAGTACATCCATGTAAGCAGTACATACATGCTCAGGAGTTGTTTTTTTGGATCGGTATATACTTGTCATTATCCACTTCAACCATTTTAATTCCCCCCTTTTAAATTATTGTACTGGTTGATGTGTATGTATATATATCTATATATATATATATATATATATATATATATATATATATATATATATATATTTCAACCATTATCACCTACAGTACAGTAGCATACAGTGCTCCCACTGCAGCAAGGGATTCTGGGAAATGACATGCAATGTTTACTCGCTCATCCCACAACGTGGCGGTATCAAATATAGCGTTTTCCCAGTTATTATATCCCTGCAGGATGTAGGATAATCCCAGCCAAACCCACATACTTACTACATTCCCGTTATGTCACATGTATTATTTCCTGTGAAGGAAGCGCTATGTATATTCCCATTATGGTCACAAATTGGACGATACTGTATTTCCATTATGTCTCCTATTATTTTCCCATGATATCTCATAGAATACTGTCATCCAAAACCACATCATTATTGAATGATTGAAAATGATGCCTCCGTTTTATGTCAAGATTGTCTTGACACTTAGACCCCCAAGATTTCAATAGCGCCTCACTTAAAAGATGACATTATTTTTGATTCAAATGAACTTTTATGGTGCAGAAGCCGCATGGTGCCTGTGCCTACAGTGTATGTATTTGTCAGTGTGTCTCTATCTGCATTTCTGTCTCTTGCTGGCCGCCAGCCTGTGTGATGATGTCAGCCTGTCTGTGATGTAAGAGAGACATTGTGATATCATCACATACTGTAGGCAGGATGGCAGGTGTAAAGCTTCTAAAAGAGAGAGGGAGGGAGAGAGGGAGAGGAGAGAGAGGGAGAAAGAGGGAGAGAGAGAGCAAGCAGCTCCTCCCTCCCATGCAAATGACTGGAGGCAGAGGAGTAGAGGGACAGAAGCCTGTGCTGCTTGTAATGGGACAGGATTTGGGGTGCTGTTTCATGCTCTATCTCCCTCCCTCCCACTGTCTCAGGTGCAGAAAGTTTTCAAGGGAGAGAGGAAAGGAAGAGGAAAATGGAAGCTGAGGAGAGCTGGTCCTGTCCCTCTTGTTGGTAAAGAGGGGGCATCCAGAAAGAGGTAAGGAGATAGTTTTATTTTAATTCAAGAAGGAGTGCCTGGTAGCGAAGCTGGTGTGCTCTGTCACACTACAGACCCCTCCCTGTGTGTGTGCGTGCGTGCGTGCGTGCGTGCGTGCGTGCGTCTGCAGGGGGTATCTGTCCCATCCATAGATATCAGGGGTACTGCAGCTGCTGCTGTTCAAACTTTTGCTTTAGGCCCATTCCTTTGATGTTAATAAGCGTTTCTAGTACAATCTTTTTCGCTCTGTTCACCCACATCTTTACATTACCTCGTGTGTGTGTGTGTGTGTGTGTGTATGTGTATGTGTGTGTACGTGTGTATAGCATGTGTTTGAAACACTATACTGTATCTGCATAGAAAAAAAGCCTTCTTTTAGTAATGTACAGTTCAAATACTGTATGAACATGACCCCATCTCATCTCATCCCCCTGACTCTGGATACAAAACATTCATGTATTCGTTTGCAACTTTTCATACAATTTGCTTGCACCATTTCAGAGAAATTAAATATTTAAAATGGAAATAAATTGGTAACTGCAGTAACAAACAACACTGTACATGCTAATAGTACATCCATGTAAGCAGTACATACATGCTCAGGAGTTGTTTTTTTGGATCGGTATATACTTGTCATTATCCACTTCAACCATTTTAATTCCCCCCTTTTAAATTATTGTACTGGTTGATGTGTATGTATATATATCTATATATATATATATATATATATATATATATATATATATTTCAACCATTATCACCTACAGTACAGTAGCATACAGTGCTCCCACTGCAGCAAGGGATTCTGGGAAATGACATGCAATGTTTACTCGCTCATCCCACAACGTGGCGGTATCAAATATAGCGTTTTCCCAGTTATTATATCCCTGCAGGATGTAGGATAATCCCAGCCAAACCCACATACTTACTACATTCCCGTTATGTCACATGTATTATTTCCTGTGAAGGAAGCGCTATGTATATTCCCATTATGGTCACAAATTGGACGATACTGTATTTCCATTATGTCTCCTATTATTTTCCCATGATATCTCATAGAATACTGTCATCCAAAACCACATCATTATTGAATGATTGAAAATGATGCCTCCGTTTTATGTCAAGATTGTCTTGACACTTAGACCCCCAAGATTTCAATAGCGCCTCACTTAAAAGATGACATTATTTTTGATTCAAATGAACTTTTATGGTGCAGAAGCCGCATGGTGCCTGTGCCTACAGTGTATGTATTTGTCAGTGTGTCTCTATCTGCATTTCTGTCTCTTGCTGGCCGCCAGCCTGTGTGATGATGTCAGCCTGTCTGTGATGTAAGAGAGACATTGTGATATCATCACATACTGTAGGCAGGATGGCAGGTGTAAAGCTTCTAAAAGAGAGAGGGAGGGAGAGAGGGAGAGGAGAGAGAGGGAGAAAGAGGGAGAGAGAGAGCAAGCAGCTCCTCCCTCCCATGCAAATGACTGGAGGCAGAGGAGTAGAGGGACAGAAGCCTGTGCTGCTTGTAATGGGACAGGATTTGGGGTGCTGTTTCATGCTCTATCTCCCTCCCTCCCACTGTCTCAGGTGCAGAAAGTTTTCAAGGGAGAGAGGAAAGGAAGAGGAAAATGGAAGCTGAGGAGAGCTGGTCCTGTCCCTCTTGTTGGTAAAGAGGGGGCATCCAGAAAGAGGTAAGGAGATAGTTTTATTTTAATTCAAGAAGGAGTGCCTGGTGGCGAAGCTGGTGTGCTCTGTCACACTACAGACCCCTCCCTGTGTGTGTGCGTGCGTGCGTGCGTGCGTGCGTCTGCAGGGGGTATCTGTCCCATCCATAGATATCAGGGGTACTGCAGCTGCTGCTGTTCAAACTTTTGCTTTAGGCCCATTCCTTTGATGTTAATAAGCGTTTCTAGTACAATCTTTTTCGCTCTGTTCACCCACATCTTTACATTACCTCGTGTGTGTGTGTGTGTGTGTGTGTATGTGTATGTGTGTGTACGTGTGTATAGCATGTGTTTGAAACACTATACTGTATCTGCATAGAAAAAAAGCCTTCTTTTAGTAATGTACAGTTCAAATACTGTATGAACATGACCCCATCTCATCTCATCCCCCTGACTCTGGATACAAAACATTCATGTATTCGTTTGCAACTTTTCATACAATTTGCTTGCACCATTTCAGAGAAATTAAATATTTAAAATGGAAATAAATTGGTAACTGCAGTAACAAACAACACTGTACATGCTAATAGTACATCCATGTAAGCAGTACATACATGCTCAGGAGTTGTTTTTTTGGATCGGTATATACTTGTCATTATCCACTTCAACCATTTTAATTCCCCCCTTTTAAATTATTGTACTGGTTGATGTGTATGTATATATATCTATATATATATATATATATATATATATATATATATATTTCAACCATTATCACCTACAGTACAGTAGCATACAGTGCTCCCACTGCAGCAAGGGATTCTGGGAAATGACATGCAATGTTTACTCGCTCATCCCACAACGTGGCGGTATCAAATATAGCGTTTTCCCAGTTATTATATCCCTGCAGGATGTAGGATAATCCCAGCCAAACCCACATACTTACTACATTCCCGTTATGTCACATGTATTATTTCCTGTGAAGGAAGCGCTATGTATATTCCCATTATGGTCACAAATTGGACGATACTGTATTTCCATTATGTCTCCTATTATTTTCCCATGATATCTCATAGAATACTGTCATCCAAAACCACATCATTATTGAATGATTGAAAATGATGCCTCCGTTTTATGTCAAGATTGTCTTGACACTTAGACCCCCAAGATTTCAATAGCGCCTCACTTAAAAGATGACATTATTTTTGATTCAAATGAACTTTTATGGTGCAGAAGCCGCATGGTGCCTGTGCCTACAGTGTATGTATTTGTCAGTGTGTCTCTATCTGCATTTCTGTCTCTTGCTGGCCGCCAGCCTGTGTGATGATGTCAGCCTGTCTGTGATGTAAGAGAGACATTGTGATATCATCACATACTGTAGGCAGGATGGCAGGTGTAAAGCTTCTAAAAGAGAGAGGGAGGGAGAGAGGGAGAGGAGAGAGAGGGAGAAAGAGGGAGAGAGAGAGCAAACAGCTCCTCCCTCCCATGCAAATGACTGGAGGCAGAGGAGTAGAGGGACAGAAGCCTGTGCTGCTTGTAATGGGACAGGATTTGGGGTGCTGTTTCATGCTCTATCTCCCTCCCTCCCACTGTCTCAGGTGCAGAAAGTTTTCAAGGGAGAGAGGAAAGGAAGAGGAAAATGGAAGCTGAGGAGAGCTGGTCCTGTCCCTCTTGTTGGTAAAGAGGGGGCATCCAGAAAGAGGTAAGGAGATAGTTTTATTTTAATTCAAGAAGGAGTGCCTGGTGGCGAAGCTGGTGTGCTCTGTCACACTACAGACCCCTCCCTGTGTGTGTGCGTGCGTGCGTGCGTGCGTGCGTGCGTGCGTCTGCAGGGGGTATCTGTCCCATCCATAGATATCAGGGGTACTGCAGCTGCTGCTGTTCAAACTTTTGCTTTAGGCCCATTCCTTTGATGTTAATAAGCGTTTCTAGTACAATCTTTTTCGCTCTGTTCACCCACATCTTTACATTACCTCGTGTGTGTGTGTGTGTGTGTGTGTATGTGTATGTGTGTGTACGTGTGTATAGCATGTGTTTGAAACACTATACTGTATCTGCATAGAAAAAAAGCCTTCTTTTAGTAATGTACAGTTCAAATACTGTATGAACATGACCCCATCTCATCTCATCCCCCTGACTCTGGATACAAAACATTCATGTATTCGTTTGCAACTTTTCATACAATTTGCTTGCACCATTTCAGAGAAATTAAATATTTAAAATGGAAATAAATTGGTAACTGCAGTAACAAACAACACTGTACATGCTAATAGTACATCCATGTAAGCAGTACATACATGCTCAGGAGTTGTTTTTTTGGATCGGTATATACTTGTCATTATCCACTTCAACCATTTTAATTCCCCCCTTTTAAATTATTGTACTGGTTGATGTGTATGTATATATATCTATATATATATATATATATATATATATATATATATATATTTCAACCATTATCACCTACAGTACAGTAGCATACAGTGCTCCCACTGCAGCAAGGGATTCTGGGAAATGACATGCAATGTTTACTCGCTCATCCCACAACGTGGCGGTATCAAATATAGCGTTTTCCCAGTTATTATATCCCTGCAGGATGTAGGATAATCCCAGCCAAACCCACATACTTACTACATTCCCGTTATGTCACATGTATTATTTCCTGTGAAGGAAGCGCTATGTATATTCCCATTATGGTCACAAATTGGACGATACTGTATTTCCATTATGTCTCCTATTATTTTCCCATGATATCTCATAGAATACTGTCATCCAAAACCACATCATTATTGAATGATTGAAAATGATGCCTCCGTTTTATGTCAAGATTGTCTTGACACTTAGACCCCCAAGATTTCAATAGCGCCTCACTTAAAAGATGACATTATTTTTGATTCAAATGAACTTTTATGGTGCAGAAGCCGCATGGTGCCTGTGCCTACAGTGTATGTATTTGTCAGTGTGTCTCTATCTGCATTTCTGTCTCTTGCTGGCCGCCAGCCTGTGTGATGATGTCAGCCTGTCTGTGATGTAAGAGAGACATTGTGATATCATCACATACTGTAGGCAGGATGGCAGGTGTAAAGCTTCTAAAAGAGAGAGGGAGGGAGAGAGGGAGAGGAGAGAGAGGGAGAAAGAGGGAGAGAGAGAGCAAGCAGCTCCTCCCTCCCATGCAAATGACTGGAGGCAGAGGAGTAGAGGGACAGAAGCCTGTGCTGCTTGTAATGGGACAGGATTTGGGGTGCTGTTTCATGCTCTATCTCCCTCCCTCCCACTGTCTCAGGTGCAGAAAGTTTTCAAGGGAGAGAGGAAAGGAAGAGGAAAATGGAAGCTGAGGAGAGCTGGTCCTGTCCCTCTTGTTGGTAAAGAGGGGGCATCCAGAAAGAGGTAAGGAGATAGTTTTATTTTAATTCAAGAAGGAGTGCCTGGTAGCGAAGCTGGTGTGCTCTGTCACACTACAGACCCCTCCCTGTGTGTGTGCGTGCGTGCGTGCGTGCGTGCGTGCGTGCGTCTGCAGGGGGTATCTGTCCCATCCATAGATATCAGGGGTACTGCAGCTGCTGCTGTTCAAACTTTTGCTTTAGGCCCATTCCTTTGATGTTAATAAGCGTTTCTAGTACAATCTTTTTCGCTCTGTTCACCCACATCTTTACATTACCTCGTGTGTGTGTGTGTGTGTGTGTGTATGTGTATGTGTGTGTACGTGTGTATAGCATGTGTTTGAAACACTATACTGTATCTGCATAGAAAAAAAGCCTTCTTTTAGTAATGTACAGTTCAAATACTGTATGAACATGACCCCATCTCATCTCATCCCCCTGACTCTGGATACAAAACATTCATGTATTCGTTTGCAACTTTTCATACAATTTGCTTGCACCATTTCAGAGAAATTAAATATTTAAAATGGAAATAAATTGGTAACTGCAGTAACAAACAACACTGTACATGCTAATAGTACATCCATGTAAGCAGTACATACATGCTCAGGAGTTGTTTTTTTGGATCGGTATATACTTGTCATTATCCACTTCAACCATTTTAATTCCCCCCTTTTAAATTATTGTACTGGTTGATGTGTATGTATATATATCTATATATATATATATATATATATATATATATATATATTTCAACCATTATCACCTACAGTACAGTAGCATACAGTGCTCCCACTGCAGCAAGGGATTCTGGGAAATGACATGCAATGTTTACTCGCTCATCCCACAACGTGGCGGTATCAAATATAGCGTTTTCCCAGTTATTATATCCCTGCAGGATGTAGGATAATCCCAGCCAAACCCACATACTTACTACATTCCCGTTATGTCACATGTATTATTTCCTGTGAAGGAAGCGCTATGTATATTCCCATTATGGTCACAAATTGGACGATACTGTATTTCCATTATGTCTCCTATTATTTTCCCATGATATCTCATAGAATACTGTCATCCAAAACCACATCATTATTGAATGATTGAAAATGATGCCTCCGTTTTATGTCAAGATTGTCTTGACACTTAGACCCCCAAGATTTCAATAGCGCCTCACTTAAAAGATGACATTATTTTTGATTCAAATGAACTTTTATGGTGCAGAAGCCGCATGGTGCCTGTGCCTACAGTGTATGTATTTGTCAGTGTGTCTCTATCTGCATTTCTGTCTCTTGCTGGCCGCCAGCCTGTGTGATGATGTCAGCCTGTCTGTGATGTAAGAGAGACATTGTGATATCATCACATACTGTAGGCAGGATGGCAGGTGTAAAGCTTCTAAAAGAGAGAGGGAGGGAGAGAGGGAGAGGAGAGAGAGGGAGAAAGAGGGAGAGAGAGAGCAAGCAGCTCCTCCCTCCCATGCAAATGACTGGAGGCAGAGGAGTAGAGGGACAGAAGCCTGTGCTGCTTGTAATGGGACAGGATTTGGGGTGCTGTTTCATGCTCTATCTCCCTCCCTCCCACTGTCTCAGGTGCAGAAAGTTTTCAAGGGAGAGAGGAAAGGAAGAGGAAAATGGAAGCTGAGGAGAGCTGGTCCTGTCCCTCTTGTTGGTAAAGAGGGGGCATCCAGAAAGAGGTAAGGAGATAGTTTTATTTTAATTCAAGAAGGAGTGCCTGGTGGCGAAGCTGGTGTGCTCTGTCACACTACAGACCCCTCCCTGTGTGTGTGCGTGCGTGCGTGCGTGCGTGCGTGCGTGCGTCTGCAGGGGGTATCTGTCCCATCCATAGATATCAGGGGTACTGCAGCTGCTGCTGTTCAAACTTTTGCTTTAGGCCCATTCCTTTGATGTTAATAAGCGTTTCTAGTACAATCTTTTTCGCTCTGTTCACCCACATCTTTACATTACCTCGTGTGTGTGTGTGTGTGTGTGTGTATGTGTATGTGTGTGTACGTGTGTATAGCATGTGTTTGAAACACTATACTGTATCTGCATAGAAAAAAAGCCTTCTTTTAGTAATGTACAGTTCAAATACTGTATGAACATGACCCCATCTCATCTCATCCCCCTGACTCTGGATACAAAACATTCATGTATTCGTTTGCAACTTTTCATACAATTTGCTTGCACCATTTCAGAGAAATTAAATATTTAAAATGGAAATAAATTGGTAACTGCAGTAACAAACAACACTGTACATGCTAATAGTACATCCATGTAAGCAGTACATACATGCTCAGGAGTTGTTTTTTTGGATCGGTATATACTTGTCATTATCCACTTCAACCATTTTAATTCCCCCCTTTTAAATTATTGTACTGGTTGATGTGTATGTATATATATCTATATATATATATATATATATATATATATATATATATATATTTCAACCATTATCACCTACAGTACAGTAGCATACAGTGCTCCCACTGCAGCAAGGGATTCTGGGAAATGACATGCAATGTTTACTCGCTCATCCCACAACGTGGCGGTATCAAATATAGCGTTTTCCCAGTTATTATATCCCTGCAGGATGTAGGATAATCCCAGCCAAACCCACATACTTACTACATTCCCGTTATGTCACATGTATTATTTCCTGTGAAGGAAGCGCTATGTATATTCCCATTATGGTCACAAATTGGACGATACTGTATTTCCATTATGTCTCCTATTATTTTCCCATGATATCTCATAGAATACTGTCATCCAAAACCACATCATTATTGAATGATTGAAAATGATGCCTCCGTTTTATGTCAAGATTGTCTTGACACTTAGACCCCCAAGATTTCAATAGCGCCTCACTTAAAAGATGACATTATTTTTGATTCAAATGAACTTTTATGGTGCAGAAGCCGCATGGTGCCTGTGCCTACAGTGTATGTATTTGTCAGTGTGTCTCTATCTGCATTTCTGTCTCTTGCTGGCCGCCAGCCTGTGTGATGATGTCAGCCTGTCTGTGATGTAAGAGAGACATTGTGATATCATCACATACTGTAGGCAGGATGGCAGGTGTAAAGCTTCTAAAAGAGAGAGGGAGGGAGAGAGGGAGAGGAGAGAGAGGGAGAAAGAGGGAGAGAGAGAGCAAACAGCTCCTCCCTCCCATGCAAATGACTGGAGGCAGAGGAGTAGAGGGACAGAAGCCTGTGCTGCTTGTAATGGGACAGGATTTGGGGTGCTGTTTCATGCTCTATCTCCCTCCCTCCCACTGTCTCAGGTGCAGAAAGTTTTCAAGGGAGAGAGGAAAGGAAGAGGAAAATGGAAGCTGAGGAGAGCTGGTCCTGTCCCTCTTGTTGGTAAAGAGGGGGCATCCAGAAAGAGGTAAGGAGATAGTTTTATTTTAATTCAAGAAGGAGTGCCTGGTGGCGAAGCTGGTGTGCTCTGTCACACTACAGACCCCTCCCTGTGTGTGTGCGTGCGTGCGTGCGTGCGTGCGTGCGTCTGCAGGGGGTATCTGTCCCATCCATAGATATCAGGGGTACTGCAGCTGCTGCTGTTCAAACTTTTGCTTTAGGCCCATTCCTTTGATGTTAATAAGCGTTTCTAGTACAATCTTTTTCGCTCTGTTCACCCACATCTTTACATTACCTCGTGTGTGTGTGTGTGTGTGTGTGTATGTGTATGTGTGTGTACGTGTGTATAGCATGTGTTTGAAACACTATACTGTATCTGCATAGAAAAAAAGCCTTCTTTTAGTAATGTACAGTTCAAATACTGTATGAACATGACCCCATCTCATCTCATCCCCCTGACTCTGGATACAAAACATTCATGTATTCGTTTGCAACTTTTCATACAATTTGCTTGCACCATTTCAGAGAAATTAAATATTTAAAATGGAAATAAATTGGTAACTGCAGTAACAAACAACACTGTACATGCTAATAGTACATCCATGTAAGCAGTACATACATGCTCAGGAGTTGTTTTTTTGGATCGGTATATACTTGTCATTATCCACTTCAACCATTTTAATTCCCCCCTTTTAAATTATTGTACTGGTTGATGTGTATGTATATATATCTATATATATATATATATATATATATATATATATATATATTTCAACCATTATCACCTACAGTACAGTAGCATACAGTGCTCCCACTGCAGCAAGGGATTCTGGGAAATGACATGCAATGTTTACTCGCTCATCCCACAACGTGGCGGTATCAAATATAGCGTTTTCCCAGTTATTATATCCCTGCAGGATGTAGGATAATCCCAGCCAAACCCACATACTTACTACATTCCCGTTATGTCACATGTATTATTTCCTGTGAAGGAAGCGCTATGTATATTCCCATTATGGTCACAAATTGGACGATACTGTATTTCCATTATGTCTCCTATTATTTTCCCATGATATCTCATAGAATACTGTCATCCAAAACCACATCATTATTGAATGATTGAAAATGATGCCTCCGTTTTATGTCAAGATTGTCTTGACACTTAGACCCCCAAGATTTCAATAGCGCCTCACTTAAAAGATGACATTATTTTTGATTCAAATGAACTTTTATGGTGCAGAAGCCGCATGGTGCCTGTGCCTACAGTGTATGTATTTGTCAGTGTGTCTCTATCTGCATTTCTGTCTCTTGCTGGCCGCCAGCCTGTGTGATGATGTCAGCCTGTCTGTGATGTAAGAGAGACATTGTGATATCATCACATACTGTAGGCAGGATGGCAGGTGTAAAGCTTCTAAAAGAGAGAGGGAGGGAGAGAGGGAGAGGAGAGAGAGGGAGAAAGAGGGAGAGAGAGAGCAAGCAGCTCCTCCCTCCCATGCAAATGACTGGAGGCAGAGGAGTAGAGGGACAGAAGCCTGTGCTGCTTGTAATGGGACAGGATTTGGGGTGCTGTTTCATGCTCTATCTCCCTCCCTCCCACTGTCTCAGGTGCAGAAAGTTTTCAAGGGAGAGAGGAAAGGAAGAGGAAAATGGAAGCTGAGGAGAGCTGGTCCTGTCCCTCTTGTTGGTAAAGAGGGGGCATCCAGAAAGAGGTAAGGAGATAGTTTTATTTTAATTCAAGAAGGAGTGCCTGGTAGCGAAGCTGGTGTGCTCTGTCACACTACAGACCCCTCCCTGTGTGTGTGCGTGCGTGCGTGCGTGCGTGCGTGCGTCTGCAGGGGGTATCTGTCCCATCCATAGATATCAGGGGTACTGCAGCTGCTGCTGTTCAAACTTTTGCTTTAGGCCCATTCCTTTGATGTTAATAAGCGTTTCTAGTACAATCTTTTTCGCTCTGTTCACCCACATCTTTACATTACCTCGTGTGTGTGTGTGTGTGTGTGTGTATGTGTATGTGTGTGTACGTGTGTATAGCATGTGTTTGAAACACTATACTGTATCTGCATAGAAAAAAAGCCTTCTTTTAGTAATGTACAGTTCAAATACTGTATGAACATGACCCCATCTCATCTCATCCCCCTGACTCTGGATACAAAACATTCATGTATTCGTTTGCAACTTTTCATACAATTTGCTTGCACCATTTCAGAGAAATTAAATATTTAAAATGGAAATAAATTGGTAACTGCAGTAACAAACAACACTGTACATGCTAATAGTACATCCATGTAAGCAGTACATACATGCTCAGGAGTTGTTTTTTTGGATCGGTATATACTTGTCATTATCCACTTCAACCATTTTAATTCCCCCCTTTTAAATTATTGTACTGGTTGATGTGTATGTATATATATCTATATATATATATATATATATATATATATATATATATATATATATTTCAACCATTATCACCTACAGTACAGTAGCATACAGTGCTCCCACTGCAGCAAGGGATTCTGGGAAATGACATGCAATGTTTACTCGCTCATCCCACAACGTGGCGGTATCAAATATAGCGTTTTCCCAGTTATTATATCCCTGCAGGATGTAGGATAATCCCAGCCAAACCCACATACTTACTACATTCCCGTTATGTCACATGTATTATTTCCTGTGAAGGAAGCGCTATGTATATTCCCATTATGGTCACAAATTGGACGATACTGTATTTCCATTATGTCTCCTATTATTTTCCCATGATATCTCATAGAATACTGTCATCCAAAACCACATCATTATTGAATGATTGAAAATGATGCCTCCGTTTTATGTCAAGATTGTCTTGACACTTAGACCCCCAAGATTTCAATAGCGCCTCACTTAAAAGATGACATTATTTTTGATTCAAATGAACTTTTATGGTGCAGAAGCCGCATGGTGCCTGTGCCTACAGTGTATGTATTTGTCAGTGTGTCTCTATCTGCATTTCTGTCTCTTGCTGGCCGCCAGCCTGTGTGATGATGTCAGCCTGTCTGTGATGTAAGAGAGACATTGTGATATCATCACATACTGTAGGCAGGATGGCAGGTGTAAAGCTTCTAAAAGAGAGAGGGAGGGAGAGAGGGAGAGGAGAGAGAGGGAGAAAGAGGGAGAGAGAGAGCAAGCAGCTCCTCCCTCCCATGCAAATGACTGGAGGCAGAGGAGTAGAGGGACAGAAGCCTGTGCTGCTTGTAATGGGACAGGATTTGGGGTGCTGTTTCATGCTCTATCTCCCTCCCTCCCACTGTCTCAGGTGCAGAAAGTTTTCAAGGGAGAGAGGAAAGGAAGAGGAAAATGGAAGCTGAGGAGAGCTGGTCCTGTCCCTCTTGTTGGTAAAGAGGGGGCATCCAGAAAGAGGTAAGGAGATAGTTTTATTTTAATTCAAGAAGGAGTGCCTGGTGGCGAAGCTGGTGTGCTCTGTCACACTACAGACCCCTCCCTGTGTGTGTGCGTGCGTGCGTGCGTGCGTGCGTGCGTGCGTCTGCAGGGGGTATCTGTCCCATCCATAGATATCAGGGGTACTGCAGCTGCTGCTGTTCAAACTTTTGCTTTAGGCCCATTCCTTTGATGTTAATAAGCGTTTCTAGTACAATCTTTTTCGCTCTGTTCACCCACATCTTTACATTACCTCGTGTGTGTGTGTGTGTGTGTGTGTATGTGTATGTGTGTGTACGTGTGTATAGCATGTGTTTGAAACACTATACTGTATCTGCATAGAAAAAAAGCCTTCTTTTAGTAATGTACAGTTCAAATACTGTATGAACATGACCCCATCTCATCTCATCCCCCTGACTCTGGATACAAAACATTCATGTATTCGTTTGCAACTTTTCATACAATTTGCTTGCACCATTTCAGAGAAATTAAATATTTAAAATGGAAATAAATTGGTAACTGCAGTAACAAACAACACTGTACATGCTAATAGTACATCCATGTAAGCAGTACATACATGCTCAGGAGTTGTTTTTTTGGATCGGTATATACTTGTCATTATCCACTTCAACCATTTTAATTCCCCCCTTTTAAATTATTGTACTGGTTGATGTGTATGTATATATATCTATATATATATATATATATATATATATATATATATATATATTTCAACCATTATCACCTACAGTACAGTAGCATACAGTGCTCCCACTGCAGCAAGGGATTCTGGGAAATGACATGCAATGTTTACTCGCTCATCCCACAACGTGGCGGTATCAAATATAGCGTTTTCCCAGTTATTATATCCCTGCAGGATGTAGGATAATCCCAGCCAAACCCACATACTTACTACATTCCCGTTATGTCACATGTATTATTTCCTGTGAAGGAAGCGCTATGTATATTCCCATTATGGTCACAAATTGGACGATACTGTATTTCCATTATGTCTCCTATTATTTTCCCATGATATCTCATAGAATACTGTCATCCAAAACCACATCATTATTGAATGATTGAAAATGATGCCTCCGTTTTATGTCAAGATTGTCTTGACACTTAGACCCCCAAGATTTCAATAGCGCCTCACTTAAAAGATGACATTATTTTTGATTCAAATGAACTTTTATGGTGCAGAAGCCGCATGGTGCCTGTGCCTACAGTGTATGTATTTGTCAGTGTGTCTCTATCTGCATTTCTGTCTCTTGCTGGCCGCCAGCCTGTGTGATGATGTCAGCCTGTCTGTGATGTAAGAGAGACATTGTGATATCATCACATACTGTAGGCAGGATGGCAGGTGTAAAGCTTCTAAAAGAGAGAGGGAGGGAGAGAGGGAGAGGAGAGAGAGGGAGAAAGAGGGAGAGAGAGAGCAAACAGCTCCTCCCTCCCATGCAAATGACTGGAGGCAGAGGAGTAGAGGGACAGAAGCCTGTGCTGCTTGTAATGGGACAGGATTTGGGGTGCTGTTTCATGCTCTATCTCCCTCCCTCCCACTGTCTCAGGTGCAGAAAGTTTTCAAGGGAGAGAGGAAAGGAAGAGGAAAATGGAAGCTGAGGAGAGCTGGTCCTGTCCCTCTTGTTGGTAAAGAGGGGGCATCCAGAAAGAGGTAAGGAGATAGTTTTATTTTAATTCAAGAAGGAGTGCCTGGTGGCGAAGCTGGTGTGCTCTGTCACACTACAGACCCCTCCCTGTGTGTGTGCGTGCGTGCGTGCGTGCGTGCGTGCGTCTGCAGGGGGTATCTGTCCCATCCATAGATATCAGGGGTACTGCAGCTGCTGCTGTTCAAACTTTTGCTTTAGGCCCATTCCTTTGATGTTAATAAGCGTTTCTAGTACAATCTTTTTCGCTCTGTTCACCCACATCTTTACATTACCTCGTGTGTGTGTGTGTGTGTGTGTGTATGTGTATGTGTGTGTACGTGTGTATAGCATGTGTTTGAAACACTATACTGTATCTGCATAGAAAAAAAGCCTTCTTTTAGTAATGTACAGTTCAAATACTGTATGAACATGACCCCATCTCATCTCATCCCCCTGACTCTGGATACAAAACATTCATGTATTCGTTTGCAACTTTTCATACAATTTGCTTGCACCATTTCAGAGAAATTAAATATTTAAAATGGAAATAAATTGGTAACTGCAGTAACAAACAACACTGTACATGCTAATAGTACATCCATGTAAGCAGTACATACATGCTCAGGAGTTGTTTTTTTGGATCGGTATATACTTGTCATTATCCACTTCAACCATTTTAATTCCCCCCTTTTAAATTATTGTACTGGTTGATGTGTATGTATATATATCTATATATATATATATATATATATATATATATATATATATTTCAACCATTATCACCTACAGTACAGTAGCATACAGTGCTCCCACTGCAGCAAGGGATTCTGGGAAATGACATGCAATGTTTACTCGCTCATCCCACAACGTGGCGGTATCAAATATAGCGTTTTCCCAGTTATTATATCCCTGCAGGATGTAGGATAATCCCAGCCAAACCCACATACTTACTACATTCCCGTTATGTCACATGTATTATTTCCTGTGAAGGAAGCGCTATGTATATTCCCATTATGGTCACAAATTGGACGATACTGTATTTCCATTATGTCTCCTATTATTTTCCCATGATATCTCATAGAATACTGTCATCCAAAACCACATCATTATTGAATGATTGAAAATGATGCCTCCGTTTTATGTCAAGATTGTCTTGACACTTAGACCCCCAAGATTTCAATAGCGCCTCACTTAAAAGATGACATTATTTTTGATTCAAATGAACTTTTATGGTGCAGAAGCCGCATGGTGCCTGTGCCTACAGTGTATGTATTTGTCAGTGTGTCTCTATCTGCATTTCTGTCTCTTGCTGGCCGCCAGCCTGTGTGATGATGTCAGCCTGTCTGTGATGTAAGAGAGACATTGTGATATCATCACATACTGTAGGCAGGATGGCAGGTGTAAAGCTTCTAAAAGAGAGAGGGAGGGAGAGAGGGAGAGGAGAGAGAGGGAGAAAGAGGGAGAGAGAGAGCAAGCAGCTCCTCCCTCCCATGCAAATGACTGGAGGCAGAGGAGTAGAGGGACAGAAGCCTGTGCTGCTTGTAATGGGACAGGATTTGGGGTGCTGTTTCATGCTCTATCTCCCTCCCTCCCACTGTCTCAGGTGCAGAAAGTTTTCAAGGGAGAGAGGAAAGGAAGAGGAAAATGGAAGCTGAGGAGAGCTGGTCCTGTCCCTCTTGTTGGTAAAGAGGGGGCATCCAGAAAGAGGTAAGGAGATAGTTTTATTTTAATTCAAGAAGGAGTGCCTGGTAGCGAAGCTGGTGTGCTCTGTCACACTACAGACCCCTCCCTGTGTGTGTGCGTGCGTGCGTGCGTGCGTGCGTCTGCAGGGGGTATCTGTCCCATCCATAGATATCAGGGGTACTGCAGCTGCTGCTGTTCAAACTTTTGCTTTAGGCCCATTCCTTTGATGTTAATAAGCGTTTCTAGTACAATCTTTTTCGCTCTGTTCACCCACATCTTTACATTACCTCGTGTGTGTGTGTGTGTGTGTATGTGTATGTGTGTGTACGTGTGTATAGCATGTGTTTGAAACACTATACTGTATCTGCATAGAAAAAAAGCCTTCTTTTAGTAATGTACAGTTCAAATACTGTATGAACATGACCCCATCTCATCTCATCCCCCTGACTCTGGATACAAAACATTCATGTATTCGTTTGCAACTTTTCATACAATTTGCTTGCACCATTTCAGAGAAATTAAATATTTAAAATGGAAATAAATTGGTAACTGCAGTAACAAACAACACTGTACATGCTAATAGTACATCCATGTAAGCAGTACATACATGCTCAGGAGTTGTTTTTTTGGATCGGTATATACTTGTCATTATCCACTTCAACCATTTTAATTCCCCCCTTTTAAATTATTGTACTGGTTGATGTGTATGTATATATATCTATATATATATATATATATATATATATATATATATATATATATTTCAACCATTATCACCTACAGTACAGTAGCATACAGTGCTCCCACTGCAGCAAGGGATTCTGGGAAATGACATGCAATGTTTACTCGCTCATCCCACAACGTGGCGGTATCAAATATAGCGTTTTCCCAGTTATTATATCCCTGCAGGATGTAGGATAATCCCAGCCAAACCCACATACTTACTACATTCCCGTTATGTCACATGTATTATTTCCTGTGAAGGAAGCGCTATGTATATTCCCATTATGGTCACAAATTGGACGATACTGTATTTCCATTATGTCTCCTATTATTTTCCCATGATATCTCATAGAATACTGTCATCCAAAACCACATCATTATTGAATGATTGAAAATGATGCCTCCGTTTTATGTCAAGATTGTCTTGACACTTAGACCCCCAAGATTTCAATAGCGCCTCACTTAAAAGATGACATTATTTTTGATTCAAATGAACTTTTATGGTGCAGAAGCCGCATGGTGCCTGTGCCTACAGTGTATGTATTTGTCAGTGTGTCTCTATCTGCATTTCTGTCTCTTGCTGGCCGCCAGCCTGTGTGATGATGTCAGCCTGTCTGTGATGTAAGAGAGACATTGTGATATCATCACATACTGTAGGCAGGATGGCAGGTGTAAAGCTTCTAAAAGAGAGAGGGAGGGAGAGAGGGAGAGGAGAGAGAGGGAGAAAGAGGGAGAGAGAGAGCAAGCAGCTCCTCCCTCCCATGCAAATGACTGGAGGCAGAGGAGTAGAGGGACAGAAGCCTGTGCTGCTTGTAATGGGACAGGATTTGGGGTGCTGTTTCATGCTCTATCTCCCTCCCTCCCACTGTCTCAGGTGCAGAAAGTTTTCAAGGGAGAGAGGAAAGGAAGAGGAAAATGGAAGCTGAGGAGAGCTGGTCCTGTCCCTCTTGTTGGTAAAGAGGGGGCATCCAGAAAGAGGTAAGGAGATAGTTTTATTTTAATTCAAGAAGGAGTGCCTGGTGGCGAAGCTGGTGTGCTCTGTCACACTACAGACCCCTCCCTGTGTGTGTGCGTGCGTGCGTGCGTGCGTGCGTGCGTGCGTCTGCAGGGGGTATCTGTCCCATCCATAGATATCAGGGGTACTGCAGCTGCTGCTGTTCAAACTTTTGCTTTAGGCCCATTCCTTTGATGTTAATAAGCGTTTCTAGTACAATCTTTTTCGCTCTGTTCACCCACATCTTTACATTACCTCGTGTGTGTGTGTGTGTGTGTGTGTATGTGTATGTGTGTGTACGTGTGTATAGCATGTGTTTGAAACACTATACTGTATCTGCATAGAAAAAAAGCCTTCTTTTAGTAATGTACAGTTCAAATACTGTATGAACATGACCCCATCTCATCTCATCCCCCTGACTCTGGATACAAAACATTCATGTATTCGTTTGCAACTTTTCATACAATTTGCTTGCACCATTTCAGAGAAATTAAATATTTAAAATGGAAATAAATTGGTAACTGCAGTAACAAACAACACTGTACATGCTAATAGTACATCCATGTAAGCAGTACATACATGCTCAGGAGTTGTTTTTTTGGATCGGTATATACTTGTCATTATCCACTTCAACCATTTTAATTCCCCCCTTTTAAATTATTGTACTGGTTGATGTGTATGTATATATATCTATATATATATATATATATATATATATATATATATATTTCAACCATTATCACCTACAGTACAGTAGCATACAGTGCTCCCACTGCAGCAAGGGATTCTGGGAAATGACATGCAATGTTTACTCGCTCATCCCACAACGTGGCGGTATCAAATATAGCGTTTTCCCAGTTATTATATCCCTGCAGGATGTAGGATAATCCCAGCCAAACCCACATACTTACTACATTCCCGTTATGTCACATGTATTATTTCCTGTGAAGGAAGCGCTATGTATATTCCCATTATGGTCACAAATTGGACGATACTGTATTTCCATTATGTCTCCTATTATTTTCCCATGATATCTCATAGAATACTGTCATCCAAAACCACATCATTATTGAATGATTGAAAATGATGCCTCCGTTTTATGTCAAGATTGTCTTGACACTTAGACCCCCAAGATTTCAATAGCGCCTCACTTAAAAGATGACATTATTTTTGATTCAAATGAACTTTTATGGTGCAGAAGCCGCATGGTGCCTGTGCCTACAGTGTATGTATTTGTCAGTGTGTCTCTATCTGCATTTCTGTCTCTTGCTGGCCGCCAGCCTGTGTGATGATGTCAGCCTGTCTGTGATGTAAGAGAGACATTGTGATATCATCACATACTGTAGGCAGGATGGCAGGTGTAAAGCTTCTAAAAGAGAGAGGGAGGGAGAGAGGGAGAGGAGAGAGAGGGAGAAAGAGGGAGAGAGAGAGCAAACAGCTCCTCCCTCCCATGCAAATGACTGGAGGCAGAGGAGTAGAGGGACAGAAGCCTGTGCTGCTTGTAATGGGACAGGATTTGGGGTGCTGTTTCATGCTCTATCTCCCTCCCTCCCACTGTCTCAGGTGCAGAAAGTTTTCAAGGGAGAGAGGAAAGGAAGAGGAAAATGGAAGCTGAGGAGAGCTGGTCCTGTCCCTCTTGTTGGTAAAGAGGGGGCATCCAGAAAGAGGTAAGGAGATAGTTTTATTTTAATTCAAGAAGGAGTGCCTGGTGGCGAAGCTGGTGTGCTCTGTCACACTACAGACCCCTCCCTGTGTGTGTGCGTGCGTGCGTGCGTGCGTGCGTGCGTCTGCAGGGGGTATCTGTCCCATCCATAGATATCAGGGGTACTGCAGCTGCTGCTGTTCAAACTTTTGCTTTAGGCCCATTCCTTTGATGTTAATAAGCGTTTCTAGTACAATCTTTTTCGCTCTGTTCACCCACATCTTTACATTACCTCGTGTGTGTGTGTGTGTGTGTGTGTATGTGTATGTGTGTGTACGTGTGTATAGCATGTGTTTGAAACACTATACTGTATCTGCATAGAAAAAAAGCCTTCTTTTAGTAATGTACAGTTCAAATACTGTATGAACATGACCCCATCTCATCTCATCCCCCTGACTCTGGATACAAAACATTCATGTATTCGTTTGCAACTTTTCATACAATTTGCTTGCACCATTTCAGAGAAATTAAATATTTAAAATGGAAATAAATTGGTAACTGCAGTAACAAACAACACTGTACATGCTAATAGTACATCCATGTAAGCAGTACATACATGCTCAGGAGTTGTTTTTTTGGATCGGTATATACTTGTCATTATCCACTTCAACCATTTTAATTCCCCCCTTTTAAATTATTGTACTGGTTGATGTGTATGTATATATATCTATATATATATATATATATATATATATATATATATATTTCAACCATTATCACCTACAGTACAGTAGCATACAGTGCTCCCACTGCAGCAAGGGATTCTGGGAAATGACATGCAATGTTTACTCGCTCATCCCACAACGTGGCGGTATCAAATATAGCGTTTTCCCAGTTATTATATCCCTGCAGGATGTAGGATAATCCCAGCCAAACCCACATACTTACTACATTCCCGTTATGTCACATGTATTATTTCCTGTGAAGGAAGCGCTATGTATATTCCCATTATGGTCACAAATTGGACGATACTGTATTTCCATTATGTCTCCTATTATTTTCCCATGATATCTCATAGAATACTGTCATCCAAAACCACATCATTATTGAATGATTGAAAATGATGCCTCCGTTTTATGTCAAGATTGTCTTGACACTTAGACCCCCAAGATTTCAATAGCGCCTCACTTAAAAGATGACATTATTTTTGATTCAAATGAACTTTTATGGTGCAGAAGCCGCATGGTGCCTGTGCCTACAGTGTATGTATTTGTCAGTGTGTCTCTATCTGCATTTCTGTCTCTTGCTGGCCGCCAGCCTGTGTGATGATGTCAGCCTGTCTGTGATGTAAGAGAGACATTGTGATATCATCACATACTGTAGGCAGGATGGCAGGTGTAAAGCTTCTAAAAGAGAGAGGGAGGGAGAGAGGGAGAGGAGAGAGAGGGAGAAAGAGGGAGAGAGAGAGCAAACAGCTCCTCCCTCCCATGCAAATGACTGGAGGCAGAGGAGTAGAGGGACAGAAGCCTGTGCTGCTTGTAATGGGACAGGATTTGGGGTGCTGTTTCATGCTCTATCTCCCTCCCTCCCACTGTCTCAGGTGCAGAAAGTTTTCAAGGGAGAGAGGAAAGGAAGAGGAAAATGGAAGCTGAGGAGAGCTGGTCCTGTCCCTCTTGTTGGTAAAGAGGGGGCATCCAGAAAGAGGTAAGGAGATAGTTTTATTTTAATTCAAGAAGGAGTGCCTGGTGGCGAAGCTGGTGTGCTCTGTCACACTACAGACCCCTCCCTGTGTGTGTGCGTGCGTGCGTGCGTGCGTGCGTCTGCAGGGGGTATCTGTCCCATCCATAGATATCAGGGGTACTGCAGCTGCTGCTGTTCAAACTTTTGCTTTAGGCCCATTCCTTTGATGTTAATAAGCGTTTCTAGTACAATCTTTTTCGCTCTGTTCACCCACATCTTTACATTACCTCGTGTGTGTGTGTGTGTGTGTATGTGTATGTGTGTGTACGTGTGTATAGCATGTGTTTGAAACACTATACTGTATCTGCATAGAAAAAAAGCCTTCTTTTAGTAATGTACAGTTCAAATACTGTATGAACATGACCCCATCTCATCTCATCCCCCTGACTCTGGATACAAAACATTCATGTATTCGTTTGCAACTTTTCATACAATTTGCTTGCACCATTTCAGAGAAATTAAATATTTAAAATGGAAATAAATTGGTAACTGCAGTAACAAACAACACTGTACATGCTAATAGTACATCCATGTAAGCAGTACATACATGCTCAGGAGTTGTTTTTTTGGATCGGTATATACTTGTCATTATCCACTTCAACCATTTTAATTCCCCCCTTTTAAATTATTGTACTGGTTGATGTGTATGTATATATATCTATATATATATATATATATATATATATATATATATATATATTTCAACCATTATCACCTACAGTACAGTAGCATACAGTGCTCCCACTGCAGCAAGGGATTCTGGGAAATGACATGCAATGTTTACTCGCTCATCCCACAACGTGGCGGTATCAAATATAGCGTTTTCCCAGTTATTATATCCCTGCAGGATGTAGGATAATCCCAGCCAAACCCACATACTTACTACATTCCCGTTATGTCACATGTATTATTTCCTGTGAAGGAAGCGCTATGTATATTCCCATTATGGTCACAAATTGGACGATACTGTATTTCCATTATGTCTCCTATTATTTTCCCATGATATCTCATAGAATACTGTCATCCAAAACCACATCATTATTGAATGATTGAAAATGATGCCTCCGTTTTATGTCAAGATTGTCTTGACACTTAGACCCCCAAGATTTCAATAGCGCCTCACTTAAAAGATGACATTATTTTTGATTCAAATGAACTTTTATGGTGCAGAAGCCGCATGGTGCCTGTGCCTACAGTGTATGTATTTGTCAGTGTGTCTCTATCTGCATTTCTGTCTCTTGCTGGCCGCCAGCCTGTGTGATGATGTCAGCCTGTCTGTGATGTAAGAGAGACATTGTGATATCATCACATACTGTAGGCAGGATGGCAGGTGTAAAGCTTCTAAAAGAGAGAGGGAGGGAGAGAGGGAGAGGAGAGAGAGGGAGAAAGAGGGAGAGAGAGAGCAAGCAGCTCCTCCCTCCCATGCAAATGACTGGAGGCAGAGGAGTAGAGGGACAGAAGCCTGTGCTGCTTGTAATGGGACAGGATTTGGGGTGCTGTTTCATGCTCTATCTCCCTCCCTCCCACTGTCTCAGGTGCAGAAAGTTTTCAAGGGAGAGAGGAAAGGAAGAGGAAAATGGAAGCTGAGGAGAGCTGGTCCTGTCCCTCTTGTTGGTAAAGAGGGGGCATCCAGAAAGAGGTAAGGAGATAGTTTTATTTTAATTCAAGAAGGAGTGCCTGGTAGCGAAGCTGGTGTGCTCTGTCACACTACAGACCCCTCCCTGTGTGTGTGCGTGCGTGCGTGCGTGCGTGCGTGCGTCTGCAGGGGGTATCTGTCCCATCCATAGATATCAGGGGTACTGCAGCTGCTGCTGTTCAAACTTTTGCTTTAGGCCCATTCCTTTGATGTTAATAAGCGTTTCTAGTACAATCTTTTTCGCTCTGTTCACCCACATCTTTACATTACCTCGTGTGTGTGTGTGTGTGTGTGTGTATGTGTATGTGTGTGTACGTGTGTATAGCATGTGTTTGAAACACTATACTGTATCTGCATAGAAAAAAAGCCTTCTTTTAGTAATGTACAGTTCAAATACTGTATGAACATGACCCCATCTCATCTCATCCCCCTGACTCTGGATACAAAACATTCATGTATTCGTTTGCAACTTTTCATACAATTTGCTTGCACCATTTCAGAGAAATTAAATATTTAAAATGGAAATAAATTGGTAACTGCAGTAACAAACAACACTGTACATGCTAATAGTACATCCATGTAAGCAGTACATACATGCTCAGGAGTTGTTTTTTTGGATCGGTATATACTTGTCATTATCCACTTCAACCATTTTAATTCCCCCCTTTTAAATTATTGTACTGGTTGATGTGTATGTATATATATCTATATATATATATATATATATATATATATATATATATTTCAACCATTATCACCTACAGTACAGTAGCATACAGTGCTCCCACTGCAGCAAGGGATTCTGGGAAATGACATGCAATGTTTACTCGCTCATCCCACAACGTGGCGGTATCAAATATAGCGTTTTCCCAGTTATTATATCCCTGCAGGATGTAGGATAATCCCAGCCAAACCCACATACTTACTACATTCCCGTTATGTCACATGTATTATTTCCTGTGAAGGAAGCGCTATGTATATTCCCATTATGGTCACAAATTGGACGATACTGTATTTCCATTATGTCTCCTATTATTTTCCCATGATATCTCATAGAATACTGTCATCCAAAACCACATCATTATTGAATGATTGAAAATGATGCCTCCGTTTTATGTCAAGATTGTCTTGACACTTAGACCCCCAAGATTTCAATAGCGCCTCACTTAAAAGATGACATTATTTTTGATTCAAATGAACTTTTATGGTGCAGAAGCCGCATGGTGCCTGTGCCTACAGTGTATGTATTTGTCAGTGTGTCTCTATCTGCATTTCTGTCTCTTGCTGGCCGCCAGCCTGTGTGATGATGTCAGCCTGTCTGTGATGTAAGAGAGACATTGTGATATCATCACATACTGTAGGCAGGATGGCAGGTGTAAAGCTTCTAAAAGAGAGAGGGAGGGAGAGAGGGAGAGGAGAGAGAGGGAGAAAGAGGGAGAGAGAGAGCAAACAGCTCCTCCCTCCCATGCAAATGACTGGAGGCAGAGGAGTAGAGGGACAGAAGCCTGTGCTGCTTGTAATGGGACAGGATTTGGGGTGCTGTTTCATGCTCTATCTCCCTCCCTCCCACTGTCTCAGGTGCAGAAAGTTTTCAAGGGAGAGAGGAAAGGAAGAGGAAAATGGAAGCTGAGGAGAGCTGGTCCTGTCCCTCTTGTTGGTAAAGAGGGGGCATCCAGAAAGAGGTAAGGAGATAGTTTTATTTTAATTCAAGAAGGAGTGCCTGGTGGCGAAGCTGGTGTGCTCTGTCACACTACAGACCCCTCCCTGTGTGTGTGCGTGCGTGCGTGCGTGCGTGCGTGCGTCTGCAGGGGGTATCTGTCCCATCCATAGATATCAGGGGTACTGCAGCTGCTGCTGTTCAAACTTTTGCTTTAGGCCCATTCCTTTGATGTTAATAAGCGTTTCTAGTACAATCTTTTTCGCTCTGTTCACCCACATCTTTACATTACCTCGTGTGTGTGTGTGTGTGTGTGTGTATGTGTATGTGTGTGTACGTGTGTATAGCATGTGTTTGAAACACTATACTGTATCTGCATAGAAAAAAAGCCTTCTTTTAGTAATGTACAGTTCAAATACTGTATGAACATGACCCCATCTCATCTCATCCCCCTGACTCTGGATACAAAACATTCATGTATTCGTTTGCAACTTTTCATACAATTTGCTTGCACCATTTCAGAGAAATTAAATATTTAAAATGGAAATAAATTGGTAACTGCAGTAACAAACAACACTGTACATGCTAATAGTACATCCATGTAAGCAGTACATACATGCTCAGGAGTTGTTTTTTTGGATCGGTATATACTTGTCATTATCCACTTCAACCATTTTAATTCCCCCCTTTTAAATTATTGTACTGGTTGATGTGTATGTATATATATCTATATATATATATATATATATATATATATATATATATATTTCAACCATTATCACCTACAGTACAGTAGCATACAGTGCTCCCACTGCAGCAAGGGATTCTGGGAAATGACATGCAATGTTTACTCGCTCATCCCACAACGTGGCGGTATCAAATATAGCGTTTTCCCAGTTATTATATCCCTGCAGGATGTAGGATAATCCCAGCCAAACCCACATACTTACTACATTCCCGTTATGTCACATGTATTATTTCCTGTGAAGGAAGCGCTATGTATATTCCCATTATGGTCACAAATTGGACGATACTGTATTTCCATTATGTCTCCTATTATTTTCCCATGATATCTCATAGAATACTGTCATCCAAAACCACATCATTATTGAATGATTGAAAATGATGCCTCCGTTTTATGTCAAGATTGTCTTGACACTTAGACCCCCAAGATTTCAATAGCGCCTCACTTAAAAGATGACATTATTTTTGATTCAAATGAACTTTTATGGTGCAGAAGCCGCATGGTGCCTGTGCCTACAGTGTATGTATTTGTCAGTGTGTCTCTATCTGCATTTCTGTCTCTTGCTGGCCGCCAGCCTGTGTGATGATGTCAGCCTGTCTGTGATGTAAGAGAGACATTGTGATATCATCACATACTGTAGGCAGGATGGCAGGTGTAAAGCTTCTAAAAGAGAGAGGGAGGGAGAGAGGGAGAGGAGAGAGAGGGAGAAAGAGGGAGAGAGAGAGCAAGCAGCTCCTCCCTCCCATGCAAATGACTGGAGGCAGAGGAGTAGAGGGACAGAAGCCTGTGCTGCTTGTAATGGGACAGGATTTGGGGTGCTGTTTCATGCTCTATCTCCCTCCCTCCCACTGTCTCAGGTGCAGAAAGTTTTCAAGGGAGAGAGGAAAGGAAGAGGAAAATGGAAGCTGAGGAGAGCTGGTCCTGTCCCTCTTGTTGGTAAAGAGGGGGCATCCAGAAAGAGGTAAGGAGATAGTTTTATTTTAATTCAAGAAGGAGTGCCTGGTAGCGAAGCTGGTGTGCTCTGTCACACTACAGACCCCTCCCTGTGTGTGTGCGTGCGTGCGTGCGTGCGTGCGTGCGTGCGTCTGCAGGGGGTATCTGTCCCATCCATAGATATCAGGGGTACTGCAGCTGCTGCTGTTCAAACTTTTGCTTTAGGCCCATTCCTTTGATGTTAATAAGCGTTTCTAGTACAATCTTTTTCGCTCTGTTCACCCACATCTTTACATTACCTCGTGTGTGTGTGTGTGTGTGTGTGTATGTGTATGTGTGTGTACGTGTGTATAGCATGTGTTTGAAACACTATACTGTATCTGCATAGAAAAAAAGCCTTCTTTTAGTAATGTACAGTTCAAATACTGTATGAACATGACCCCATCTCATCTCATCCCCCTGACTCTGGATACAAAACATTCATGTATTCGTTTGCAACTTTTCATACAATTTGCTTGCACCATTTCAGAGAAATTAAATATTTAAAATGGAAATAAATTGGTAACTGCAGTAACAAACAACACTGTACATGCTAATAGTACATCCATGTAAGCAGTACATACATGCTCAGGAGTTGTTTTTTTGGATCGGTATATACTTGTCATTATCCACTTCAACCATTTTAATTCCCCCCTTTTAAATTATTGTACTGGTTGATGTGTATGTATATATATCTATATATATATATATATATATATATATATATATATATATATTTCAACCATTATCACCTACAGTACAGTAGCATACAGTGCTCCCACTGCAGCAAGGGATTCTGGGAAATGACATGCAATGTTTACTCGCTCATCCCACAACGTGGCGGTATCAAATATAGCGTTTTCCCAGTTATTATATCCCTGCAGGATGTAGGATAATCCCAGCCAAACCCACATACTTACTACATTCCCGTTATGTCACATGTATTATTTCCTGTGAAGGAAGCGCTATGTATATTCCCATTATGGTCACAAATTGGACGATACTGTATTTCCATTATGTCTCCTATTATTTTCCCATGATATCTCATAGAATACTGTCATCCAAAACCACATCATTATTGAATGATTGAAAATGATGCCTCCGTTTTATGTCAAGATTGTCTTGACACTTAGACCCCCAAGATTTCAATAGCGCCTCACTTAAAAGATGACATTATTTTTGATTCAAATGAACTTTTATGGTGCAGAAGCCGCATGGTGCCTGTGCCTACAGTGTATGTATTTGTCAGTGTGTCTCTATCTGCATTTCTGTCTCTTGCTGGCCGCCAGCCTGTGTGATGATGTCAGCCTGTCTGTGATGTAAGAGAGACATTGTGATATCATCACATACTGTAGGCAGGATGGCAGGTGTAAAGCTTCTAAAAGAGAGAGGGAGGGAGAGAGGGAGAGGAGAGAGAGGGAGAAAGAGGGAGAGAGAGAGCAAGCAGCTCCTCCCTCCCATGCAAATGACTGGAGGCAGAGGAGTAGAGGGACAGAAGCCTGTGCTGCTTGTAATGGGACAGGATTTGGGGTGCTGTTTCATGCTCTATCTCCCTCCCTCCCACTGTCTCAGGTGCAGAAAGTTTTCAAGGGAGAGAGGAAAGGAAGAGGAAAATGGAAGCTGAGGAGAGCTGGTCCTGTCCCTCTTGTTGGTAAAGAGGGGGCATCCAGAAAGAGGTAAGGAGATAGTTTTATTTTAATTCAAGAAGGAGTGCCTGGTAGCGAAGCTGGTGTGCTCTGTCACACTACAGACCCCTCCCTGTGTGTGTGCGTGCGTGCGTGCGTGCGTGCGTCTGCAGGGGGTATCTGTCCCATCCATAGATATCAGGGGTACTGCAGCTGCTGCTGTTCAAACTTTTGCTTTAGGCCCATTCCTTTGATGTTAATAAGCGTTTCTAGTACAATCTTTTTCGCTCTGTTCACCCACATCTTTACATTACCTCGTGTGTGTGTATGTGTGTGTACGTGTGTATAGCATGTGTTTGAAACACTATACTGTATCTGCATAGAAAAAAAGCCTTCTTTTAGTAATGTACAGTTCAAATACTGTATGAACATGACCCCATCTCATCTCATCCCCCTGACTCTGGATACAAAACATTCATGTATTCGTTTGCAACTTTTCATACAATTTGCTTGCACCATTTCAGAGAAATTAAATATTTAAAATGGAAATAAATTGGTAACTGCAGTAACAAACAACACTGTACATGCTAATAGTACATCCATGTAAGCAGTACATACATGCTCAGGAGTTGTTTTTTTGGATCGGTATATACTTGTCATTATCCACTTCAACCATTTTAATTCCCCCCTTTTAAATTATTGTACTGGTTGATGTGTATGTATATATATCTATATATATATATATATATATATATATATATATATATATATTTCAACCATTATCACCTACAGTACAGTAGCATACAGTGCTCCCACTGCAGCAAGGGATTCTGGGAAATGACATGCAATGTTTACTCGCTCATCCCACAACGTGGCGGTATCAAATATAGCGTTTTCCCAGTTATTATATCCCTGCAGGATGTAGGATAATCCCAGCCAAACCCACATACTTACTACATTCCCGTTATGTCACATGTATTATTTCCTGTGAAGGAAGCGCTATGTATATTCCCATTATGGTCACAAATTGGACGATACTGTATTTCCATTATGTCTCCTATTATTTTCCCATGATATCTCATAGAATACTGTCATCCAAAACCACATCATTATTGAATGATTGAAAATGATGCCTCCGTTTTATGTCAAGATTGTCTTGACACTTAGACCCCCAAGATTTCAATAGCGCCTCACTTAAAAGATGACATTATTTTTGATTCAAATGAACTTTTATGGTGCAGAAGCCGCATGGTGCCTGTGCCTACAGTGTATGTATTTGTCAGTGTGTCTCTATCTGCATTTCTGTCTCTTGCTGGCCGCCAGCCTGTGTGATGATGTCAGCCTGTCTGTGATGTAAGAGAGACATTGTGATATCATCACATACTGTAGGCAGGATGGCAGGTGTAAAGCTTCTAAAAGAGAGAGGGAGGGAGAGAGGGAGAGGAGAGAGAGGGAGAAAGAGGGAGAGAGAGAGCAAGCAGCTCCTCCCTCCCATGCAAATGACTGGAGGCAGAGGAGTAGAGGGACAGAAGCCTGTGCTGCTTGTAATGGGACAGGATTTGGGGTGCTGTTTCATGCTCTATCTCCCTCCCTCCCACTGTCTCAGGTGCAGAAAGTTTTCAAGGGAGAGAGGAAAGGAAGAGGAAAATGGAAGCTGAGGAGAGCTGGTCCTGTCCCTCTTGTTGGTAAAGAGGGGGCATCCAGAAAGAGGTAAGGAGATAGTTTTATTTTAATTCAAGAAGGAGTGCCTGGTAGCGAAGCTGGTGTGCTCTGTCACACTACAGACCCCTCCCTGTGTGTGTGCGTGCGTGCGTGCGTGCGTGCGTGCGTGCGTCTGCAGGGGGTATCTGTCCCATCCATAGATATCAGGGGTACTGCAGCTGCTGCTGTTCAAACTTTTGCTTTAGGCCCATTCCTTTGATGTTAATAAGCGTTTCTAGTACAATCTTTTTCGCTCTGTTCACCCACATCTTTACATTACCTCGTGTGTGTGTGTGTGTGTGTGTGTATGTGTATGTGTGTGTACGTGTGTATAGCATGTGTTTGAAACACTATACTGTATCTGCATAGAAAAAAAGCCTTCTTTTAGTAATGTACAGTTCAAATACTGTATGAACATGACCCCATCTCATCTCATCCCCCTGACTCTGGATACAAAACATTCATGTATTCGTTTGCAACTTTTCATACAATTTGCTTGCACCATTTCAGAGAAATTAAATATTTAAAATGGAAATAAATTGGTAACTGCAGTAACAAACAACACTGTACATGCTAATAGTACATCCATGTAAGCAGTACATACATGCTCAGGAGTTGTTTTTTTGGATCGGTATATACTTGTCATTATCCACTTCAACCATTTTAATTCCCCCCTTTTAAATTATTGTACTGGTTGATGTGTATGTATATATATCTATATATATATATATATATATATATATATATATTTCAACCATTATCACCTACAGTACAGTAGCATACAGTGCTCCCACTGCAGCAAGGGATTCTGGGAAATGACATGCAATGTTTACTCGCTCATCCCACAACGTGGCGGTATCAAATATAGCGTTTTCCCAGTTATTATATCCCTGCAGGATGTAGGATAATCCCAGCCAAACCCACATACTTACTACATTCCCGTTATGTCACATGTATTATTTCCTGTGAAGGAAGCGCTATGTATATTCCCATTATGGTCACAAATTGGACGATACTGTATTTCCATTATGTCTCCTATTATTTTCCCATGATATCTCATAGAATACTGTCATCCAAAACCACATCATTATTGAATGATTGAAAATGATGCCTCCGTTTTATGTCAAGATTGTCTTGACACTTAGACCCCCAAGATTTCAATAGCGCCTCACTTAAAAGATGACATTATTTTTGATTCAAATGAACTTTTATGGTGCAGAAGCCGCATGGTGCCTGTGCCTACAGTGTATGTATTTGTCAGTGTGTCTCTATCTGCATTTCTGTCTCTTGCTGGCCGCCAGCCTGTGTGATGATGTCAGCCTGTCTGTGATGTAAGAGAGACATTGTGATATCATCACATACTGTAGGCAGGATGGCAGGTGTAAAGCTTCTAAAAGAGAGAGGGAGGGAGAGAGGGAGAGGAGAGAGAGGGAGAAAGAGGGAGAGAGAGAGCAAGCAGCTCCTCCCTCCCATGCAAATGACTGGAGGCAGAGGAGTAGAGGGACAGAAGCCTGTGCTGCTTGTAATGGGACAGGATTTGGGGTGCTGTTTCATGCTCTATCTCCCTCCCTCCCACTGTCTCAGGTGCAGAAAGTTTTCAAGGGAGAGAGGAAAGGAAGAGGAAAATGGAAGCTGAGGAGAGCTGGTCCTGTCCCTCTTGTTGGTAAAGAGGGGGCATCCAGAAAGAGGTAAGGAGATAGTTTTATTTTAATTCAAGAAGGAGTGCCTGGTAGCGAAGCTGGTGTGCTCTGTCACACTACAGACCCCTCCCTGTGTGTGTGCGTGCGTGCGTGCGTGCGTGCGTGCGTGCGTCTGCAGGGGGTATCTGTCCCATCCATAGATATCAGGGGTACTGCAGCTGCTGCTGTTCAAACTTTTGCTTTAGGCCCATTCCTTTGATGTTAATAAGCGTTTCTAGTACAATCTTTTTCGCTCTGTTCACCCACATCTTTACATTACCTCGTGTGTGTGTGTGTGTGTGTGTGTATGTGTATGTGTGTGTACGTGTGTATAGCATGTGTTTGAAACACTATACTGTATCTGCATAGAAAAAAAGCCTTCTTTTAGTAATGTACAGTTCAAATACTGTATGAACATGACCCCATCTCATCTCATCCCCCTGACTCTGGATACAAAACATTCATGTATTCGTTTGCAACTTTTCATACAATTTGCTTGCACCATTTCAGAGAAATTAAATATTTAAAATGGAAATAAATTGGTAACTGCAGTAACAAACAACACTGTACATGCTAATAGTACATCCATGTAAGCAGTACATACATGCTCAGGAGTTGTTTTTTTGGATCGGTATATACTTGTCATTATCCACTTCAACCATTTTAATTCCCCCCTTTTAAATTATTGTACTGGTTGATGTGTATGTATATATATCTATATATATATATATATATATATATATATATATATATATATATTTCAACCATTATCACCTACAGTACAGTAGCATACAGTGCTCCCACTGCAGCAAGGGATTCTGGGAAATGACATGCAATGTTTACTCGCTCATCCCACAACGTGGCGGTATCAAATATAGCGTTTTCCCAGTTATTATATCCCTGCAGGATGTAGGATAATCCCAGCCAAACCCACATACTTACTACATTCCCGTTATGTCACATGTATTATTTCCTGTGAAGGAAGCGCTATGTATATTCCCATTATGGTCACAAATTGGACGATACTGTATTTCCATTATGTCTCCTATTATTTTCCCATGATATCTCATAGAATACTGTCATCCAAAACCACATCATTATTGAATGATTGAAAATGATGCCTCCGTTTTATGTCAAGATTGTCTTGACACTTAGACCCCCAAGATTTCAATAGCGCCTCACTTAAAAGATGACATTATTTTTGATTCAAATGAACTTTTATGGTGCAGAAGCCGCATGGTGCCTGTGCCTACAGTGTATGTATTTGTCAGTGTGTCTCTATCTGCATTTCTGTCTCTTGCTGGCCGCCAGCCTGTGTGATGATGTCAGCCTGTCTGTGATGTAAGAGAGACATTGTGATATCATCACATACTGTAGGCAGGATGGCAGGTGTAAAGCTTCTAAAAGAGAGAGGGAGGGAGAGAGGGAGAGGAGAGAGAGGGAGAAAGAGGGAGAGAGAGAGCAAACAGCTCCTCCCTCCCATGCAAATGACTGGAGGCAGAGGAGTAGAGGGACAGAAGCCTGTGCTGCTTGTAATGGGACAGGATTTGGGGTGCTGTTTCATGCTCTATCTCCCTCCCTCCCACTGTCTCAGGTGCAGAAAGTTTTCAAGGGAGAGAGGAAAGGAAGAGGAAAATGGAAGCTGAGGAGAGCTGGTCCTGTCCCTCTTGTTGGTAAAGAGGGGGCATCCAGAAAGAGGTAAGGAGATAGTTTTATTTTAATTCAAGAAGGAGTGCCTGGTGGCGAAGCTGGTGTGCTCTGTCACACTACAGACCCCTCCCTGTGTGTGTGCGTGCGTGCGTGCGTGCGTGCGTGCGTCTGCAGGGGGTATCTGTCCCATCCATAGATATCAGGGGTACTGCAGCTGCTGCTGTTCAAACTTTTGCTTTAGGCCCATTCCTTTGATGTTAATAAGCGTTTCTAGTACAATCTTTTTCGCTCTGTTCACCCACATCTTTACATTACCTCGTGTGTGTGTGTGTGTGTGTGTGTATGTGTATGTGTGTGTACGTGTGTATAGCATGTGTTTGAAACACTATACTGTATCTGCATAGAAAAAAAGCCTTCTTTTAGTAATGTACAGTTCAAATACTGTATGAACATGACCCCATCTCATCTCATCCCCCTGACTCTGGATACAAAACATTCATGTATTCGTTTGCAACTTTTCATACAATTTGCTTGCACCATTTCAGAGAAATTAAATATTTAAAATGGAAATAAATTGGTAACTGCAGTAACAAACAACACTGTACATGCTAATAGTACATCCATGTAAGCAGTACATACATGCTCAGGAGTTGTTTTTTTGGATCGGTATATACTTGTCATTATCCACTTCAACCATTTTAATTCCCCCCTTTTAAATTATTGTACTGGTTGATGTGTATGTATATATATCTATATATATATATATATATATATATATATATATATATATATATATATATATTTCAACCATTATCACCTACAGTACAGTAGCATACAGTGCTCCCACTGCAGCAAGGGATTCTGGGAAATGACATGCAATGTTTACTCGCTCATCCCACAACGTGGCGGTATCAAATATAGCGTTTTCCCAGTTATTATATCCCTGCAGGATGTAGGATAATCCCAGCCAAACCCACATACTTACTACATTCCCGTTATGTCACATGTATTATTTCCTGTGAAGGAAGCGCTATGTATATTCCCATTATGGTCACAAATTGGACGATACTGTATTTCCATTATGTCTCCTATTATTTTCCCATGATATCTCATAGAATACTGTCATCCAAAACCACATCATTATTGAATGATTGAAAATGATGCCTCCGTTTTATGTCAAGATTGTCTTGACACTTAGACCCCCAAGATTTCAATAGCGCCTCACTTAAAAGATGACATTATTTTTGATTCAAATGAACTTTTATGGTGCAGAAGCCGCATGGTGCCTGTGCCTACAGTGTATGTATTTGTCAGTGTGTCTCTATCTGCATTTCTGTCTCTTGCTGGCCGCCAGCCTGTGTGATGATGTCAGCCTGTCTGTGATGTAAGAGAGACATTGTGATATCATCACATACTGTAGGCAGGATGGCAGGTGTAAAGCTTCTAAAAGAGAGAGGGAGGGAGAGAGGGAGAGGAGAGAGAGGGAGAAAGAGGGAGAGAGAGAGCAAGCAGCTCCTCCCTCCCATGCAAATGACTGGAGGCAGAGGAGTAGAGGGACAGAAGCCTGTGCTGCTTGTAATGGGACAGGATTTGGGGTGCTGTTTCATGCTCTATCTCCCTCCCTCCCACTGTCTCAGGTGCAGAAAGTTTTCAAGGGAGAGAGGAAAGGAAGAGGAAAATGGAAGCTGAGGAGAGCTGGTCCTGTCCCTCTTGTTGGTAAAGAGGGGGCATCCAGAAAGAGGTAAGGAGATAGTTTTATTTTAATTCAAGAAGGAGTGCCTGGTAGCGAAGCTGGTGTGCTCTGTCACACTACAGACCCCTCCCTGTGTGTGTGCGTGCGTGCGTGCGTGCGTGCGTGCGTGCGTCTGCAGGGGGTATCTGTCCCATCCATAGATATCAGGGGTACTGCAGCTGCTGCTGTTCAAACTTTTGCTTTAGGCCCATTCCTTTGATGTTAATAAGCGTTTCTAGTACAATCTTTTTCGCTCTGTTCACCCACATCTTTACATTACCTCGTGTGTGTGTGTGTGTGTGTGTGTATGTGTATGTGTGTGTACGTGTGTATAGCATGTGTTTGAAACACTATACTGTATCTGCATAGAAAAAAAGCCTTCTTTTAGTAATGTACAGTTCAAATACTGTATGAACATGACCCCATCTCATCTCATCCCCCTGACTCTGGATACAAAACATTCATGTATTCGTTTGCAACTTTTCATACAATTTGCTTGCACCATTTCAGAGAAATTAAATATTTAAAATGGAAATAAATTGGTAACTGCAGTAACAAACAACACTGTACATGCTAATAGTACATCCATGTAAGCAGTACATACATGCTCAGGAGTTGTTTTTTTGGATCGGTATATACTTGTCATTATCCACTTCAACCATTTTAATTCCCCCCTTTTAAATTATTGTACTGGTTGATGTGTATGTATATATATCTATATATATATATATATATATATATATATATTTCAACCATTATCACCTACAGTACAGTAGCATACAGTGCTCCCACTGCAGCAAGGGATTCTGGGAAATGACATGCAATGTTTACTCGCTCATCCCACAACGTGGCGGTATCAAATATAGCGTTTTCCCAGTTATTATATCCCTGCAGGATGTAGGATAATCCCAGCCAAACCCACATACTTACTACATTCCCGTTATGTCACATGTATTATTTCCTGTGAAGGAAGCGCTATGTATATTCCCATTATGGTCACAAATTGGACGATACTGTATTTCCATTATGTCTCCTATTATTTTCCCATGATATCTCATAGAATACTGTCATCCAAAACCACATCATTATTGAATGATTGAAAATGATGCCTCCGTTTTATGTCAAGATTGTCTTGACACTTAGACCCCCAAGATTTCAATAGCGCCTCACTTAAAAGATGACATTATTTTTGATTCAAATGAACTTTTATGGTGCAGAAGCCGCATGGTGCCTGTGCCTACAGTGTATGTATTTGTCAGTGTGTCTCTATCTGCATTTCTGTCTCTTGCTGGCCGCCAGCCTGTGTGATGATGTCAGCCTGTCTGTGATGTAAGAGAGACATTGTGATATCATCACATACTGTAGGCAGGATGGCAGGTGTAAAGCTTCTAAAAGAGAGAGGGAGGGAGAGAGGGAGAGGAGAGAGAGGGAGAAAGAGGGAGAGAGAGAGCAAGCAGCTCCTCCCTCCCATGCAAATGACTGGAGGCAGAGGAGTAGAGGGACAGAAGCCTGTGCTGCTTGTAATGGGACAGGATTTGGGGTGCTGTTTCATGCTCTATCTCCCTCCCTCCCACTGTCTCAGGTGCAGAAAGTTTTCAAGGGAGAGAGGAAAGGAAGAGGAAAATGGAAGCTGAGGAGAGCTGGTCCTGTCCCTCTTGTTGGTAAAGAGGGGGCATCCAGAAAGAGGTAAGGAGATAGTTTTATTTTAATTCAAGAAGGAGTGCCTGGTAGCGAAGCTGGTGTGCTCTGTCACACTACAGACCCCTCCCTGTGTGTGTGCGTGCGTGCGTGCGTGCGTGCGTGCGTCTGCAGGGGGTATCTGTCCCATCCATAGATATCAGGGGTACTGCAGCTGCTGCTGTTCAAACTTTTGCTTTAGGCCCATTCCTTTGATGTTAATAAGCGTTTCTAGTACAATCTTTTTCGCTCTGTTCACCCACATCTTTACATTACCTCGTGTGTGTGTGTGTGTGTGTGTGTGTATGTGTATGTGTGTGTACGTGTGTATAGCATGTGTTTGAAACACTATACTGTATCTGCATAGAAAAAAAGCCTTCTTTTAGTAATGTACAGTTCAAATACTGTATGAACATGACCCCATCTCATCTCATCCCCCTGACTCTGGATACAAAACATTCATGTATTCGTTTGCAACTTTTCATACAATTTGCTTGCACCATTTCAGAGAAATTAAATATTTAAAATGGAAATAAATTGGTAACTGCAGTAACAAACAACACTGTACATGCTAATAGTACATCCATGTAAGCAGTACATACATGCTCAGGAGTTGTTTTTTTGGATCGGTATATACTTGTCATTATCCACTTCAACCATTTTAATTCCCCCCTTTTAAATTATTGTACTGGTTGATGTGTATGTATATATATCTATATATATATATATATATATATATATATATATATATATTTCAACCATTATCACCTACAGTACAGTAGCATACAGTGCTCCCACTGCAGCAAGGGATTCTGGGAAATGACATGCAATGTTTACTCGCTCATCCCACAACGTGGCGGTATCAAATATAGCGTTTTCCCAGTTATTATATCCCTGCAGGATGTAGGATAATCCCAGCCAAACCCACATACTTACTACATTCCCGTTATGTCACATGTATTATTTCCTGTGAAGGAAGCGCTATGTATATTCCCATTATGGTCACAAATTGGACGATACTGTATTTCCATTATGTCTCCTATTATTTTCCCATGATATCTCATAGAATACTGTCATCCAAAACCACATCATTATTGAATGATTGAAAATGATGCCTCCGTTTTATGTCAAGATTGTCTTGACACTTAGACCCCCAAGATTTCAATAGCGCCTCACTTAAAAGATGACATTATTTTTGATTCAAATGAACTTTTATGGTGCAGAAGCCGCATGGTGCCTGTGCCTACAGTGTATGTATTTGTCAGTGTGTCTCTATCTGCATTTCTGTCTCTTGCTGGCCGCCAGCCTGTGTGATGATGTCAGCCTGTCTGTGATGTAAGAGAGACATTGTGATATCATCACATACTGTAGGCAGGATGGCAGGTGTAAAGCTTCTAAAAGAGAGAGGGAGGGAGAGAGGGAGAGGAGAGAGAGGGAGAAAGAGGGAGAGAGAGAGCAAACAGCTCCTCCCTCCCATGCAAATGACTGGAGGCAGAGGAGTAGAGGGACAGAAGCCTGTGCTGCTTGTAATGGGACAGGATTTGGGGTGCTGTTTCATGCTCTATCTCCCTCCCTCCCACTGTCTCAGGTGCAGAAAGTTTTCAAGGGAGAGAGGAAAGGAAGAGGAAAATGGAAGCTGAGGAGAGCTGGTCCTGTCCCTCTTGTTGGTAAAGAGGGGGCATCCAGAAAGAGGTAAGGAGATAGTTTTATTTTAATTCAAGAAGGAGTGCCTGGTGGCGAAGCTGGTGTGCTCTGTCACACTACAGACCCCTCCCTGTGTGTGTGCGTGCGTGCGTGCGTGCGTGCGTGCGTCTGCAGGGGGTATCTGTCCCATCCATAGATATCAGGGGTACTGCAGCTGCTGCTGTTCAAACTTTTGCTTTAGGCCCATTCCTTTGATGTTAATAAGCGTTTCTAGTACAATCTTTTTCGCTCTGTTCACCCACATCTTTACATTACCTCGTGTGTGTGTGTGTGTGTGTGTGTATGTGTATGTGTGTGTACGTGTGTATAGCATGTGTTTGAAACACTATACTGTATCTGCATAGAAAAAAAGCCTTCTTTTAGTAATGTACAGTTCAAATACTGTATGAACATGACCCCATCTCATCTCATCCCCCTGACTCTGGATACAAAACATTCATGTATTCGTTTGCAACTTTTCATACAATTTGCTTGCACCATTTCAGAGAAATTAAATATTTAAAATGGAAATAAATTGGTAACTGCAGTAACAAACAACACTGTACATGCTAATAGTACATCCATGTAAGCAGTACATACATGCTCAGGAGTTGTTTTTTTGGATCGGTATATACTTGTCATTATCCACTTCAACCATTTTAATTCCCCCCTTTTAAATTATTGTACTGGTTGATGTGTATGTATATATATCTATATATATATATACAGTGCTCGACAAACCCGGTCGCCCACTCGCCAGGTGCGAACGGAAATTGGCCCGTGGCCAGCTACTTTTCCCCCCTGCTCTGCGCAAATTTTAAAAAAATTAAAAAAAAAAAATAACAAAAAAAATATCCTCCTGGCTGATTGGCCAATTGGTCGTGACGCGGAATGGAGCCCTTCTCTGCAGGGGTAATGGCTTCTCCTCGCGCGCGCGGTCCGTCTCCGTCTCCTGCCCGCGCTTCCCTCCTCATCCCCTCCAGTCTCCGCTCCTGTCGGGCAAGAGATGACAGCAGGGGATTTCTCCCCCCATCTCCCCCCCCCCTGCCCCGCTTGCCCTCCGGTTCTGCTCCTGTCCCTGTGGCTGCTCGCGCGGGGCAGGAGATGACAGTGGGCGATGTTCCCCCGTCCCGGTTGCCCTACGGTCCCCGCTTTCCCCCAGTGGCTGCTCCCGATGCCAGCAGGGGTGTTCCCCTCGGTCCCCGTGGCTGTCTCCGCTTCCCCACCCCCCCACAAATTTAAAAAAATAAATAAATAACAAAACAAAATATCTTCCTGGCTGATTGGCCGTGACGCGGTCGTGACGCGGAATGGAGCCCTTCTCTGCAGGGGTAAGAAATGGCTGCTCCTCGCGTGCGCGGTCCCTGTCTCCTGCTCGCGCTTCCCTTCTCATCCCCTCAGTCTCCGCTCCTGTCCCCGTGGCTGCTCGCGCGGGGCAGGAGATGACGGCAGGGGATTTCCCCCCCACCCACTCCCCGGTCCCGCTTGCCCTCCGGTTCCGCTCCTGTCCCCGTGGCTGCTCGCGTGGGGCAGGAGATGACAGCGGGGAATGTTCCCCCCCCCCCCCAAACCTGCTTCCCCTTTGGTCTCCGCTCCTGTCCCCGTGGCTGCTCGCGCGAGGCAGGGGATTTCCCCCCCCTGTCCCGCTTGCCCTCCGGTTCCACAGAGTGTGTATGTATGAGAGAGAGTGGTGTGTGTGTGTGTGTGTGTGTGTGTGTGTGTGTGTGTGTGTGTGTGTGTGTGTGTACGTGTAGGACACCAAAGGTACCCCCCACCCCACCCAGTCAGTCATCCCCCCACCCCACCCAGTCAGTCATCCCCCCACCCCACCCAGTCATCCCCCCACCCCACCCAGTCAGTCATCCCCCCACCCCACCCAGTCATCCCCCCATCCCACCCAGTCATCCCCCCATCCCACCCAGTCAGTCATCCCCCCACCCCACCCAGTCAGTCATACTCCCCCCCACCCAGTCAGTCATACTCCCCCCCACCCAGTCAGTCATACCCCCCCAGTCAGTCATACCCCCCACCCAGTCAGTCATACCCCCCACCCAGTCAGTCATACCCCGCCCACCCAGTCAATCATACCCCCCCCACCAAGTCAAACATACCCCCCCACCCAGTCAGTCATACCCCCCCAGTCAGTCATACCCCCCACCCAGTCAGTCATACCCCCTCAGTCAGTCATACCCCCCACCCAGTCAGTCATACCCCCCACCCAGTCAGTCATACCCCCACCCAGTCAGTCATACCCCCACCCAGTCAGTCATACCCCCCACCCAGTCAGTCATACCCCCCCACCCAGTCAGTCATACCCCCCCACCCAGTCAGTCATAACCCCCCCACCCAGTCAGTCATACCCCCCACCCAGTCATACCCCCCCACCCAGTCAATCATACCCCCCCCACCAAGTCAAACATACCCCCCCACCCAGTCAGTCATAACCCCCCCCCACCCAGTCAGTCATAACCCCCCCACCCAGTCATACCCCCCCACCCAGTCAGTCAGTCATACCCCCCCACCCAGTCAGTCACCCCCCACCCAGTCAGTCATCCCACCCCCCTGCCCAGTCACCCCACCCAGTCAGACAGTCAGTAATCCCCACCCAGTCAGTCAGTAATCCCCACCCAATCACCCACCCAGTCACCCCAGCCCAATCACCCACCCAATCACCCACCCAGTGACCCCATCACCCCACCCAGTCACCCCATCACCCCACCCAGTCACCCCATCACCCCACCCAGTCACCCCATCACCCCACCCAGTCTCCCATCACCCCACCCAGTCACCCCATCCCCCCACAGTCACCCTCTCTCCGTCTCTCACCCTCTCTCTCACCCTCTCTCTCTCCCTCTCTCTCTCCCTCTGTCTCTCCCTCTCTCTCTCCCTCTCACCCTCTCTCTCACCCTCTCTCCATCTCTCTCTCACCCTCTCTCGGTCTCTCTCTCACCCTCTCTCCGTCCTCTCTCACCCTCTCTCCGTCTCTCTCTCACCCTCTCTCCGTCTCTCTCTCACCCTCTCTCCGTCTCTCTCTCACCCTCTCTCCGTCTCTCTCTCACCCTCTCTCCGTCTCTCTCTCCGTCTCTCTCTCACCCTCTCTCCGTCTCTCTCTCACCCTCTCTCCGTCTCTCTCTCACCCTCTCTCCGTCTCTCTCTCACCCTCTCTCTCTCTCTCTGTCTCACCCTCTCTCTGTCTCACCCTCTCTCTGTCTCACCCTCTCTCTGTCTCAAAATCTGGATCTGGATATTTTATTTACCCTGTATATCTTAACTGCCCTATACTACACCGAAATAACCTATACTGCTTTCTTCCAGATCTGACTCAAGCTTCACACAGAAGACATTGGAATCCCCCGTAACCCAGAAGACAGGTAGGGAACACATCCCCTCCAATGTATAACATTGTGGGAATGAGGTACCTGGACATTGAGGGTCTGCGGATCAGGTAAGATCCCAGGTGGGATTGCTGCTTTAAACATTCTGAAGCGGGGGCATCCAGGCACTAGTTAAGGGGTGCAGGAAACTAGTCATTCACATCTGGCTTTTTTTCTAGATTCGACATTTATACACACACATACACACACACAAAACAAGGACTAATTGTAGTATAATGTAATACAATAAATAAACTTATGTCAAAAACGAATGTTCTTACTAGAAATTTATTAAATTTATTTCATTTATGGTTTTTTTTAAATGCGGGGCTGGGGGCGGGATTAGAGGCGGGGTTGGGGGCGGGACTAGAGGCGGGACTAGGTGGCGAGTAGATTTTTTGGTTCGGCGAGTAGATTTTTGGGTGATTTGTCAAGCACTGTATATATATATATATATATATATATATTTCAACCATTATCACCTACAGTACAGTAGCATACAGTGCTCCCACTGCAGCAAGGGATTCTGGGAAATGACATGCAATGTTTACTCGCTCATCCCACAACGTGGCGGTATCAAATATAGCGTTTTCCCAGTTATTATATCCCTGCAGGATGTAGGATAATCCCAGCCAAACCCACATACTTACTACATTCCCGTTATGTCACATGTATTATTTCCTGTGAAGGAAGCGCTATGTATATTCCCATTATGGTCACAAATTGGACGATACTGTATTTCCATTATGTCTCCTATTATTTTCCCATGATATCTCATAGAATACTGTCATCCAAAACCACATCATTATTGAATGATTGAAAATGATGCCTCCGTTTTATGTCAAGATTGTCTTGACACTTAGACCCCCAAGATTTCAATAGCGCCTCACTTAAAAGATGACATTATTTTTGATTCAAATGAACTTTTATGGTGCAGAAGCCGCATGGTGCCTGTGCCTACAGTGTATGTATTTGTCAGTGTGTCTCTATCTGCATTT